>NW_026652294.1:3928893-4026850 GCF_009828535.3 Hylobates moloch
AAAAAAAAAAAAAAAAAAAAAAAAACCTGGGCACCTGGCCGGGTGCAGTGCTCGCGCCTGTAATGCCAGCACTTTGGGAGGCCAAGGCGGGCAGATCATGAAGTCAAGAGATGGAGACCATCCTGACCAACATGGTGAAACCCCATCTCTACTAAAAATAAAAAAATTAACTGGGCACGGTGGTGGGCACCTGTAGTCCCAGCTACTCGGGAGGCTGAGGCAGGAGAATCTCTTGAACCCAGGAGGCAGAGGTTGCAGTGAGCCAAGATCGTGCTACTGCACTCCAGCCTGGCGACAGAGCGAGACTCCATTTAAAAAAAAAACCACCAGGGCATCTGTAAGCCACCTTGGGAGTCAAAAGAATGTAGAGCTGGGCTGGACTCCTCAGAAGAAAGTTAAGTTCTGGGTGTGGGAGGAAGTGCCTGCACCCCCACATCCATAGACAGCCTCTGTCACTCCTGCTGCCAAAGACTGGCTTGCTGATTTGGGCTCTGCCTCCACGGTGGGGGCACAGAGCCAGGGAGAGTGCCCACAGGCCCAGGGATCCTGGGTGTGGGACCAGGGAGAATGCCCACAGGCCCCAGGGCCTTTGTGAGCCCAGGGCGCTCTCTGCACAGGCCCGCTACAACTTCATCCGAAGCATGGCCGCCTACAGCCTCCTGCTGTTCCTGCTGCAGATCAAGGACAGACACAATGGCAACATTATGCTGGACAAGAAGGGCCATATCATCCACATCGGTCAGCCAGCCACAGCGCCACCCTCCTCTCCCTTCACCCTGGCACCCAGGGTTGGATAGGGATCCCCACCCCACAGAGAGGAGCATGCCCAGGACCACCCTGCCAGGAGTGTCAGGGTCCAGCTCTGAGGTCCGAACTATCGGCCACCAAGCTGTTCTGCTGTAGAGGGTGCCTGGCCCCGGCCCCAGGGAGCTGGGGCAAGAGCCGCCATTGCTCTGAGTCAGAAGCTGGAGCTGGACGGAGTGGGGCCCGTCCAGGTTCAGTGCCCCAGCTTGGCTCCTTCCTCCACTTCCTCCCTTCTCTTTCTCTGCCTACTGCCCCACCACCCACCCCATCACTGTCCCCAGGAAAACACAACCTGCCTGTTGGGGTGGAGGGGATGCTCCTGTTGCAGAGTCCTTTTCCACTCCTCAAAACAGACCACTCGTCCCTGCCCGCCCTGGCTCCTACCCAGTCACAGGCAGCTCTTTGGGGTTTTGCAGACTTTGGCTTCATGTTTGAAAGCTCGCCGGGCGGCAATCTCGGCTGGGAACCCGACATCAAGCTGACGGATGAGATGGTGATGATCATGGGGGGCAAGATGGAGGCCACGCCCTTCAAGTGGTTCATGGAGATGTGCGTCCGCGGCTACCTGGCTGTGCGGTGAGCCTGGGTGAGGGCCAGGGTGAGGGCGGAGGGGGTGTGTGGAACGTTCTGAGGTCCCCTTTAGGATGAAGGGAATCCGGTTCCAGAGAGTGAGGTAGGTGCTAGCAGCCGCCTGCTGACCTACACCTGTCCTTTGTCCACCTGCTGACCTACACCTGTCCTCTGTCTGCCCACCTGTGCCAGTAAATTCTTGCTCTGGGCATCTAATTCTAACCACCTTCCCCAGGATCCTGCCCACGCCTTCAGCCATGGGCTCCCCCTTTCTGGGCATCCCATCCACCCTGTCACCAAAGCCTGAGCACATGCCACCCCGCAGGCTATGTGCCAAAGATGGGCTTTGTCCCAGTTTCATATAGAGGTCACTTGGCCAAGGCCACAGTCCAACCTCGGTTCATCCCCACTGCCCTGCAGAGAAAGGCAGGTCAGAGTGTCTGCATCCCACCCAGGTGCAGAAGCCATGGCCAGCAGCCTTATGTGGGGGACAGGGCAGGACCCTCAGCCTGTCCAGAGTGCGTGTGGGCAGCCCTTGCCTGGGCGGTGCAGGTTACCGAGTGCAGCAGGTCGAAAGTTGCCTCGGGGATGTGCAAGAAGATGTGGCAGGCGAGGTGGGTGGCAGGAGCCCACACCTGAGGCTGTTGGCATCAACCAGGCCACAGGACTACAGGCAGGGCCACCACCTAGGCTGGCCTCAGCCCACTGCTCCCTCCTATCTCTCCCCAGGCCCTACATGGACGCGGTCGTCTCCCTGGTCACTCTCATGTTGGACACGGGCCTGCCCTGTTTTCGAGGCCAGACAATCAAGCTCTTGAAGTAGGTTCCTTGGTGGACACGCAGGCCATCTGGGGGACAGTTGTCCATTAGCTGAGGCTCCATCCAAGATAGTACCTTTCACTGTGGTTGTCATCTCCTCGGAACCTCAGAGCAGACAGGGTTCCTGGGTGAGGCTCTGCCCCTAGACCACGCCTGTGAGGGCTTGTGCCGGCCACACCAAAGACCCACCCAGGGGCCTCTATTATGTCAAGGATGCTACGCTCACCTCACCTCGACCCTAAGGTCCGGGGCTACAGTAGCTTAGCTCCCAATGCTTAGTCCCCTAATGCCATGGGGCCACTCAGGTGATTCTGGGAAGGGGACAGGGCCCATAATAGGCCAGGCATGGCCTTCACAGTACCCCATCTTCCAACATGTGGACCCCAAAGGTACATTTCCAGGGTGTGGCTCTCAGCTGAAGTCCGTCCCCATGGAAGACCCTCCTCCCACTGGGCCAGGGAGCCAGCACGGCCCTGCCCATGGCAGCCCTGACACAGCCTCTCCCCCAGGCACAGGTTTAGCCCCAACATGACTGAGCGCGAGGCTGCAAATTTCATCATGAAGGTCATCCAGAGCTGCTTCCTCAGCAACAGGTGAGTGCCCCGCCCCCCTGCCTTCACCCACTGCCTCGGCGGCCACTGGGCACCTGTGGGGCCTTGCCTGCACCAGGCGATGAGGATTCTGCTGTCCCCAAGCCACCCCTCTCGTGAAGACCCAAGCCTTGACAGGAGCTCTTGAGGAGCAGTGGGGTGCTGGTTTAGGGGGCTATGGTGTGCCAAAGGGAACACTTGGCAGAGGCTGGGCCCACCTAGGCAGGGCTTGTGAGGCTGAAGGCGCAGTAGGGGCACAAGGCCAGGAGTATTAGAACTGAGTTTGGTGTCAGGCCTCCCTCCTTTCAGGAGGGCTGAGTCGTCAGACCCCACTCCTTCCCTGCGCCTTCCTCGGGCTGCTTTGTGGGCAGTGACTGGAGGTGCAGGCCGGGCTGCTGGTCACTACTGTGGTGGGAGGAGATGGGTGCAGGGGGCCCTGGGGAGGGCTGGCTCAGGGTCCGAAGGCGGAGCACCGGGCTGACAGGCTCCCTGCTGTGGGAGTCAGAGGTGGCTGTGAGGGGTCCGGCCTGAACAAAGGGAGGATGGCGATCCCAGCAAGTGAACCATCCCCGAAGGGGGCAGCACTTACACATGTGGGGTTGGTAAGGCCCTGAGGGGCATGTGGGGGCCCAAGGCTGTGCCATGGGACAGGCCACATCCAGACTAGGAGGAGGGGCCCAGGCATGGCCATCTGCATGGGGAACTGCCGGAGGAGCGTGTGAGGAAGCTGAGACCTGCCCCCAGGTGGCGCCCGGGTCCGGCACCCTAACAAGGGCAGTGTGGAGGCTGGGCACGGAAGGAGCTCTTGCTGATAGGAAGCAGAGAAACCAGGCGGCCAGGACCGCGAGAAGGGGCTCTCCAGAGGTGCGAGGAGAGCGTACAGACCCCTTGGGGGCATCTGGCCAGGATGAGCCAAGGGGCCCGAAGCCCATGTGGCAGAGCAGTGGCTCCCTGGTTTGGCTGAGGAGCATGAGGTGGCCTCGGAGGCCCCCGGGTTGGAGCAGATGTGGTCACTGGGTAGGGGAGGGCGTGCCTGGGATATTTGTACCTTTAGGTGCTGGGTGGCCATAAGGGGCTGATTGGACAGGGAGGGCTCCCTGCAGGGGAGGGACCCCAGACCTCGTTGGCTCCTTGCATCTCCCTTCACTCTTCCTTGGCCTTTCAGGAGCCGGACCTACGACATGATCCAGTACTATCAGAATGACATCCCCTACTGAGGAGGGGACCTCCGAGGCCCTCCGTCCCATGTGCCCTCGAAGCTGCCCCACAATCATGGAGCCCTGCGACCTCCCCGCCGTGCTGCCACATGCAGTGGAAGAGAGGCCTGTGGCCCGAAGAGCCTGGTAGCACCTCCTGGGGCACCTCAGCACCTCCTGAGGCTGCGTGGGTGGCGCAGCCTTGGTAACGCCATGGACTGCGGTGACAATCATTGGATGGTGCTGTCTATGCACAGGTGTGAGTCCTCTGTTTGCACTGGACATATTCCCTACCTGTCTTATTTCATAGGTACATGAAGTATTTTCTTGTGTATAAAGAAAGATGTAAGATTTAACCAACATCAACAAAATAAAAACCCAAAATAGTACTGTGTTGGAATCTGTGAGATTTTGTGTCAAGTCTTAAGTCCACCTTCAGCCAAAGGGCAGTTCCTGGATTTGCCCCTAGAGAGGGGGGCCCAGTGTTGCCTGCACTCATAGGCTGGGGCCCAGGAGCACGGGTTATCTCACCACGGCACAGGTGCACCAAAACACACATTGTGTTTGTCCAGACTGCTGTCTGCCCGCTCCAAAGCTGTCTCCCTCAGGGCTGCCGTGGGGGCCTGTCTGTGGCTCTCCGCAGCATCTTCCCACTGCTCTGGTCTTTCCCTCTTGCTCGTTTTCAAGTGCTGTGCTCTGGAACTCCAAAATCTTTTTGTGACTAGACCCAGCAAGCATCTGCTCCCACCCGCCGAGGCCCTGCATCTGAAGCAGATAGGAATAAAGACCTGAAACAAATGAGAAAGTCCAAAAGATCAGCTAAACAGCAGCAGGTAAGAAGAGAAAATCAGTGATCAGAACAGTGAAATGACCAAACATGGAGTATGAAGGAAAGGAAAGCCAAGCAGGCTGGCTCCTAATCGCAGCACTTCAGCAGGCCAAAGCGGGAGGATTGCTTGAGCCCAGGAGTTCAGGACCAGCAGAAGCAATATGGGAAGACCCTGTCTCTACAAAAAAATTTAAAATTAGCCACGTGGTAGTGCATGCCTGTAGTCCCAGCTACTCAGGAGGGTAAGATGGGAGGATCACTTGAGCCGAAGAGCAAGACTCCAGTGAGCTATGATGGTACCACTGCACTCCAGCCTGGGGAACAGGATCCAAAAAAAAAAAAAAAAAAAAGTTGAATGAAAAGCTCCAATCAACTTTTTTTTTTTTTTTTTTTTGAGATGGAGTCTCGCTCTGTCGCCCAGGCTGGAGTGCAGTGGCGCAATCTGGGCTCACTGTAAGCTCCGCCTCCTGGGTTCACGCCGTTCTCCTGCCTCAGCCTCTCCCTCTCCGAGTAGCTGGGACTACAGGCGCCCGCCACCACGCCCTGCTAATTTTTTGTATTTTTAGTAGAGACGGGGTTTCACCGTGGTCTCTATCTCCTGACCTCGTGATTCGCCCGCCTCGGCCTTCCAAAGTGCTGGGATTACAAGCGTGAGCCACCGCGCCCGGCCTCTTTTTTTTTTTTTTTTCAGACGGAGTCTCACTCGGTCGCCCAGGCTGGGGTGCAGTGGCGTGATCTCTGCTCACTGCAACCTGTCTCCCAGGTTCAAGCAGTTCTACCTCAGCCTCCTAAGTGGCTGAGATTTCAGCTGCATGCCACCACACCCAGCTAATTTTTGTACTTTTAGTAGAGAAGGGGTTTCGTCATGTTGGCCGGGCTGATCTTGAACTCCTGGCTTCAGGTGATCTGCCCGCCTTGGCCTCCCAAAGTGCTGGGATTGGAGCCACCGTGCCCGGCCCCAGTCAACTTCTAATGGGATTTCCAGAGTTGAAAAACACAAATATTCAGCTTTAGGAAGCACAGTTGAGTCCTGAGCAGTACGAATAAAAATATAGGCTGGGCACAGTGGCTCACATGCATTAATCCCAGCACTTTTGGAGGCTGAAGTGGGTGGATTGCTGGAGTCCAGCAGTTTGAAAACAGCCTGAGCAACATGGCAAGACCCCATCTACAAAAAATACAACAATTATCCGGGCATGGTGGCACAAGCCCGTAGTCCCAGCTACTCAGGAAGCTGAGGTGGATCACTTGAGCCCGGGAGGTAGAGGTTGCAGTGAGCCAAGATCACACCATTGCACTCTACCCTGGATGACAGAGTGAGACTCTCAATAAAAAATGAGTCAGGGTATAAGTTAAAAGGAGTTTTAAAAGATACTAATCCAAAAGAAGGCAGAAAAGGAGAACCATAATAGACTTACCAGCCCAATTTAAAAGTCAGGGATTATAAACATGAATTGAAGAAGCGAGACCCAGTTATGTGCTGATTATAACCAAAGCACTTTACATATGAAGACAGATCTAAGATGAAAATAACAGATGGAAAAAAGACTGGCCATCCATAATCAAAATGTGTATGGGTGTCTATGAAGGGGCATTTCACAATAAGCAACTGACGGAGCTACCAACAAGAAAGTAAACACAGGAGCCCTGAACAAGCCTGTCACCAACCTGGACCTGCTGGGTATTTAGAAAGCACTCTGCCGGCCTGGCACGGTGGCTCACGCCTGTGATCCCAGCACTTTGGGAGGCCAAGCCAGGTGGATCACAATGTCAAGAGATCGAGACCATCCTGGCCAACATGGTGAAACTCCGTCTCTGCTAAAAATACAAAAATTAGCTGGGCATGGTGGCATGCATCTGTAGTTGGAGGCTGAGGCAGGAGAATCACTTGAACCCAGGAGGTGGAGGTTGGAGTGAGCCGAGATTACACACCATTGTACTCCAGCCTGGCTGAGTACTCCGTCTCAAAAAAAAAAATCACTGTCAACAGCAACAATACACTTTCTTCTCAATGTTCATTACAAGCTTTGTGCTGGGCCACAAAACAAGTCTCAGTAAATGAGATAGAATTAAAATTATGCAGAGTGTATTCTCTGGCCACAGTGGAAATTAGGACTCAATAACAGTAAGATATCTGCAGAAAATGTTGGCCAGGCACGGTGGCTCATGCCTGTAATCCCAGCACTTTGGGGAGGCCAAGGTGGGCGGATCACGAGGTCAGGAGATCGAGACCATCCTGGCTAACACAGTGAAACTCTGTCTCTACTAAAAATACAAAAAATTAGGCCGGGCGCAGTGGCTCACGCTTGTAATCCCAGCACTTTGGGAGGCCGAGGCGGGCGGATCACGAGGTCAGGAGATCGAGACCACGCTGAAACCCCGTCTCTACTAAATATACAAAAAATTAGCCGGGCGTGGTGGCGGGCGCCTGTAGTCCCAGCTACTCGGAGAGGCTGAGGCAGGAGAATGGCGTGAACCCAGGAGGTGGAGCTTGCAGTGAGCCGAGATTGCGCCACTGCACTCCAGCCTGGGCAACAGAGCGAGACTCCGTCTCAGAAAAAAAAAAAAAAAAAATACAAAAAATTAGCCGGGTGTGATGGCAGGCGCCTGTAGTCCCAGCTACTTGGGGGGCTAAGGCAGGAGAATCGCTGGAACCCGGGAGGCAGAGCTTGCAGTGAGCCGAGATCATGCCACTGCACTCCAGCCTGGGCGCAGAGCAAGACTCCGTCTCAAAAGAAAAGAAAAAAAAAAGCACATGTGATCAGAGGGAAAAGACCTAAGATGCTCTAAGGCGGTTTAGGGGAAGATGACAGCGATGAGCTGAGCTCAAGTAGTAAGAATACCAGAATACAGAGTGTGACTTCCCAAATAAACAGAAGGAAAGGGGAGCATTGAGAAATCAGGATCAACATGTTACAAATGGTAGAAATAAATTCAAATATAGTAGAAATAATTTCAAATCACAATACTTGAAAAAGGCAGCTTGTCAAATTGGCAAAGAAAAAAGTGTCAAATGCCATGTACAAGTTTCTGGCAATATGGCGAATTATGTATCCTGAAAAACTAAAAATGCTGTTTACAATACTGGGGAGTGGATCTAAATCCATGAGCTGTAAGAAAGGAAGGAATCTTTGGAGGCTGAAAAACCAGTCAAGCTCCTACATGACATGGGAGACACGACGAACCCACGAGCTTCATCCCTTGAGTTTATTAGGCGACCTTGGTCTACACTCTCAGGAGAGGAGTGCACCAGAAATAAAGCCAGGTGCCCTGGAGTCCACCTGGAGCCAGGCGCGGGGCGCTGCACTTAGGTTGGCAGCAGCCCGTTAGCGCGCAGCTCCAGCAGCGGGGACAGCGTGTAGCGCAGGCGGCGCAGCGTCGTCTCCGAGATGAGGCTCCAGAGCCACGCGGAGACGGCGCCGGGGTCCAACAGCACCGTGCAAAGCAGCGACAGCCCCAGGAAGAGGAGCGGCAGCGTCAGCAGCACCTGCAGCGCGCCCAGCACGCACCGCCTGTGGGGCGAAAGGCGGGCAGGTGGGCGGTGGCTCGAGCGGGCACCTGGGGGACCGCGGCCGCGCCCACCACCCGGCTCACCTGATGGCCAGCGCGCGAGGGCCGCCAAACAGCCGCATCTCCTGCGGGGAGAGAGGGCCGCATCCTGCTACCTCCGCGCCCGCGGCGCCGGCCCGGTTTCCAGGAGGAGGGGGAGGCGGTACTGCGGGGAGGGGGTAGGGAGGGGTGTCCCGCTCCAGCCCACCCCGCCCGGACCCGCGCAGGCGCTCACTCGGTCCGCCCTGGCCATCTCCTCCATGAGCGACTCGGTGCTGTACTGCACTCCGCGAAGCTGCGCGTCACACCTGCGGGGACAGGCATGCAGGTGGGAGCCCGGCCCGGCCCCACAATGCCCCGCCGCGCCCGCAGGCCCAACTCCCTTACAGTTCCCGGCCACTCTGCCAGGCGTTCAGTTCCTTCGCAGCCTCCATCACCTTCACCTGCACCTCCTGGAGCGGGTGAGAGTGCGGACTGAGGCCTCGGGGAGGCGTCCTGGCGGTAGGTTGGGAGACTTGCCGCCCCAGGTCTGGGGGAGGAGAGGTGGGAGGCACCTTGGTATCTGAGTGGGGCCTCACCTGCAGGACTACGGTCTGCTCCTGGAATATGGCCCAGGCCTCCGCTGTCTGCAGCGCGCCCTGGGTGTGGACACCCGGGTTAGACTCGGCGGGGGCAGGGCGACAAGCCCTTCCCCATCCACACTCGAAAGCCTACCCTCCTCCAACAGAACCCGCTTCTGCCCTCACCTGCTGCAGCTTCTCCTCCTGCAAGGCGCACTTGGTCTCCGCCAACTCCAGTTCATTCTTGAGAAGGACCCAGGGAACGTCAGGAGGTCCGCAGGCTGGCACCCCGCTGCGCCTCCGGGCCCCGCCCCTGGCCCTCAGTGCCCGCCCCCAGCCGATCATGATCCCGCCCACGTCCTCAGGACCAGTCGTAAGCAACGCCCCAGCTGGTCATGACCCCGCCCCCTCCGCGCTCCGCCCCTTTGCTAGCCCTCAGGGCCCCGCCCCCAGGCGATTATGCTCCGCCCACATCCCCGCCCACGCCTTCAGGGCCTGTCTTAAGCCACACCCCCAGGTGGTCACGGCCCCGCTCATGCTGCTGCTCCGCCCCTACTAAAGACCTCAGGGTCCCGCTCAAGCACCTGCAGCGTCACCAATTGGGCTGCGAGTTGCTGCTCCGTGCTCTTCTGGCTCTGCAGTTCCCCTCCGTAGTAGAAGAGCTAGGGACGGGGCTTGTAAGGGCGCTGTTTACCGAACTTCTGGAGGAACGGGTGTCAGGGCAGACAGGGACGGGGAGGCATCAAGGGCGAGGACAAGGGCAGGACTTCCGAGAGGAACCAAGAGACAGACCCTCCCATCTCCTGCACGTACCTGACTCGACAGCTCCTCCCACTGCTCCTGCAGCTGCCTGCCGTGCTGCTCCTACGGACAAGGTTCTGGGGGCGGTGCCGGCCTCTCCGCCGGTCCTACCTCACCCCACCCCCGGATCCCGCCCCCTTCTGCCCGCCCTGCCCCACCCCACCCTGGATCCAGCCCCATTCCAGGACTCTTCCTCACCAAGTCCTCCTTGTGGCGCTCCGCCTCCTCCAGCCTTCTGCGCACCCGCTCCGCTCGCTCCCGCGCCGCCTCGCGTGCCTCCCCTTGCAGAGGCTGCGCTGCCTGGCTTCGCCTCCGCAGCAGGCTGCAGAGGGAAACTGAGGTTGGCGCTACAAGGCGGACTGGGTCGCTCAGGATCCCGCAGTCGCCAGGAAGGACCAGCCGCAGGCTCATGATTGAGGACTGGGAAGTCCTGGCCGAGTCCCCCACCTGGGTCCGCTGGGTGGATCACCCGTTCCCAAGGGCCTAGAGCAGAGATGCTGGCCCGGGCGGATCGGCCTGGTACTCTGCGAAGCACCTCGCGGCGCTGCCTGCGGGACTGACCCTCGCGCGCCCGCCAGGTAGAGCGGCGTTCCCCGCGCACCTTCGCTCCCGCTCGCTCAGGTCCTGCAGGCGCCGGTTGAGGCTCTCGCTCTCGGCCTCGAGCCCACGCATCAGCTTCTCTAGCTCCTGCTTCCGCTGGCGACCATCTCGGTTATCCTTCTGCAACTGCAGCAGCAGCTCCTGCATCGCGGCCATGGCTGTGGAGACCGAGCCTAAATGCCGCCCGCCTCGGGGACCCAGCCTGCGGCTGGCAGGCGTCACAATGGGCGGCAGGGAGCGCCTAGCGGGCTGGATCACAACGGGCGGCAGGGGAAGCCCGAGCGCAGCCCGACACATGCCCTTTCTCACACCGGCCGGAGGCGGATCAGGTCGTATCACACTTAGTCCATCACTGATGAAAATTGTGTCAAAGAGCCCTAATTGGATCAATGAAAGGTTAATAAAATACTAATACCAAATGCAGGCAAGTTGAAGATTGGTTCCCCCACACTGCAGATGGCACTTGCAAACTGATCGATCTCTTGTGGAAAAGAACCCATAAATATGTTCGTATCTTTTGACCCAATTATCCCTCTCCTGGGAAATTTATCCCAGGAAAGAGAAAAAATAATTTAAACCCACTATGCATTAAATGGTTCGCTGAAGCGGTTACAGTAGCCACAAAAAAAGGAAACAATTTTAATGATTAAAATGTGCTTGCGTATTATATGGTATGCCGAGAGCTATGATGACGTCTAGTGAAAAAGAATTTGATTTAGCATTTATGCTAAAGTAATTAAGATAAAATACATGAGCAAGATCCGTAAAGGAAACAGGAGAAAGATAAGCTCTTTCATTGCTCGGTGAGACTGTAGCTAAACTCGTCCTTTTACGTATTATTATTTTAGAGGCAGAGTCTTGCTGTCACCAGGCTGGAGTACAGTGGAGCAATCAAGGCTCGCTGCAGCCTCAATCTCCCAGGCTCAAGTGATCCTTCCACCTTAGCCTCCCAACTTGTCCTTTTAAAATCTGCCTTTATTTGTCCAGTTACAATTATGAACTTGGATGCCAAAATCCAAAATAAATTACTAACAAAATCTAAAGGGAAACAGAAATCCATGGAAACCAAGCAGAGTTTATTTTGGGGATTGTTCAACATCAGAAAATCAGTGTTGTTCACCATATGGACGAACAGGGAAGAACTCCACGATCTCAATGGTGCACTTCAACAGATGCAGAAAACATGAAGATGAGGGTCACCATCTATTGATAATTTTTTTTTTTTCTGAGACAGAGTCTCACTGTGTTGCCCAGGCTGGAGTGCAGTGGCACAATCTCGGCTCACTGCAACCTCCACCTACCGGGTTCAAGCAATTCTCTGCCCCAGCCTCCGGAGTAGCTGGGATTACAGGCACTCGCCACCACACCCGGCTAATTTTTTTGTATTTTTAGTGGAGACAGGGTTTCACCATCTTAGCCAAGCTGGTCTTGAACTCCTGACCTCGTGATCCACCCACCTCGGCCTCCCAAAGTGCTGGGATTACAGGCCTGAGCCACCGCACCTGACCATCTATTGATAATTCTAAAAGCTCTTACAAAAGGGATAGATAAAAGGACTCTCTAGTCTGAAAAAGGCCACAGTAAACATTATAGTAAGGAGGAAGTATTGATAGTGTATGCTTTTTTTCTTTTTTTTTTTTTTTTAGAGTCAGGGTCCTGCTGTCACCCTGGCTGGAGTGCAGTGGTACGATCAAAGCTAACTGCAGCAGCAAACTTCAGGGCTCAAGCGATCCTCCTGCCTCTCACTGTTTAAGAAGTAGTAGACAGCCGGGCACAGTGGCTCACGCCTGTAATCCCAGCAATTTGGGAGGCCGAGGCGGGTGGATCATGAGGTCAGGAGATCGAGACCATCCTGGCCTACAAGGTGGAACCCTGCCTCTACTAAAATACAAAAAAAAAGTTAGCTGGGTATGGTGGTGCTTGCCTGTAGTCCCAGCTACTCAGGGGGCTGAGGCAGGGGAATTGAACCCGGGAGGCAGAGGTTACAGTGGGCCGAGATTGCACCATTGCACTCCAGCCTGGTGACAGAGGGAGGCTCCATCTCAAAAAAAAAAAAAAACTGTAGTAGTAGAGGCCGAGCGTGGTGGTTCACGCCTGTAATCCCAGCACTTTGGGAGGCCAAGGTGGGTGGATCACCTGAGGTCTGGAGTTCGAGACCAGCCTGGCCAACATGGTGAAACCCCATTTCTACTAAAAATACAAAAAATTAGCTGGGCATGGTGGCCTATAATCCCAGCTACTTAGGAGGCTGAGGCAGGAGAATCGCATAAAACCAGGAGGCACAGGTTGCAATGAGCCGAGATCGTGCCACTGCACTCCAGCCTGGGCGACAGTGTGAGCCTCCATCTTAAAAAAAAAAAAGTAGTAGAAGAGGCTGGCCACAGTGGCTCATGCCTATAATCCCAGCACTTTGGGAGGCCGAGGAGGGCGGATCACAAGGTCAGGAGATCAAGACCATTCTGGCTAACACAGTGAAACCCCATCTCTACTAAAAATACAAAATTAGCTGGGCATGGTGGCGAGTGCCTGTAATCCCAGCTACCCGGGAGGCTGAGGCAGGAGAATCACTTGAACCCGGGAGGTGGAGGTTGCAGTGAGCCAAGATCGCGCCATTGCACTCCAGCCTGGGTGACAGAGCGAAACTCCATCTCAAAAAAAATAGTAGTAGGAAAGCTTGAAGAATCTGTACACACAGTTGGTTGCCTACCAACCTTATTATTATTATTTTTTTAAATGGAGTCTTGCTCTGTCGCCCAGACTGGAGTGCAGTGGCGTGATCTTGACTCACTGCAACCTCTGCCTCCCAGGTTCAAGTGATTCTCCTGTCTCAGCCTCCCAAGTAGCTGGGACTACAGGCGCTGGCTACCACGCCCAGCTAACTTTTGTATGTATGTATGTATGTATGTATGTATGTATGTATGTATGTATGTATTTACTTATTTATTGTATTTTTAGTAGAGACGGGGTTTCACTGTGTTAGCCAGGATGGTTTCGATCTCCTCACTTTGTGATCTGCCTGCCTCGGCCTCCCAAAGTGCTGGGATTACAGGCGTGAGCAACCGCGCCCGGCCTACTTTTGTATTTTTAGTAGAGACGGGGTTTCACCTTGGCCAGGCTGGTCTCGAACTCCTGACCTCAGGTGATCCACTCGCCTCGGCTTCCCATTACAGGCGTGAGCCACCGCACCTGGCCGCCTAGCAATCTCTTAAAACTGCTGTCTGTCTCTCTTCCTTCTTGCTGATACAAGCCCCTAAATTTGTTCTTCTGGGGAGCCAGGCCCATCCTCTCCCCAGGTGTAAAGCAGGACTGGTCTAAACCAACCATGGATGTCTTACTTCTCTTGTAGAATTCTGCCTCTGAAACACCAGGGAAAGTTGGCTGTGGGCTTCTGGGAGGTTTGCGTTTCTGCAAAAGGGGACATGGGAGCAACATTGTCTTTGTTGCCTACTGGGTTTGTAGGTGATGGCTGGAACTGCTCTAGCCACCTTGTAACCATGAGGGACCTAAAAGAGCAAGTCAATATGCTATATCTTGTGTGTCTCTTTAGGGAGCTGGGAGCCCCCACCTTTAATGGGCAAGAACTAGGACATATGCTTGTTCCTAAGGCAGCCAGCGGCACATGGGAATAGAACCAAGACTAAACTACGGGGCAAGGAGGATTTGAGGTAGGCACCCCCATGACCACATGACAACTTGTGCTGAAAAAACTGGCTTGTGATAAGAGGAGAAATAAAACTAGATGTTGCTGAGTGCAGTGGTGCATGCCTGAAGTCCTAGCATCTCAGGAGGTTAAAGCAGAAGGATCTCTTGAGGCCAGAGTTCAAGTCCAGCCTGGGAAACATAGTGAGACCCCATTTCTAAAATAATAAATTTTTTTAAAGTTGGCTGGGCACAGTGGCTCACACCTGTAATCCCAGCACTTTGGGAGGCAGAGGCGGGTAGATCACGAGGTCAGGAGATCGAGACCATCCTGGCTAACACAGTGAAACCCCGTCTCTACTAAAAATACAAAAAATTAGCTGGGCGTGATGGCGGGCGCCTGTAGTCCCAGCTACTCAGGAGGCTGAGGCAGGAGAATGGCGTGAACCCAGGAGGCGGAGCTTGCAATGAGTCGAGATTGCACTACTGCACTCCAGCCTGGGTGACAGAGGAAGATCCATCTCAAAAAAAAAAAAAAAAAATTAAAATGAGTTGGGTGTGGTGGTGTGCACCTGTAGTCCCGGATACTCAGAAGGCTGAGCTGGGAGGATCTCTTGGGTTCGGGAGTTTAAGGCTGCAGTGAGCTATAATCATGCCACTACACTCTAGCCTGGGCAACAGTGAGATCCCAACTCAATCAATCAACCAATCAAAAACATCTTCAGATCGGGCACGGTGGCTCATGCCTGTAATCCCAGCACTTTGGGAGGCTGAGGCGGGTGGATCACTAGAGGTCAGGAGTTCAAGATCAGCCTGGCCAACATGGAGAAACCCTGTCTCTACTAACAACAACGACAAAAATATTAGGTTGGGCATGGTGGTTCAAGCGATTCTCCTGCCTCAGCCTCTCAAGTAGCTGGACTACAGATGCCCACCACGTCTGGCTAATCCTTGTATTTTCAGTAGAGATAGGGTTTCATTATGTTGGTCAGGCTGGTCTCGAACTCCTGACCTCAAATGATCCACCTGCCTCAGCCTCCCAAAGTACTGGGATTACAGGCGTGAGCCACCACACCTGGCCAATATTTTTTAATTTTAATTTTTTGTTAGAGAGACAGGATCTTGCTCTGTCACCCAGGCTGAACTTCAGTGCCTTGATCCTAGCTCACTGCGGTCTTGAAATCCTGGGCTCAAGGAATCCTCCCACCTCAGCACCCCCAGTAGCTGGGACTATAGCATGGCTGATTATTTTTTTGTAGAAATAAAGGCTCACTGTGTTGACCAGGCTGGTCTCAAACTCCTGGGCTCGAGTGATCCACCCACCTTGGCCTCCCAAAATGCTGGGATTACAGGCATGTGCCACCGCACCTGGTACTGGTGTATTCTAATTAATAATCATTTAATTCTAAAGATTGCTAAGATCTTTTCTCATTCTGTCACCCATTTGTTAAACTTGACCATGGTTTCTTTTCATTCCAAGTGGATTGTTGAGGATCCGTGAGCGAAGCCTAAACACTCCACTAATTCCTGGGGAACTGAGAAGTGAAATGTGAAAAAAAAAAAAAAATGAAATGTGACAGATGAAAACAAAGGAGTCCTGTAGAGCACTTAAAATCAGCTGGGATCTCCTAAAATCAACAGCAAGCCCTGAAAATAATGTTGACAGTGAGAAATGGAAAATGAGGTTTACTCCATGATAACAATTTTTTTTTTTTAGACAGAGTCTCGCTCTGTCGCCCGGGCTGGAGTGCAATGGCGTGATCTCGGCTCACTGCAAACCTCCACCTCCTGGGTTCAAGCGATTCTCCTGCCTCAGCCTCCCAAGTACCTGGGCCTACAAGCGCCCGTCACCACACCCGGCTAATTCTGTATTTTTAGTAGAGACAGGGTTTTACCATGTTGGCCAGGCTGGTCTCAATCTCCCGACCTCAGGTGATCCACCTGCTTCGGCCTCCCAAAGAGTTGGGATTACAGGCATAAGCCACCGCACCTGGTCTTTTTTTTTTTTTTTTTTTTAGATTTGAGTCTCACTCCGTTGCCCAGGCTGGGGAGCAGTGGCGCCATCCCAGCTCACGGCAGCCTCGACCTCCTGTGCTCAAGTGATTCTCCTGCCTTGACCTCCCAAAGCACTGGGACTACAGGTGTTAACATTTATTATTATTATTTTTTTTTGAGACAGAGTTTCACTCTTGTTGCCCAAGTTGGAGTGCAATGGTATGATCTCAGCTCACCGCAACCTCCGCCTCCAGGGTTCAAGCAATTCTCCTGCCTCAGTCTCCCAAGTAGTTGGGATTACAGGTGCTTGCCACCATGCCCAGCTAATTTTTTGTATTTTTAGTAGAAACGGGGTTTCACCATGTTGGCCAGGATGGTCTCAAACTCCTGACCTCAGGTGATCCGCCCACCTCAGCCTCCCAGAGTGCTGGGATTACAGGCGTGAGCCGCCAAACCTGGCCATGCATTAACATTTATATAAACTAAATATACAGGGTGAGTACAGTGGGTTGGTAGGACGAGGAGGAGGATGGGATCAGACAGGAGGGCAGCAAGAGCACCCACCAGGGATGAAGACAAGGGACATGAATGCTGTGCACCAGGAGGGGACGTTCTGCAGATGAAAACTCTGCAGGTCAGAAGGAGAGTTTAGGACGCCTGCTATAACCAAGCACTGGGTCCCCTTTCATTAATGTTGAGAAATGCAAGCAAGATTGAAGGTATTTTGGTTACTTATAGTGGACTCAAAACGACCACAGATCTTCTGCAGTTCTCACCACCAGTAGGTGGAGCCTGTTTCCCCAGCTCAGGAATCTAGGCTCATCCTTGGGTCTTGCTCTGATAAACAAGATGATGCAGAAAAGGCTTTGTGGGCCTCCAGAGCGTGGACCTCAGAGCCTTTATAGCCCCTCTCACCCCCTTATTTTTTTTCTGAGACAGAGTCTTGCTTGGTTGCCCAGGCCAGAGTGCAGTAGCACAATCATGGCTCACTGCAGCCTTAACCTCCTGGAACCAAGCCGTCCCCCTACCTCCGCCTCCTGAGTAGCTGGGACTGGCAGCGGCACCAACCAGCAGGCATGCCGGCAAACCCCCAGCCCCCAGCCAGCCCTGGGATGAACGCAGCTGGGCCAGAGCACCCAGGTAAGGTCTGCAGAACCTTTCGAGCACAAGGCCTGTTATGCAGCAAAGAATTACTGGACATTCGTATTACTCGCAAAGGATTACTAGTGACTAAATTGTACTCCTATGAATGTGACACTATGTAGCAACCAGGTGACTGGGGTGGGGTGGCTTTACATGAGCTATTCTTGACATCTCATGTTATAATTGGTCCCCTAGCGGTCAAAGTTGAGGTGGGGGAGAGGTGGGGCGGGGACAGAACATGGGGAGAGGAGCTGCTGCATTTCAGCCCCCACCTCACTGTGCACACAACTTCTGTGAGAGTGTTCAGTCCTTACAACCTAAAGGAGCTGGCACTGAAGCCTTCCATTTACATAGAGGAGGGACACGAGGGTGCATGTGTCCTGAAGCTCCCCCACCACCCTTGGATTCACACCCGAAGGTTAGAAAGGTGCTACCTGCCAGTGCTGGGCCTGGGGAAACCCATTTAGGATCTGCTGCTTCTCTTTCAGATAAACTTTAGAACTGTCTTGTCACATTCTCCCAAATACATTGTTTGGATTTGATAGGAGTTGCAAAAAAAAAGCCTGTATGTGAAGCGTATATATTAAAAGGGAAGAATGGGCTGGGCACAGTGGCTCACACCTGTAATCCCAGCACTTTGGGAGGCCAAGGTGGGAGGATCACTTGATCCCAGGAGTTCCAGACCAGCCAGGGCAACATAGTAAGACCCCATCTTCAAAAATAAAGTATTAAAATAAAAATTTAAAAGGGAAGAATGGATACTCTCCATCATCAGGTATTGGTCCCAGGAACGGAGCATTCCCGTCCAATCCCACAAGTCTTGCCTCAGGCCTCATACAAATGTGCTATTTCCAAATGGGCTTTTGGCACATTTATCAAGGTTATGCCTATGTCACTTGTTTCCTGTTACTATTATGAAAAGGCCTTTTTGAACATTTCATTTGGAGGCCGGGCATGCTGGCTCACACCTGTAATCCCAGCACTTTGGGAGTGCATCTGTTGAGCTCTGGAGTTCAAGACCAGTCTGGGCAACATGGCAAAACCTCATCTCTATCAAAAATACAAAAATTAGCTGGGCGTGGTGGTGTGCGCCTGTGGTCCCAGCTACTCAGGAGGCTGAGGTGGAGGATTGCGGGAGCCCGGGAAGCAGAGGCAGTGAGCCAAGATCTGCACTCCAGCCTGGGTGACAAAGCGACTGTCTCAAAGAAAAAAGGAGAAAATTGCATTTGGTATATTCATATTACAGGTTAAATTGGGTCCCCCTGAATTCATATTGGAGTCCTAATTTTCAATACCTCAGAATGTGGCCTTACTTGAAAACAGGGTCACTGCAGGTGTGATTAAGATGGGGTCGGCCGGGCGCGGTGGCTCACGCTTGTAATCCCAGCACTTTGGGAGGCCGAGGCGGGCGGATCACCAGGTCAGGAGATCGAGACCACGGTGAAACCCCGTCTCTACTAAAAATACAAAAAATTAGCCGGGCGTGGTGGCGGGCGCCTGTAGTCCCAGCTACTCGGAGAGGCTGAGGCAGGAGAATGGCATGAACCCGGGAGGCGGAGCTTGCAGTGAGCCGAGATCGCGCCACTGCACTCCAGCCTGGGCGACAGAGCGAGACTCCATCTCAAAAAAAAAAAAAAGATAGGGTCTCACTAGAGCAGGGTGGGACCCCATCCAATATGACTGATGTCCTTATGAAGTGGGAACTTAGCCACAGACACGCACACAGGCCCTCGAGGAGAGTGCCGTGTGAAGGATGGAGTTCCACTCCAGAAGCCAAGGAGTCACCAGGGGCTACGCAAGGGGCCAGCCTCGGAGCCTCGCCGAGAGCCTGCAGGCAAGCATGGTCTCCACTGCCTCCACTGTGAGATGTGAACACCTGTGCTGCAGTGGCCGCAGGGAGCCAGTCCCAAGGGTCACACCCTGATGTCTGTCTGCAAGGGCCCAGCTGCTCTTACTGAGGCCTTTCCAGCGTAGCCGCCTTTCCACATTACAGAGAGGATCAGCCTGGGCACATGGCTTTTGGTAGAAGGCCCTGATCACACCACAAACGCAGAGGGCAGCTTGTGGTGCTCAGGTTGTCATGGCCACGTAGCTTCAGCCTCAGCAGGGACGGCACCGGGCCCACGTCCAAGGATTTACCTGTGGATGATCACAGTGAGGTGGGTGGCTCAACAGGACCTCATGGCGCTGGCCTGGGAGTGGTGTGCTCTGCAGGCTGGAGCTGTCTAGACGGACAGTTTGCCTCTGAAGTCTTATGTGTTCACTTCTTCCATGGCTCCGGCTTGTACCCTCTTCTCCCATGGCCTTGGAGTGTCCCCACCATATCCTGTTGGGGAGGCATCATGACCCTTTTCTGAGATAAGGTCTGGCTCTGTCACCCAGGCTGGAGTACAGTCACACAATCATAGCTCACTGCAGCCTCCACCACCTGGACTCAAGCGATCCTCCTACTTCAACCTCCCATATAGCTGGGACTACAGGTGTAGCCACACCCAGCTAATTTTCTTTTTCTTTTTGGATCATCTTACTCTGTTGCCCAGGCTGGAGTGCAGTGGCATGATCTTGGCTCACTGCAATCTCTGACTTCCGGTTCAAGCAATTCTTGTGCCTCAGCCCCCCGAGCAGCTGGGATTATAGGCACATGCCACCATACCCAGCTAATTTTTTTTGAGACGGAGTTTCGCTCTTGTTGCCCAGGCTGGAGTGCAATGGCGTGATCTCGGCTCACTACAACCTCTACCTCCTGGGTTCAAGCAATTCTCCTGTCTCAGCCGTGAGCCACTGCACCTGGCCAATTTTTTTTTTTTTTTTTTTGTATTTTTAGTAGAGACGAGGTTTCGCCAAGTTGCCCAGGCTGGTCTTCAACTCCTGAGCTCAGGCAATCCACCTGCCTCCCAAAGTGCTAGGATTACAGGCATGAGCCACAGTGCCCAGCCTCAATCACACCCAGCTAATTTAAAAAAAATTTAGGCCAGTGCGGTGGCTCACACCTATAATCCCAACACTTTGGAAGGCCGAGGTGGTGGATCACGGGGTCAGTAGATTGAGACCAAAACTTTTAGTAGAGACATGGTTTCACCGTGTTGCCTAGGCTGGTCTCAGACTCCTGGGCTCAAGCAATTCACCTGTCTCAGCCTCCCAAAGTGCTGGGATTACAGGTGTGAGCCACTGTGCCTGGCTGTAAGAAACTATCTGATGAAAAGGACCAGGTGGCTTTAAGCAACAGTAACAAAATATTAACTTAAATAATAAAATGTGGGCCAGGTGTGGTGACTCACCCCTGAAATCCCCACTCTTTGGGAGGCTGAGGCAGGCAGATCACTTGAGCCCAGGAGTTTCAGACCAGCCTGAGCAACATGGCGAAACTTCATCTCTACAAAAAATAAAAAATAAAAAGCTGGGCATGGTGGTGTGTGCCTGTAGTCCCAGCTACTAGGGAAGCTAAAGTAGGAGGATTACTCAGCCCAGGAAGTCAAGGCTGCAGTGAGCCGTGATCATACCACTGTACTCTAGCCTGGGTGATACAGTGAGATCCTGTCCCAAAAACAAAAATAAAAATAAAATCTGGTTGGGCATGGTTGCTCACAACTGTAATCCCAACACTTTGAGAGTCTGAGGTGGGAGGACTGCTTGAACCCAAGAGTTCAAGACCAGCCTAGGCAATATAGTGAGACCTCCATGAAAAAAAAATTTAAATTAGCCAGGTGTGGTGGGGCATTCCTATAGTCCCAGCTACTCAAGAGGTTGAGGCAGGAAGATTGCTTGAGCCCAGGAGTGTGAGGCTGAAGTGAGCTGTGATCGTGCCACTGCACTCCAGCCTGGGCAATGAATCATGACCGTGTCTTAAAAAGAAATAGGGGCTGGATGCGGTGGCTCACTCCTGTAATCCTAGCACTTTGGGAGGCCGAGGTGGGTGGATCCCAAGGTCAGGAGTTCAAGACCAGCTTGGCCAACACAGTGAAACCCCGTCTCTACTAAAAATACAAAACTTAGCCAGGCGTGGTGGTGGGCGCCTATAGTCCCAGCTACTTGGGAGGCTGAGGCAGGAGAATCGCTTGTACCCGGGAGGCGGAGGTTGTAGTGAGCTGGGATCGTGCCTGGGTGACAGAGGGAGACTCCATCTCGAAAAAAAAAAAAAAAAAAAAACACCAGGTGCAGTGGCTCACGCCTGTAATCCCAGCACTTTGGGAGGCTGAGGCAGGTGGATCACAAGGTCAGGAGATCGAGACCATCCTGGCTAACACGGTGAAACCCCGCCTCTACTAAAAATACAAAAATATTAGCTGGACATGGTGGCGGGCGCCTGTAGTCCCAGCTACTCAGGAGGCTGACGCAGGAGAATGGCGTGAACCCGGGGGGTGGAGCTTGCAGTGAGCCGAGATCGCACCACTGCATTCCAGCCTGGGAGACAGAGCGAGACTCCATCTCAAAAAAAAAAAAAAAAAAGAAAGAAAGAAAGAAAAGAAATAGTAAAAAAAATAAAATAAAATCCAAAATACTTGCTAGGGCAGTCAAAGTCCTCCAGCCTTTGGGCCCTGCCAGCCTCACGGACCCCAGCCATTCTCCCACCGCAGCCAAAATGAACTGTGTTTCATTTACGCACTTATTGATTTTTGTTTTAACATTATTGGGGGTCAGCTGTCCCTGACTTGCCCACTTGCCACACTCAGCCAAGTGACCCTTGCGCTCCTGGACACTGTCCCCTCTCGGCTCGCAGCCATTCCTCTTCAACGCGGCACCCCCATGGCTCCCTGGGTGAGTCCTGCTCTTCTCCCACTCTTTCGTGTAGGTGTAGAAACGCTGACGCCGTCCTTACCTCCCCTCCCGCCTCACACCCTTCCTCCAGCCTGTCCCCAAGCCTTCGGGCTCTTCCATTGCAAACTGCTGGCCCATCTGCGCCTTACTTCCTCAGGAGATGCTGTCCACCTCAGCCTGATTGCCACACAGAGTAAACAAGCTGATGTTTACAAAGTGTCAGTGACTCACAAGTGCTCACTAAACAGCTTTAAATAAAATGTGAACCTCCAAGTTCTGACCCCTGCTTACCACCTTCAACACCGTGGCTCTGGACTGCACCATTCCGAGAGCTCCTAAGGAGCCTGCCTGCCCCCACCTTGTCTTCCTTTAGCAGCCAGCAGGGCCTCTCAGACCTTCAGAGAGCACAAGTCCAAATCCCAACATGGCTCCTAGGCCCGGCGCCGCCAGGACCTCTCCTGCCGCTGTGCAGTCTGCTGCTACAGGCCTCTGTGCCTGCTCATTCCTCTGCCTAGCCCCTCCCTCACTTCCTATGGCCTCACCCTAATGCCATTTCTTAGGAAGCCTTCCCAGACACTCATCCCCAATTGCAACTGTGTCCCCACAGCACTCAGCACTACCAAGGATGCTTTTATTTATTTATTTATTTATTTATTTATTTATTTATTTATTTATTTTTTATTTATTTATTTATTTATTTATTTATTTATTTATTTATTTATTTATTTTGAGATAGGGTCTCATTCTGTCATCCAGGTTGGAGTGCAGTAGCACAATCCTAGCTCACTGCAGCCTCCACCTCCCAGGCTCAAGCAATCCTCCCACTTCAGTCTCCCCAGGTAGCTGGGACCACAGGCTGAGCCTCCGAGGCTGGCCTGTCTTCCCCAAGCATTCTAGGATCCAAGAACTCACAGACTGCATCTTGTGCACCGTTCCCTCAATTGACAAACCCAGGGCTTGGAGAACCACACACACTCAAATGCCCTGACACCTGAATGGAGAGCCAGCCCGTCTGCACCTCAGAGACATGGCATCTGTCCAAGGCAAAGGCCACTGCCAGTGTGGGCTGGGATTCAAATGCTCTGGGCTCCTTTCAGCTGACCTGGAGGTGCGGCCCGCTGATAGAGAAGCACAGGACGGCCTGAGTGGTGGCCTGATTTCACAGCAGGGACCCTGCAGGAGGCAACTCATTGTTACCTTGGCCAGAAAGAGGAGCTGAACACGAATAGGCAAAAATTCCAAATCCCAAAATCGCTGGGGACTGAGTTTTTTTTTTTTTTTTTTTTTTTTTTTGACATGGAGTCTCGCCATGTCGCCCAGGGTGGAGTGCAGTGGCGCAATCTCAGCTCACTGCAACTTCTGCCACCTGGGTTCAAGCAATTCTCCTGCCTCAGCCTCCCAAGTAGCTGGGATTACACGTGCCTGTCACCATGCCTGGCTAATGTTTTGTATTTTAAGTAGAGATGGGGTTTCGCCATGTTGGCCAGGCTGGTATTGAACTCCTGACCTCAAGTGATCTGCCCAACTTGGCCTCCCAAAGTGCTGAGATTACAGATATGAGCCACCACACCTGGCCATGGGGGCCGACATTTTCTTAAATCCACTGGTCAGCGGCATTAGGGGAGGGCACCTGGCTCAGAAAGTGTCCGGGCACAGGGACAGGTGAGCTCTCCTCAGCCATCTGCCCAGGGCACGGTTCTTGGTAGCGCGAGGTGCACTGAGAAAGACACCTGGGCTGCTGGTGGCCCAGCCTCTTACACTGCCACCAAAGCCCTCCAGCCTCCCGTCTGATCTCCACAGCACAGAGGTGAGCCTTTGCGTGGGAAAGGACGCAGCCTGGCACTGCAGGGAGAGGCCTCGGCTGCTGCACGCCTGGCCAGCTCTGGCCTCCTAGGGAGCCTGCAGCCCTGCCTGACTTTCCCAACCCCAGTCCCCATGCGGCCCCTTGATGACTTCTTCCTTCAGCATGGGGTCCGTGCAGCTTCCTGGTCTGTGGGGGACTTCCTGCCACCTCCCTGTTGGGTCTTTCCGCCCCAGCCTGGAGCAGTGGAAAGAGTAAGCCCGGCCTGTGCTGCGTGGGTGGACAGATGAATGCGGCCCAGGCCAGGGGGCTGCAAGACCAAGTCCCAGCCACCCAAGCCTAGGGCTTACACGTGTCCACACACTCTTATGCGATTGTGGAAAGGTGATCAGTATGGATGCTGCACACTACCTCACAGCACGGTGGAGGCAGGGGCAGCATCCTGCCACTGGCAAAAGTAACATTTTACAGCACAACACCAGGGACCTTTAATGACACACTCTGATTTTACCCAGGCCATTTCGAGAAAAAGCCTTTCACAAGCGTCCTTCTACATTTGCTGTGCAACTTAGTGAATGTCCTTTACAAAGTCCTATTGGAGGCTGGGCACGGTGGCTCACGCCTGTAATCTCAGTACTTTCGGAAGCTGAGGTCAGCAAATCCAGAAGTCAGGAGTTCGAGACCAGCCTGGCCAACATGGTGAAACCTCATCTCCACTAAAAATACAAAAATTAGCTGGGGATGGTGGCACCCACCTGTAGTCCCAGGTACTCGGGAGGCTGAGGCAGGAGAATTGCTTGAACCTGGGAAGGGAGGTTGCAGTGAGCCGAGATTGCGCCACTGCACTCCAACCTGGGCAACAGAGCAATATTCAGTCTCAGAAAAAAAGAAAAAAAAGTAAGTCCTGTGGGAAACATTTCTTGGAATATTTAGCATGGGGACACTTCCTTTTGTACTAAGATGAAAACCACCTCCAATTCCCACTTCCCCACCTTTGCTTCTTCCCGTCCCTCCTCTTTTTGGGAGCAGGGCGGAGGGACACCTTGAGCACACAGAGCCAAATAGGATGCTCAGCCACACATTTTAGCCCCCTGGGAAGCATGGCAGCTTTCTCCTACTCCTGTTCTTTTACTGTGTCAAACATTCTCCACTCCATAGAAGACTTTTACTGCAATCCATCTCAAATGGCTTTTGGAAAACGACTTATTTATTTTTTTTTTTTCTTTTAAAGATAGAGTCTTGGCCGGGCACAGTGGCTCACGCCTGTAATCCCAGCACTTTGGGAGGCCGAGGTGGGCGGATCACGAGGTCAGGAGATCGAGACCATCCTGGCTAACACGGTGAAACCCCATCTCTACTAAAAATACAAAAAAATTAGCCGGGTGTGGTGGCGGGCGCCTGTAGTCCCAGCTACTCGGGAGGCTGAGGCGGGAGAATGGCATGAACCTGGGGGGCAAAGCTTGCAGTGAGTGGAGATGGTGCCACTGCACTCCAGCCTGGGTGACAGAGCCAGACTCTGACTCAAAAAAAAAAAAAAAAAAAAAAAAGAGTCTCACTCTGTTGCCCAGGCTGGAGTGCAGTAATGCAGTCATGGCTCACTGCGGCCTCAAACTCCTGGGGCTAAAGGGAGCTTTCTGCCTCCGCCTCCTGAGTAGCTGGGACTATAGATGCATTTACCTCACCTGGCTGAAAAGCTAGTTTTTTTGTTTTTGTTTTGAGATGAGTCTCACTCTGTTGCCCAGGCTGGAGTGCAGTGGCGCAATCTTGGCTCACTGCAACCTCCACCTCCCGGGTTCAAGTGATTCTCCTGCCTCAGCCTCCCGAGTAGCTGGGATTACACGTGCCCGCCACAATGCCTGGCTGCTTTTTGTATTTTTAATAGAGACAGGGTTTCACCGTGTTGGCCAGGCTGGTCTCGAACTCCTGACCTCTGGTGATGCACCCACCTCAGCCTCCCAAAGTGCTGGGATTGCAGACATGAGCCACCGTGCCTGGCCATAAATGAAGTTTTACTGGAATATATCCATGCCTGTCTGCTTACATATCATCGGTGGCTACTTTTTTTTTTTTTTTTTTTTAAGTTTTGCTGGTCACCCAGGCTGGAATGCAATGGCGTGATCTCGGCTCACTGCAACCTCCCCCTCCTGGGTTCAAGCAATTCTCCTGCCTAGCTGGAATTACAGGCACCCACAACCATGCCCAGCTAATTTTTGTCTTGTTTTGAGATGGAGTTTCACTCTTGTTGTCCAGGCTAGAGTGTAATGATATGATCTCAGGTAACTGCAATCTCTGCCTCCTGGATTTAAGAGATTCCCCTGTCTCAGCCTCCCGAGTAGCTGGGATTACAGGCACCCACCACCACACCCGGCTAGTTTTTTGTTGTTGTTGTTTTTTGTATTTGTAGTAGAAAAGGGGTTTCACCATGTTGGCCAGGCTGGTCTGGAACTCCTGACCTCTGGTGATCCCCACCTTTGCCTCCCAAAGTGCTGGGATTATAGGCGTGAGCAATTGCACCTGGCCCCACTGATGGCTATTTTTGCACTATGACAGAAGGCTGAGTAGTCACAACAGAGATGGTGTGACCTGCAGAGCCTGAAATATTTACTATCTGGCAGCCAAATGCAGTGGCTCACGCCTGTAATCCCAGCATGTTGGGAGGCCAAGTTAAGAGGATCACTTAAAGCCAGAAGTTCAACACTAGCCTGACAAGATGGCAAGACCCTGTCTCTACAAAAACAAAAAAAATTAGCTGGATGTGGTGGATCACACCTGCAGTCTCAGCTACATGGGAGACTGCAGTAGGAGGATCACTTGAGCCTAGGAGTTTGAGGTTACAGTAAGCTATGATCCACTGCACTCCAGCCTAGACAAAAGCTGGAGTAAATATATATATATATGTAAATCTATAAGTAAATATATATATTTTATATATCTAATATAAATATATATTTTTACAATCTACTTAATAGAAAGTTTGCCAACCTCTAGATCAAACTACACATTTGACAACTATTTGGTGGATATAAATTAAGGAGAAGAGAGTATAGATGAACTAAAATCCTTATTAATAAGTCCAGACTCCAAAACGGAATAAGACAGCAGTGTAAGAATACTATTTAGACACGTAGAGATAAATGCAGAAGAAAGTGCTAAAATAATTCAAAGTGATTGGCTGCATAGTATGGGACGGAGTTGGGGAGACAAACTAGTTTTTGTTTTAAGCCTTTTTGAGAACCATTTAATTACTTAAATTCTATTCAGGAATTACTTTGATAAAGCTGAAAAATCATTTTAAAGCAACTGAACAGAACTCACCAAGACTTAGAGTAGCTGCGCTCAAGCTCTTCTGGAGTCTGGGGTCACTGGGTTCATCTCCGGCTGCCAGGAGCCACCACGGATGCCTGCAGTCCATGCCAGAGGTCTAAGGTAACTATCACCCTCCATCCCTGCTCCTCCTCCTGGGTCTTCACACTAGGATCCCCATTCCCTGGGGATTAACATTACCCCTTTTCCCTTCCTCCCTCCCCTCAGGCCAAGCACCAGGAAGCATCAGTGGGCAGAAGGTAGCAGCCCTCGCCTTGTCCCAGCCCTTCCTCAGTCCCAACTCTGCCACTCCAATGAGGGGTCCCGGGCACTGGGCAGCCATCCTCCTCTCCCCAGTCACCAGGTCCATGCTGCTGTAACTGTGCACGCATTGCTGCTTCCCAGACAGCCTCAGCTAACTCAGGCCAACACTGCCCAAGAGGATGCTGACACCAAAGTGCTAGTTCCCTGGCCCAGTGCACACCCCCAGGACCCACCAAGCACCACTGAATAGTGGCAGGCAGATGCCCTTCCCAGACCCCACCCTTCTAAGACTTAGAAGCCATGTCACTTTGCTAGAGAGAACAGCCAAAGCAGAATATGGAGGTCCCACACCAGAGTTTTCAATCAAGCTTTTAATGAAAAGATCATAAAATAACAGTTTCTCATCGCTGTACATTAAGACTGCACACTTCTGAATGGAGAGATCAGTCGTTGGTGAATTGCTTTTCTATGACACTGGGCAGCTGTGTAGCTGCAGCTCTGACCTGAATTTATACAAACTCTCAAGGGACATGAACTCAATGTGACGAGTGACAGCGGCGGTGGCCAGTACAGGAGTGCGATCCTGGTGTCCCTCCCCCATTCCGGGAAGGGCATAAAACAAAACATGATCCCTCTTCCAGTTCCAATTAAACAAAACAGCTATAACCCCATCCCTCCCCCCTCCCCTTCGAGGTATTTGCGAGAAATGAGCCAGTGCCCAACCTGGCCCCCCACTCCCCGCCGGGGTGGAGGAGGGCAGAGGGAAGCTAGTGATGGGTGGGGTAGAGAGGCTCCCCTCAGCACCTGGCCCCACAGGGCCCGCCAAGTGGAGGGTGGGAGCCCTGGGGATCCTCCCTGCCCCAGTGAGGTCTGTTATGCAGCATTTTTGAGGTCAATAAATTACAGCAATAAATAGCAAGGTGAGGTAGGGGGAGGGGGTCCTGGTAGAAAGTTAAAGTGGGGTGACTGAAGCCGGGGCATCCTAGGAAGGGGGTCCTGGGCAGCCTCAGTTCCCACGGCTCATGCCCACTCCCGCCCCGGTGTGGAATGTCAGACTGAGGCTCCAGTTAGGTCCCTCCCCAGCCCCTCACTCCTAGCATCTGATTCACAGGTTCAGTAACATCTACCCCAACAGGGTTCTGGGAAATAGGAGGACCTTGGTCCCTTTAGGGGGCATGCCAGGGCTGAGAGCCCTGGTCTGCTCTAAGGCCTGGCACCTTTGGCTTTTGTCCCCCACGCCTGGGGGGTGGACGGATGCAGCCTCCTGCTCCCTGAGCCCTGCCCTCTGGCTGCCCAGGCCTCACCCCAACTCAGGATGGCTGCAGGAGGGCAGGGGGTCAGCCTGCCCAGCAGCCCAGCCCGGATCGCACTCCTGCACAGGGCCTGAGGTCCAGTGAATACTGACAGATTGGGGGAGTGGGTGGGCGGCCCGGTGCCCCCGAGTGGTGATGAACGGGAAACACACACGGCTGCCTGAGGTGGGGAAAGTCGGTGAGGGTCCGGATTGTTCATTTCACAGGCTGAGGTGTATGGCTATGCTGCGAGTCTCTGAGATTCTTATTTGCTTAAAGGTTCATCTTTTCTCTTCCTTTTTTTTGCAATCCTGGAGGAGCCCTTGCTGGGGCTCGGTCCAGCGGGAGTGTGCAGTGGCGGAACCCGGCCTGCCACCCGCTCACTCGCCCCAAGTCTGAGAAATAAATACATTCATCACTGCACAAACATATTGATACAAAAACAACACTGTTAAGAGTGTTTGCACCGTCTGTTGGTAAGGACCAGACCCAGTCAGCCCCTTCCGCTGCCTGGGGTGGGGTTAGGGGGTCCCCAGGAGTGGGGACCCACAAGAGTCGACTGAGCTGTGCAAAGGTCCCGGCTTTTTGGCTTGAGTGGGACCCTCACATCAACCCATCCCCAAGGGTCACGGGCAGAGCAGCAGGGGGACCCAAGCCCAGACTCAGGTCCTGTGGCCAGAACTGATGGCCATCCCCACGTAGGCTAGCTGGTCAGGACCAGCGTGGTCCGGCCAGAGGGCCTTGGGGGCTGGTCAGCACGGGCCCAAGCTCTTTGGTGCCAGCTGGGCTTGGAGGGGCCCTGGGAATGGGGACGAGGGCTCAGGTGACTCCAGGGAGGCTTCCAATCCCTTCCCCAGCCCCAGGGCTACCCTTCTCTGCCCATGAGCCACTCCAGGGCCAACTCAGAAGGGCTTCCAGCAGCAGGGGAGGGTTCCCTGGACTGGCCTTACAGCTGCTGAGGTCTGAAACTGTAAAAGCTTATGTAAACAATGAGATAAATATATTAGTATCTTTTTTCTGAGCCCATGGAGGTTCCATACTCATTCAAAATGTGCTTTGGTTTAAAAAATAGGCTTTGTGAATTTGGGTATGAGCTTATTTTTCTTTGTTTATCCTCTCTTTCCTACACGATATCTGCTATTTTCTGATTCCTGTTTCTCCGAAACATTCAGGAATTAAGTGACGAACGCAGAGAACTGTAAGCCGCCTTGGCCTCCAATAACCCAGTTTCCTTGTGAGGCTCTTAACATCTCCACACACACACACATACAGTCGCACACACCTGAAGTGGAAATCAAAGGAAAAAGAAAACAAAGCCAAATGTTGTGTTAATCCCGCCCCGCCCCACAAACCCTTAAAGTCTTAAATAGGAAACTAGTGTTCTGCTTTCTCATTAAAATACAGAAAAGTCTCGATACAATACTAAGGTGGGTACAATACTATGTCGCACAAACGTCGTTGAGTGAGGGGCCTCTGCTCCCAGTCCCTGAAGTTCTGCAAAGGAATCACCTACTTTTACAAGTCACCTCACAGATGCGGCTGCCCACAGCCCGGGAGGCCACGCACACGGCCAGGCGCATGCACATTTCCCGTGCGGTACAGACTTTGTGTCGTGTGGCTTAAGTGCTGATGGGGTGGGGTGGCGTCAGGACAGCAGGGGCCCCCTCACTGAGTATGGGTGGAGTCCATGGGCCTCGTCCCCCCAGGTCCCTAGCCTGACTTGCTGGCACCTGAGACTCAGGGTCGTCCTCTGTTTCCCACCAGGAGGGAAGAAGGGCTGTCTCAGGCTGGGATCGCCACAGGGAGGGCTCAGCCAAGAGCCTCATCTGCCCAAGCTCCCTCACCCCCAAAACACGCCACTCACCACTTGGGTCCCTGAATTCAGGCTCTGTTTTTAGCTGGAGGGTCCCTAGAAGGGTGGGGGTAGGGGATGACTGTATTTTTTTGGTCTCAACTTAAAACAGGATGAAAAGAGAGAAAACAAACAAAAAAAAAACGGTGAAGCAAGATGATGATAAAGGCTGCCAGCCCAGCCACACAGCTTCAGCTGGCTGAAGACAGTGGGACTGAGATCAGCAATCTTGGTCTGGCCTTAAGAGCCCACTTCAGGGCCCATGAAGTATCTGAGGCTGGCTGAGGAAGCCCAAGATGAGGGGCGAGAGGTGGGCCACTAGACGGTGGCCGGGGGCCAGGACTGCTCAGGGAAGTGCCATCCCTGTTCCCTGGGGGGCCCTGTGGTCAGCTCTCTCAAGCTCAAACTCTTGCAGGAATGGAGGGTAGGAGTGGCAGGATGAGGGTTCACTTCCGCCTCACCCTGGCCGGGAGCTGCGAAGACCTGCCACCCTCCTCATGGTTCCCCTGTCAGCACCCAGTGCCTGGCTCCAGGCTGGGTCCTGACACCCCTCACCTATACCAGAAACAGACTCGTGTGCCCAGGGTGCCAGGGTCCCCTCGGGGTGGATGTGGCCCAAAGCTCAAAGGGAAAACCCACAGGTGAGCTGCAGGCACTGGGCCACTCGACGCCCTGCTGGCTCCTGCACACGACTTCCTGGGTGCTAAGCGGAGGAAAACAAGAGTGTCAAGGGCTTCCACTGCCAGTCACCAACATATCGTTGTCATGAATTCAAGAGGTAGCAAAAGGTCAGAAGTCTTCACCTTGTTCAGTGAGGAGGGAGGGAAAGCGAAACATCTGCCCATGCGTACGGCACACACCACACAGACACACACACACACACACACACGCACATACACACAAATGAAAACAAGAGTACCGACGGCCCTGGCATCGAGTCCAGCCTCCCCCCACCCCCCGGAACCCCAGATCTTCCAGTTCAAACAGTCACATAAACGTTACACTGGTTTTTCTCTTAATAAAAAACAAGTACCTCTAAACAAAGAATATTCCTTGGAAACTACAGGAAAAGCACTCTCTCCTGAGGCAGCCGAGGCAGGGCTCAGGGACCAGGGAAGCCTTTGGGCAAGAAGGGCTTCTGGGGCCTGGAGAGGTGGCGCGCCGACACCCCTGCAGCGCCAGAGCCGGGGGGACGCGCAGGAGGGCCAGCAGCCCCTGTTACATTCAGTCTTCAGACCCAGGCTCAGCCCCGGAGGGGGCAGGAAGAAAATAAGCTATTGTTTGTTTTGGTTTAAAAAACAAAAATCAAAAAGAAAAATAGAGGAACAGATCAGTAGGAATAACAGCAACACAGGCCCAGAGGGCTCTTTAGTTGTAGAGAGGTAGGCGGTGGGGTCACCCTGACTGTCCCAGCGCCAGTGAACAGTGCCACCCTGGCTCAAGAAGGGAGAGATGTGCACCCCCAGCACCAGTTCCCTGCAGAACCAGGGCTGCACGCGCCCGCACAGACACAAGCACACGTGCACACACACAGACACGGCTAGCGGGATGAGGCCTGCTCCCAACACCACCCTGGCCGTGGCCAGCGTCCCACTGCCCTCTTTCTCCAAGCCACCTGCAACAAAGGGACCAGGTCCCAGCGAGACCCACGTGACCCAGCCCACAGGCCCTGTGGTGGCCCCCGCGGGGAGCTGGGGTCCTGGGGGGATGGGGAGGTAGACGGGCTGGGACCCCTGGCTTCCCTCCTCTCGGCTCTGCTTGGTACGGACTGTCCATTAAAGCTCTGGGTGTGGGCAGTGGGGGCCAGAGGGGCCACCCGGAGCCTCCACTGGACCCAGGGTCTTGCCCCTGCTACTGCAACACCTCGCTTCTCCTTCCATGGGTTCCCGGGGAGCAAGGTGGCAGAGGGCACCCCGCGGGTCTTTGGCTTCTAAGAGGGGGAAGTGTGCATGCGCAGGTGGCTGATGAGGTTGCGCTGCTGGGTGAACTTGCCCCCGCACAGCTGGCACTCGTAAGGCTTCTCGCCCGAGTGCACACGCATGTGCTCCGTGAGGCGGTACTGACGGGTGAAGCGCATGCCACACTCATCGCAGGCGAAGGGCTTCAGGCCCAGGTGGCTCCGCATGTGACGCGTCATGGTGCCGCGCTGCGTGAACATCTTGCCACAGATGTTGCAGGGGAAGGGCCGTGTCAGCCAGTGCGTCTTCTCGTGCTGCCGCAGTGTGGCTGGGTCCTTGTAGGTCTTCTCGCAGACCGAACACTTGAAGGGCCGGGGCTCAGCCGCGTAAGCCGCACTGGGTGCCGAAAGGTCCTCGGCCTCCTCCTCGGCGCCCCCACTGCCTGTCTCGTAGGCCCCCTCTTCCTTGATGAACAGCTCTTCCTCCGTGTGAGTCTCCACGTGCGCATTGAGCTGCTCGGAGCTGGGGAAGCCCTTGGCGCAGGGGATGCACACGTACAAGTTGTCCCCGTAGGACACCGTCTCGTAGCCCTCCTGCCGGTACATGTAGTGGGCGCTGGTGTGGCCGCTGCCCCCCTCACTCCCGCTCTGCGCGCTGTCTTCACTTGCATCCTTGCCGTTCTCCTCCTCCTCCTTGCAGGGGTAGGGGGGCTCCCCATAGGGCCCACTAGGGCCAGCCCCACCAGCCAGGATGCCATTGGGAACCCTGTCCCCGACCCCCTCGCCCTCCTCTCCTGGGCAGGGACCCTTGGGCCCCACTTCTCTCCGCTCAAAGGGGGAGCCAGCCACAGGCTCCTTCTTGCCCCACTCCTTCTTCCGAGTTGAGTGCCGGAGGCTCTTCCGAGACTGCCCGCCAGGCGCCTCCAGCAGGCTCAGGTGGTTGTCCTCGGCCCCCTCCAGATCCATGGGCTCATCGGGGGTGCCCCCCAGCTCAGAATAAGAGGCACTGTTGGCAACAGGAGGGGCAGAGGCCGCAGGGGGTGAGCCATGTTGGCTGTCGCTTAGCTGGGCTGGGTCATCGGGAGTGAGGTGGGGACCTGGGGTGGCAGGGGGCAAGGGTGGGCTTTTCTTGGACAGGTCCAAGCCCAGCTCCTGCTCGCAGCCCCCGCTGCTCCCGTTGGTGCTGCTGCTGCAGCCCCCCAGGCCCGCCTCCCCACCAGCTGGGCAGATAGCCCGGCCCAGACCTTGCACACTATCCTGGTTAGAGCCACCAAGAAAGAGCTCATCGTCTGAGCCTTTGGCTTGGGGGAGCTCCTGGGGGGCGTGGGCCCCCTTGCGCCCATCCACGAGACCCTGATACCGAGCTTGGATGACAGAGGCCGTGGACAGCCGCTGGCTGCGGGGGGGCCGCCCCATGCCAGCGGACCCCGCCCGCGCAGAGCCAAAGGGCTTGCCGGCTCGCTTGAGTTTGCGGCGGCAGAGGGCTGCCAACTCGGGCAGCTGGAGGTAGCTGGCGGCAGTGAGGAGGGTGCTGAAGTTGGGCTCGGCTGGCTGGTTGCTGGGCAGCAGCTTGCCTGTGTAGATGAAGTCCAAGATCTGCTGGAACACCGTGGAGCTGACCATGTCTGTGTCCAGGTTGATGAGGTTGTCGTGCAGGACCAGGGACTTGAAGTAGATGCTGCTGGCGGCCAGGACGTTCTTGTGGGCCCGGAAGATGGAGTTCTCCACCATGATGATGACGTCACACAGGAAGCCCTTGGTCCTCTGCTGGTTCAGCTGCAGCAGGAGCTGCTTCGAGTGGCTGGGCAGCTCCATGTCGGGCCCCATGTCCCCACGCCCTGCCCACGCGCACCACCTGTGGGCAAGAACAGGCATGCACGCGTCAGATGACTGGCACACTAGGAACAGGGCTCTGGGGCAGGATGGGGCTCGATGAGGCAAAGGGCCTCAGACCTGACCCCACAAAGGGCAGCAGCCCCTGCGGCACAGTACACGGCACATAAGCCCATAATGCCCACCACATGCAGGCGCAGTATACGTGTCACCTCACTGAGGACTCAAACTGAGAAGGGACAGAGGCCCCTGCCCCATTTGCACTAATGAGAAAATGGAGGTGGAGGGTGATCAGGCGACAAATAGAGAAACTGGGGTTTGCATTTGGTTTCATAGCCCGGGCTACTGTCTCTACACTAAATGAAGTCGATCACACACCCTCAGGGACCAGAAGGGGACCCAAAAATGACCAGCAGATGGCTTTAAACTTCGGGAAGCAGAGGCCTCCGTGAGAGGAGCTTGTCTTGAAAGCTGGCAAAAATCCCCCAAAACTAAATGGTGGTTCCTTTTGAAATACAGCAGGGCCCATATCAAACTGCCAGCAGCCTCTGGTGTGCAGCCTCGGCTCTGCTGGTATGCCTCCCAAGCTACCGGAGAGGCTGACCAGGCTTTGCCAGAAGTCATGTTGCTGCCTTCCAGATGCTGCAGTCGGCCTGCAGCCAGCCCCGCCTCTCCCCAAGGCCCTGGGCCACCTCGCACTCTAGGTGGGCGCCAAGTGCTGCCCTGGCCTCGGCTTCCAGGTGCCAAGCAGGAAAGGTAGCTTAGGCCAAGCACCTGGCACCACCTGAACCCTCCGGCCTCTCTAGAAAGGGCAGCACCATCTGGGCCTAGGAAAGGTAGACAGCTGGCCTCCATCACACAGACTGGCACAGGCACTGAGATCAGTAAGAAAGAAACACATCGACACCGCTGGTCTCTGCAGGAACCCTGCCAGCCTAGGTGTGTTTCTGCTTATGCAGCAGCAAGACATGGGGTTCTGAGAGCGGGTGCTCCTCACCCACGCTTCCCATCCCCACTGAGCAGCCTCCTCTGCCATGGACCAGGCACCCCACAGTGGGAGTGCAAGGGCAGGGCAAATGGGTGCACAGTGGGCACCAGATGGACCCCAGGGGGAGGAGGGTAATGTCCCTCCAAGGGCAGAGGCAAGGACTGTGGCCGGCGGTATACAGAATGACTCTGGAATGCTTTGAATGACTCAAAGCCATCCTCAGCCCTAAGCCCAACTCCCCAGTGAAAAACGCTGTACTCCCAGCTCCATCCTCTCACCCCTACCAGAGTCCCTCAGAGAATGGCTCAGCAGGAGGGTGCTGGGGAAGGCATGCCGGTGTCCAGGTGGCAACCTGTGCCCCAGATAGGCTCACAGGCTTCCACAGGGCAAGGGGCCAGTGGAAACATGAACTTGCCTCATGGCTGACGGACAACCGAGCAGGGGGGCCCACAGGCAGCTCTGAGCCTCGCAGTTCAGGGTCCACTCTCTCAGCAGCTGAACTACTCTGAGCCCGCCGCCCTCTGGGATCTACTGCCCCTCCCAGAGTGTCCAGCCCTGCCTCCCAGAGCAGAGGCCTGGAAAGGGTCCCACCCTACCCAAACTTCTCATGACAGAAACTCTCCCCAGCCCCATGCCTACCCCTGTTTGCAAAGACAAAGGAAAACCCTAACATTCACAGGCCCCTGAAGGTGCCGGAGCTCAATGTGAACACACAAGGGTGCAACACAGCCTGGAACACCGCTGGCACTCAGAGCCTAACAGCAAGAGGCAGCAAGCACCCACCAGGGGCTCTCTGCCTAGCATCCCAGCCCACAACAGTTCAGGAGGGTGCTCATGGGCTGGAGACTTCATGAACCAATCATCCTCCACTCCCTGCCCCCTCAATCCACCAGGCAGGGACAAAGAGCCCCCAAGGTGTGGCTTCCACACTGGGCCCCAGTAACCTAAGCCCCTAGAAAACATCAGTGCCGGCTCTGCCAGCGCCCAGACACCTGGTACCCCGAGACTGGCAAGGGGACTGGAAGAGGGCAGTGGCCTCCAGGCTCCATCCACACTGCCCAGTGCTATGTGCACACAAAGGACCACGGGTCAGACAGAGATAGAGGCCGAGCTGTGGGGCTGTGCGCCACCCAGAAACTCTGGGGAAAGGGGCCAGTGGCGGTCCTCCCTCCCCTGCGCCTCACCGGAGTGCCAAGGGCCCAGACACCATGTGAGCAGCAGCCAGCGGGGGGGGGGCCTCCTGAGAGCGTGGCCTTCCTGGGGGTGCATCAATGCCTGGTCACCTGGGGAAGAGAAGACGAACACAGTCACCCAGACAGCCATCAGCGAAGAAGGGAGGGAAGGGTGATGAAGGGAAGCACCTGGAGGTCTCTGGCTGGGGCACCAGGGGCAGCCCAGCAGGAGACTGTGGCCACAGAGCCTGGTAGCTGGATCTGACAGCCAGGAAGAGTAAGGACCAGGGAACAGATCTAGGGAGTTCGGTGGGTGCAATACCTGCCCCTCTAACACATACAGGAGATTAAGGACACCCAGGGGCCACCTAGGCCAGGAGGCGCTGTGGCAAACACACAATTCTTGGCCTGCGGGTGTGGTAGCAGGAGGCCTGGGCAGGGCCCTTCCCAGGCTGGCCACATTTACATAACAAAAGGTCAAAATTGGAGCCACTTGTGCAAGGGCTATTTATAAGAACCAGTCTCAACCGCTTCTGGCTCCCCTGTTCCTTCCCTTCCTGATCTGCTCTCACCCCCTCCCTGCCCAGAGGGCCCAGCCCCCTAGCCCGCCTGGCCTGACCACATGGCCTTCCCTCTCCAGAGGTTTCACTGCCTAAGGGCTCGCCCAAGCTGCAGGCCTAGGCTTTCAATACTGGCCCACCAAAGCCTTGGGCAGCTGCCTCCAGGAAACGATGGGTTCCCTCCCACCCCCAGAGCTCTGGGTCCTGCGGGAGGCGGGATCCTGAGGTGGTGGGTCCTTGCACCCCCCACCTGCCAGCCTGGGCCCCCACGGAATACAGCCAGGGTCGGGGAGGGGGCATGCAGCGGCCCGTCCCCGTTTCCCCTTCCCCCACTCCACCCCCAGGGCCAGGGAGGCTCAGCAGGTCCCTCAGGAATGTGACCAGACCCGGGGTGCCGGCCCAGGGCTGGGAGGCCTAGGCTGCAGCCGGCCAGCTGTCTCTCCAGCCCCTAGTGCAGCTCCCCTCTGGGTGGGGGGTGTGAGGGGAGGGGTGCATGGCTGGTCCAGGACCCCACCAAAGGCCCAGAGGCCAGCAGAACCAGCTCTGTTGGCAGGAAGCCCAAGGGCGTCCACAGTTAGCAAGGGTTGGGCCCAGTGGGCTAACGCTGGGATGAGGCCAGTAGGGCAGGGGCCACTGAAACACTGGCGGGAGCGGTCGAAAAACTGGACAGAGGGTCTCGGTGGCACACTGGAGACAATCAGATACTACCATCCAGCTCTGTGCCACTTCACCTGCTCTCCAACCACTGCCCCTCAGGACCCAGTCGACCAGAGCCCTGTTGGGTAGAGCGCATGCCAAACTCTGCAGCCAGGGGTCACCTGACCTTGCCAGAGGCCAGGCCAGCTACTGGATGCCGTGCAAGGAGTGGGTGGCAGAATAGGACTGGGGGGGCACCTGAGTGCCGTGGGGGTGGGAACACCCTCCATCAGTGCCCACTGCCTGGCCCTGACAGGCACTTCACAAGCCCAAGGCTAGGACTAGGTCTCCCCACCAAGGAAGGATGGCCCCAGGCTGGGTCAGCTGTGACATAGAACAGGGCAGGGCTCCTCCCTGAACCCTCCACTTGAGGTAGGGAGTGTCAGAGCCACCTGCAGAAAGTTCACAGCAAGCACAATGCCACCATGCCTGCCATCCACACCAGCTGGGCCGAGTCTGGGCCATGTCTAGGCCACCACTGTGTCTGCAAGCAGCAATGCAGCCTCACCCCATGGCGGGGTGGGGGGGTGGCACACGCCATCCTGCAGCAAAACCCCTATTAAGCACTATTCTTTCCTTCTCAGCCACAGAGCTCTGCCCTACCCGTTCACCACTGGACATGAAACAGCAAGCGTCTATCCTGGAGGGCTCCGCCTGGGGAGTACCAGGTAACTAGAACACAGCTCTGGGTGCTAGCCCGGATCCTGGTGCCCAGCCCTGGAAGCAGCTGACTGCAGGCTGCGATGAGGATGCCACCTAGCACCCAGCAGCCCCTGGCAGCAGGCCCGGGCAGCATGCCTATCAGCCCCAAGGCTAGCAAGCCCAGACCTGGCCTACTGCCCACCCAGAACGCTGGCTCCCAGGACGCCCGGGATCTGAAGCAGTGGGGCAGCAGGCCTGGGCTATCGGGGCCAGCTGGGCATTCGCCTAAGGCTGTGACCCGTCCCCTTCCTGGGACAGAGCCTTCAGGGGTCCAGGGGAGAGGCAAGAAGGGTAGCACAGAAACTATCTCCCCAGTTAGGATCCCTCAGCTCCAGGATTCCCCCTGTAGGTGGACTGGCCCCAGCTGGGAAGGGCAAGAGCCCCAGCAGCTGGAGGGAGGGCCAGTTCTCTCTGCGGAACCCTGAAGGTCTGCAGGAAGGAACACAAAGCCTCGGGGTTACCTTCCCAGGCCGTCTGTTAGAGCAGACACACGGCCCTGTCTACGGAACAGCCAACACGCAACTGCTCTCCTTTCCTTCCCCTCCCAGTCCCTGCCACAAAAAAGCCAGAAAGCCATGTCCCCAGGGCCCAGTCAGGTGCTAGGGGGCTGGAACAGCACTGAGATACTACAGCCTCTCAAGCCAATGGTGGCACATGCCCAAGCTCTGTAGAACTGGGCCAGCCACAGCAGCCCCGCCCCCGCTCTGTTCGCCCTCAAGGAACTTACAGTAAGGCAGCTGCTCGGCAAGGCCCAGTCACAGCCTACCCGGCCCAGCAAGTCCATTCTGTGGCAAGAAAAACCTTGGGGACACACATACCCAACTGCTAAATAAGATTATCTCTGGGAGTGGGATTATAGAAAAACCATAGTATCTGTATGTTATGTTCATTTCCGTAATATTCAACATTTTAAAAAGTATTACTTTTTTTTTTTTTTTGATGGAGTCTCATTCTGTCCCCCAGGCTGGAGTGCCATGGCGATCTCAGCTCACTGCAAGCTCCGCCTCCCAGGTTCATGCCATTCTCCTGCCTCAGTCTCCCGAGTAGCTGGGACTACAGGCGCCCGCCACCACGCCCGGCTAATTTTTTTGTATTTTTTTAGTAGAGACAGGGTTTCACTGTGTTAGCCAGGATGGTCTTGATCTCCTCACCCTCGTGATCCGCCCGCCTCAGCCTCCCAAAGTGCTGGGATTACAGGCTTGAGCCACTGCGCCCGGCCAAAAGTATTACTTTTAAAACCCTAAAAATACAAAGGGCAGAAATGATGCAGAGACATGGATGAACCTCACAGTCGTGGCACTGAGTGGAAGAAGCCTTTTGTGAGAGTACAGACTGCATGACTCCATTTACATCAAGTTCTAGAATAGGCAAAAAGGACTGAGGGTAAAAACCAGAGCAGAACAGGCTGTGAGGGACAGGTGATGACTGTCCAGGATGGGGCGAGGGACAAGTGCCCACTGCTTGGCCCTGACAGGCCTATCCAGGATGGGGCATGAGGAACTCTTTGGGGTGAGGGCAGCTCTCTATCTTGCTGGGAGTCTGGGTTAAGGTAAATGAAAATACAATTTTAGGCCCTTAATTGCATGTAAACTTTACTTCCAATGAAACCTCCAGACAGAGGCTTTCACAGGTCATTCTCATCTCAGAAGCTCAGCACGATACCCTGGAAACACCATCGGCTAACTTTTTCTGGGCACTGTTGTATGCCCGACCATGTGCTATGTCACTGGACCCTCAGGGCCACCCAGGAGCCTGTGTGTTCTGTCCATGTGGTGAGGTGGGCCCCTCTCAATCTTCACACAGCACAGCTGAGCCTCAAACCCAGCACTCACCCCGACCTCTCACCTCCCCACAAGGTAGGAAAACCTGGGGCTCAAAGTGTGGAGGGACATGTCATCTGCAGCCTTGGGCACAGGCACCCCTTCCCACTAATGATTTCCAGATCACCCAGGGGTATTGGTTCTGCCTCAATTTTCCAACTGGCACAGAGACCAAGGGCGACGGGGAAGCAGCTTGGAAGGGCAAAGACACCACGGTGGGAACAGGTTCCTATCCCTCCCAACTGCTCCCCAGCTGGGTGGCCCTCAGTGCATCTCCAGAGGGCAGTCAAAAGCCCCAGGCCAAGACCACCCTGCACTCTGGATCCCTCTACTCGCTCACCAAACACAGACCAGCCAAATAGCCAACGGGGATGGCAGAGGCCAGGGCACTGTGCACCCCTCGCTGCCTCCTGACACTCGAAGCAGCCCCCTATTGGGGGACCCACTAGCCCATGATCCCATGCGAGGTCAGGCCACACCTGCCTGAGTGTGGAGCCTCTGGTCAGTCCGCGTGGCTGCAGGGGCCCGTGGGGAGGCTAGAACAAGGTCACCTCAAGGCCTTTCCTCTAAGCACCCAGCAAAGAGCAGGAGAATGTGCTCTGGTCAGCATCTTTCAAAGGCCAGGAGAGAGGAGGTTTTCAGATCAAAGTGATCCCTGCTGAGGCAGAAAGCAGAGAACTCCAGCCCCTATTCTGAGAGGCACTGCCCCAACCCAGCCTGGACACCCACCTTGCCTAGAGCCTTGGCCTCCAAGAAGCCAGGCATTCAGAACTGCTCCAGGTGCTGGGCCTCCACATGGCTCCTTCTGGAGGCCCTGCCTCTGGGAGACAGGAACACATCTCACGCCCATGTCCAGGCCCACAGGTGGGGGTCAAACTCAGGGTGTGGTCTCAGCCACATGATACCCCTGCCTTCAGACTGAAACTTCTGGCTCACGCCCAGCCAGGAGGGAGGCCTGGGAGAAGGGTGAAGACCAGGAAAGGGCGCCACCCCAAGCAGGCCACCCTGCCTAGCCCTCCTAGGATCCTTCTCATCCACCTTCCTCCCTGGAAGCCATCCCTTACTACCAAGAAAGGGTCTTCCTGCAGGAGGCCTGGAGCTATGCTGGAGGACTCAAGCTATGCTGGAGGACTCAGGAGAAGCTCCCCCCAGCCCACCCCCAAGGAGCAGCACCTTAACCACCTCCCGGCCTAAACAAAAGTAACAGTGAAATGAGAACCCTCCAGCTGACGCCAAGACAGCTGAGAGTGAGCAGAGCCGCCCACGGCGCACCCGAGCTCCACTGTCAGGTGGGAGGGACAAGCATGCCAGGCTGAGAAGCTATGCTGGGCAGGGCAGGGCCACCAGGCAACTTCCACATCCCAGAGGTCTAAGTACATCCGACCAGGGTCAGAGAGAGCCCCAGACTTGCTGCCACTGCTCCCAAACTTAAGTCTAAGGTCAGCATCTGCCCTGGTTCCAGACCAACCCCCAACTATAGTCACCTCATACTTCAGGTGTGGCCAGGACAGATGCAGCTGCAATGGGTGGCCCTGTATGAGCTCAGCCTCTTCCCAGGAGCCCCTAAGCCATGGGAGAGACTGCCTGGAGGGCACAAGGCAGCCAGGCAGGAAGCAGCCAGAATCCAGAAGTGCCCCAAGGCCCAGCCCCTGGACACACCAACCAGCCCTGCACAGTCACAAGCCCAGGACTTTGTTCATCCTATCCCCATGGCCTGGAGTCCTCCCTGAGGAAGACTTGGTAGACAAGAGATAGCTCCAAGGGGCCAAGGCTGCACCTCGTCCACCGCCACAGCCCTGTATGAGATGGCAGCCTACGTGTGGGCAGGTCTGATCTCCTCAATCTTCCCACAGGCCCAGTGAGCGGGGCGTTATCTCTGCAGTTTCAGATAAGAAATTAAAGGTTCTTGGGGGTTAAGCAACTTGCCCAGGGTCACAACAGCATGTAGGTAGCACAGTGAGGACCTAAAGCCTGACTCCCGAGTTGTAGTCTGATGACCCCACCCTAATGCAGGCAGGGCCAGGGATGCCACTCACACAGGGCTTCCAACTGCCAAGCTGCTTGGGGGAGCTACAGGAGGCACCGCGCTCCATGCACTGGTGTGCCAGGAGAAGGGACTCCAGTCTGCACCTCCACCCTCCCTCCCCCAACCCCCAGCACCGCCTGCCTATCCACAGCAGAGCCTCACCTGGGTGTATTCTCCCAAACTCATTGTGAGGGCATGGGGTCTGCCCAGCTCCTCCACCAGAAGTGACAAGGTGGGGGCCCCCGTGCAGCCTGCTTTGGAGGCCCAGGTTGTGCTTGCTGCTCCTCTAGGAACACCCCCACACTCCATGACCTCCTTCCCTGTCCCTCCAGGCATGGGCTGGTGGTGGGTGGGGCTCACTGCTCTGGGCAAGCCCAGCCATGTAATTCAGCCCAGACCTGGATGCCAGCCAGCAGCTCCTGGCTGTCCTCCCAGACCATCCTCCTGGAAAGCAACAGGCTCCACAAATGCCAGGAGCCCAGCTCTCTCCAACGCAGCTTCTACAAAATAAACACTCGGGTTCCACTCAACACATCGGTGATGCAGCGACTGGGACCTGAGGCTGGCCTCCTCCTTCTCTGCTCCTCAGGCCAGCCCTGTGGCCTAGAGTGAGGGAGGTAGCATCCACCCCAGCCCAGTGACTTTCCCAAGCCCGTCCTGAAATGCCCATGGGTCCTACTGACGACCTCGTACTGCCCACAGCAGGGCCAAGCCCTGCATGGTCTGAGCCACCCGCCCATGTGTATTGTCCCTTCTGAGAGGTGAGGAAGCCCAGGCTAACATCCCAGCACAAGGAAAAGGCTAGAATGGGCTGCTGAGAGGAGAGCTGGACTGAAGGTGCCTCCAAACTGTGCTTCCCCAGAAGGTACAGCCTCAGTCCCCTCCCTCTCCTCATCACTTCCGGGTTTGGAGCCAGCAAGGAATGAGGCCAGAAAGACCTTGGAGACCTGCAGCTGATTTCCCCTGCTAGTGCTGGCACCAAGGAGGGCCCCAGGCCTGGCACAGTCTGGCTGAGAGTTCTGAGACAGGATATTGGAGAGAGGCAGGGGAACATTACTTTAAGAAGCAGAATAATGGCCAGGTGCGGTCTATAATCCCAGCACTCTGGGAGGCTGACGTGGGTGGATCGTGAGGTCAGGAGATCAAGACCATCCTGGCTAACGCTGTGAAACCCCGTCTCTACTAAAAATACAAAAAATTAGCTGAGTGTGGTGGCACGCGCCTGTAGTCCCACTACTCCGGAGGCTGAGGCAAAATTGCTTGAGCCTGGGAGGCGGAGCTTGCAGTGAGCTGAGATCGCGCCATTGCACTCCAGCCTGGGTGACAGAGTGAGACTCTGTCTCAAAAAAAAGCAGCAGAATAACAATTTAAGGTTGTGATAGTGACTACGAATGCCGTGCTCACCTCCAAACTCCATCCCAACACCACCCTGCCTCCCAAGAGGGGCCTGAGCATGGGGTAAAAGGCTCGCTGGCAGCCACAGAGCAGGAGCCCATGCAAGACCACCCAGAGGATGTGCTGCTGCTGTTCCTGGTAGGTGAGGAAAAAGCAGGAATCTGGCAGGCATGTATGTCAGGAGGCAAAACGGGCCCTGTGCTGGTTTCTGCAGTCCTCTCCAGCCCACTTCCCTGCTCTTCTTGCTCACTGGCCATGACCCAAGAAACAGCAGCAGCACCACCAGGGATCTTGTTAGAAATACAGATGCTCAGACTCCATCCAGCCCTAACCACCAGAACCCTGGGGGCTCAAACGCACAGTCAAGTCTGAGAAGCTAGGTTAGAAGCTTTTTTTCCTTCTTTTGTTTTTACCTGGACACCACTGATTGGAAAGCTCTCTACAGCCTGAAAGCCAAGTGCTCCTCAAGGAGTAAACGCTCAAGGGATGGGCATCAAGTGGAAGGAGAAAGCCCCCAAAACGAAGATACATGTCCCATGTACACAAGCTCACAGGCTGGTGAATACAAACGGTAGATCTAGAACGTGCCACACCAAGGCTGAGTGTGTTACCACAAGTACCAGAATGGTGACCACGCCGGAGGGTTCCACAAACCCTGATCAAAGAAGCAGGTGTGAGTGGCAGGCAGAGAACACAGCTCTGTGTGGCAGGGAGGGAGGACAAGCAGTGGCAGCACAGCAGACAATAGGTGGAAATTCTACATGCAAGGCACTGAACGGGCAAGGAAAGCCTGGGCCGCCCAGGTGGAAGGGACTATCATGATCATCTCTCTCACCCCAGGGACACCTTAAAAGGTGTCCGAGCCCCAAAGGGAGGCACCCAGCACAGCTGAGTCACAGAGCTGCAGCCATCCAACCCACGGCTCCAGGAGAGACTCTCCAACTTCACAATTTCAAAATCAACCCTAGCAGCTAACAATTTCTTAATGCCAAGTAAAGACTAGAATTAGAAACAGAAACCCTATCATCTTCTACTATCATTACTTCATAAAAGAAAACATTTCAATGATCGAAGAGCAGGAAGAACTACGGGCAGTCCTGGACCTATGCAGTTCTCCAGGCCTGGCAAAGGCTCCGAGGCAACCAGCATTAAGGAGCCACTGCACCGTCTGTACACAACACTGCCTGACCCCCTGGGCTGGGACAAGACTGAGATGACATGCTGAAAGGGAATCAGAAAAAACAAAAACACAAAAATTCAACAATAGATACTAAAGATGGGATTTTGATTAGCCAAACAAAGACTGAAAGAGTATCTCCCAGGGATGAAAGGGAAATGGGGGTGTTTTTAAACAAGACCAGGACTGTTCCAGAAAGAATAAGAACGTTAAAGCTCATCAGGAAAAAGGTAACAGCAAATGTTGGCCAGGCAATAAGGCAACCAGAAGTCTCACATGCTTTATAACTTTTTATTTTTTAGAGAGTCTTGCTGTGTCACCCAGGCTGGAGTGCAGTGGCAAGATCTCGGCTCACTGCAACCTTCGCCTCCCAGGTTCAAGCAATTCTCCTGCCTCAGCCTCCCGAGTAGCTGGCATTACAGGAGTGCAGTGCGCCACCACCCGCAGATAATTTTTGTAATTTTTGTATTTTTTGTAGAGATGGGGTTTCACCATGTTGGCCAGGTTGGTCTCAAGTCATCTGCCCACCTCAGCCTCCCAAAGTACTGAGATTACAGGCATGAGCCACCGCATCTGGCCAGAAAACTCACATGGTTTAGAAAACCCTTGGATGGCACAATCTAAAACTGTGGGCCCAAGGCCGGGGGTGGTGGCTCATGCCTGTAATCTCAGCACTTTGGGAGGCCAAGGTGGGTGGATCGCCTGAGGCCAGGGGTTTGAGACCAGCCTGGTAAACACGGTGAAACCCCGTCTCCACTAAAAATACAAAAATCAGTCGTGCGTGGTGTCAGGCTCCTGTAATCCCAGCTATTTGGGAGGCTGAGGCAGGAGAATCACTTGAACCCAGGAGGCGGAGGTTGCAGTGAGCTGAGATTGCACCACTGCACTCCAGCCTGGGGGACAAGAGCCAACTTCATCTCTAAATAAATAAATAAAGCAAACAAGCTAGCTAGCTGTGAGCCCAAAAACTCACCCAAGGTATATGCCAAGAATGCACACGTATGCGCACCAAACAGGCAGGCACGGTCATGAAGGCCCAACAGTGGAAAACGACTCCTATGCCCACCCTGAGAAGGGACAGCTGCAGGTATAAAAGACTATGATCCAGCAGTGAACAGGACAGAACGTTTAGGTTGAACTGTATGAATTTACCTTTTAGGGGTAAAAAAAACAGCTGACTGCTGATAATTTCACATGGTTTGACTTACAAACAACACAGATGAATCTCTCAAATATACTTTTGAGCAAAGATGCCAGAGCCAAAAAAACTATTACAGTTCCACTTGCATATATTCAAAAGTAGGCAGCACTAATCTTATGGGTGGGGGTTGAGAGTGACTAAAAGCTTCAGGATACATGAAGGGCTTCCAGGGTTGTGTTTCTCACTCTGGATGCTAGTTACAAGGGCATAATCATTTGTGAAGAACTCTTGGGAGCTGTGCACACTTCTTACGTAGGATGTCCTTGAATTCAATACAGTGCACAGAAACCTTCAGAAGGGAAGCAGAGATCAACTTCATCCTGATCAGCAAGTAGACTCAGTCCAGGCAGCAACCTCTCCTGGACCCCCAACCAATAACAACAACACAGGAAGCAGAATATTGGCGGGACAGCGGGCAACGCGGCAATGTCCACGATGCAGTGCCCATCGTAGAGGAGGGAGCTCACACAAGCCAGCCAGGAGCCCACAGGAAACAGACTACTGTAAATCCTTATTAAAAGCAGACTCATGTCTGCTATCTAAAAGATAAAAACCTGATAACGTTTTAAAGTTGTCCTAAGGTCCAACAGACTCTTTTTTTTTTTTTTGAGACAGTTTTCCTCTTGTTGCCCAGGCTAGAGTGCAATGGCGCAATCTCGGCTCACCGAACCTCCGCCTCCCGGGTTCAAGCGATTGTCCTGCCTCAGCCTCCCGAGTAGCTGGGATTATAAGTGTGCACCACCATACCTGGCTAATTTTGTATTTTTAGTAGAGACGGGGTTTCTCCATGTTGGTCAGGCTGGCCTAGAACTCCCGACCTCAGGTGATCCGCCCGCCTCAGCCTCCCAAAGTGCTGGGATTATAGGCGAGAGCCACCACACCCAGCCCCAGTTGACACTTCTAAAGGAGAAGGGGTTCTGCAAATCCTGAAAGGCAAGCCCAGGAGAAACAGGAAATCTGGGAGCACGGCAAGCGAGGTTCAAACAGGACACCAAATAATTCCCAGCAACCGCCTCCAGCAGGTTCTGGTGGCAGCCAGGTAGGGCAGGAGCCCGCTGGGCATATCAAAGGGAAGAAGCCAAGAAGAAAATGGGCGAGGCTCTCAGGGATTTGGGGTCAAAGGAAGCCGCTGGGAGAAGGAAACAGCCCACTTGCTCCTTCATATGTAATCAACACACAAACCCCTCAGTGCCTTAAATGGCTCAGGAGCTACAGCCAAAGATCAAGGATCAAGTTATTTCACTCCAAATAAGAAAAAAAAAAAAAAAGTTATACATTCAGCATCCATTGGAAGTTTTGTGATTGGAGACAGGGTCTTGCTCTGTGGCCCAGGCTGGAGTGCAGTGGCGCAATCATAGCTCTAATTTCTGGGCTCAAGGGATCCTCCCACCTCAGCCTTTTGAGTAGCTGGAACTAAAGGTGCATGCCACAATGCCCAGCCAATTTTTAAAATGTTTGTAGAGATGAGGTCTCACTATGTTTTCCAGGCTGGTCTCAAACTCCTGGGCTCAAGTGATCCTCCTGCCTCAGCCTTCCAAAATGTTGGGACTACAGGTGTGAGCCACTGTGCCAGGCCTTAAAAAGCAATTTTTACAGATAAAATTGGGCAACTGCTATGGAAAATATTACAATCTATGGTCCTGTGCCTGAAAAGCCTCCAAGTGTGATACTTTATAGAGAAGAGGTCTCTCCTGTCCAGTAGGTAACTTGAAAGTGTCTAAGAGAGGGCCGGGCGCGGTGGCTCACGCTTGTAATCCCAGCACTTTGGGAGGCCGAGGTGGGCGGATCACGAGGTCAGGAGATCGAGACCATGGTGAAACCCTGTCTCTACTAAAAATACAAAAAAATTAGCCGGGCGTGGTGGCGGGCACCTGTAGTCCCAGCTACTGGGAGAGGCTGAGGCAGGAGAATGGCGTGAACCCGGGAGGCGGAGCTTGTAGTGAGCCGAGATTGCGCCACTGCACTCCAGCCTGGGCGACAGAGCGAGACTCCGTCTCAAAAAAAAAAAAAAAAGAAAGTGTCTAGGAGAGAAGTGCCCAAAAACTCAAAGAATCAGAGAGGGATCCATTCAGACTCGGGGAGAAAAATGTTCACAAAGTTTCACTGTACTTCTAAACTGAGTCTCAGTGGTGCATTAAGAAATTGGATTTACAGGCTGGGCGCGGTGGCTCACGCTTGTAATCCCAGCACTTTGGGAGGCCGAGGCGGGTGGATCACGAGGTCAGGAGATCGAGACCACGGTGAAACCCCGTCTCTACCAAAAATACAAAAAATTAGCCTGGCGTGGTGGCGGGCGCCTGTAGTCCCAGCTACTCGGAGAGGCTGAGGCAGAAGAATGGCATGAACCCGGGAGGCGGAGCTTGCAGTGAGCCGAGATCGTGCCACTGCACTCCAGCCTGGGTGACAGAGCAAGACTCCGTCTCAAAAAAAAAAAAAAAAAAAAGAAATTGGATTTACAGACAGAAAACAAAATAAACTGGCACTTCTCTGCCTCAAGAAGCACAGGTTGAGGGTGAAAAGTCGGCTACTTAGAAGGCAGCAAAAACAAAACCCAGAAACCCACCCAAATGCTCACTGCCAGCAGGACAGGTGATTATGTGTGGATGGTGCCACCTTGGACACTGAAATGGAGAATGGGAACGCAGGAACTGCTGCTCCTGGTGTCCCAAGAGTGCAGGGCACCTGGCTCCCAGCAAACTGAGCCAAAATCATTCACAGTTTCAGGATCCAGACAAAGGTGGGAAACCGACAAAACCCAGCGAATGGCTGACCCACAATTCAGAAGACTGTTGGCTTCTAGAGGAAAGTGGGAACAAGCCAGGGAGAAGTGCATGGGGTGTCCCAGGAACTTGGGAGGCTATTTCTTATGTGGCCACGAGGGAACAACAGTGTCTCGCTTACTGGGACACCCATGATTCAACCAATAGTGAGTTTACCCTTACTTATCTCTCTGTTCTTTAAGATTTGTGCACACACGTATATACGTGTAATTCACCTTTGGTTTTTTTTTTTTTTTTTTTTTGAGTCTTCTTCTGTCGCCCAGGCTGGAGTGCAGTGGCACAATCTCGGCTCGCTGCGACCTCTGCTGCCCAGGTTCAAGCTATTGTCCTGCCTCAGCCTCCCGAGTAGCTGGGGATTACAGGCACCCGTCACCACACCCAGCTAATTTTTGTGGTAGAGATGGGGTTTCACCATCTTGGCCAGGCTGGTCTTGAACTCCTGACCTCAAGTGATCCGCCTGCCTCGGCCTCCCAAAGTGCTGGGATTACAGGCGTGAGCCACCATGCCCAGCCTATTTACACCTTTGTAAATAGCTTCTTAGAGTTCAATGGCCAAGCCTGCTAAGGAAGCTGAGTCTACTCTGTGCAGAAGTCTCAAAAGAAAGGAAAGTCGGGTGTGGTGGTTCATGCCTTTAATCTGGGCACTTTGGGAGGCTGAGGCAGGAGGATCACTTGAGCCCAGGAGTTCAAGACCAGCCTGGGCAACACGGCAAGACCCTGTCTCATGAAAAAAAAAAAAAAAAAAAGAAAACGAAAGAGAAAGAGAAAGAGAGAGACAGAAAGAGAAAGAGAGAAAAGAAAGATAAAAAAGAAAGAGGAAAGAGACCTCCCTGGTGCAGGGAAGAGCTAAATCCCAATCCAGGGAGGAGCCAAGAGGCTAAAGCTGAGGTGCACTCACAGAGCACCTCCCTTTCACCACCTGAGAGATCACCTGGTCCACAGCCGTCAAACGCAGCAAGGCCACACAGTTGGGCAGCTATGACAACAATGCACAAATGAGGGCTTTGGAGGGCTCAGTTCTCACAAGAGATAACCCAGAAAATATCACCCTGTCCTAATCATACAAAGCAAAAGAACCCGGGGCCTCCACACCTAGGGTAGCAGGTATGCTTCACTCAACAGAAGTTGTCCAGGAGGGAAAAATCCCAGGCAACCTCCTAAGGTCTACAGGAGAAAGAAGGGCAGAATCAGAGCCACTCTAAGTGAAAATATCAGCATTTAGAACACACTCACCCCCCTGCAACCCCTCCAGCCAACCCTCGCCTAGTCCCTGTACCCTCCAATTCAGAGTCCAATAACCCTGAGTTATCTTTCTCAAACACCCATCTCATCAAGCCACTCCCTTGCTTAAAGCTTTCAATGGGCCGGGCATGGTGGCTCATGCCTGTAATCCCAGCACTTTGGGAGGCCCAGGTGGGCAGATCATCTGATGTCTAGAGTTTGAAACCAGACTGACCAACACGGAGAAACCTCATCTCTATTAAAAATACAAAATTAGCTGGGCATGGTGGCGCATGCCTATAATCCCAGCTACTCAGGAGGCTGAGGCAGGAGAATCACTTGAACCTGGGAGGCGGAAGTTGCAGTGAGCCAAGATCGCGCCATTGCACTCCAGCCTGGGCAACAAGAGTGAAACTCTATCTCAAAATAAAAATAAAATAAAATAAAATAAAATAAAGCTTTCAATAAATTACTGATGCCTAGGATAAAGTCCATGCTCAGGCCTGGCATGCAAAGCACTTCCCACAGGGGCATCAAGCCCACCTCGCCCCTTCCACAGACACACCTGAGAGCTCCTGCAGGCTGTGCCCTGCTCTGGGAGGAGCCTGCCCCCACACGACTCCCTCCTCTGTGAAGCCAGAACTGCCTCTGTTGTCCCCTCGCTCCCAATGTCAGCACCAGCTGCCAAGCTGCTTCCCTCCTGCCTACCCCCACCACCCCACAGACCAGTACCCAAAGTTAGATCCTGTGTCCCAAGCAGCTACAGCAGCAGGCATGCAGCAGGCACTCATAAACATTCATTAGGTGAGCAAATGCTGGTCACAGCCAATGCTGAGAAGAGATAGAGTGAAACAACATGTGAAAGATAAGGAGGCACGTGGTGAAGAGGGAAATGTCCAGCACCCTCCTTGCCACTGGTTCTAAAATTGTGTTGCTTACATTCTTAAATTAGTCAGGGCTCCTAAAGAGCATCTGCTTATGTGGCTTCTATATTACTGTTTTGTGGGGTTTTTTCTGAGACAGGGTCCTGCTCTGTCACCCAGGCTGAAGTGTAGTGGTACAACCATAGCTCACTGCAACCTCGAACTCCTGGCCTCAAGCCATCCTGCAGCCTCAGCCTCCCAAACTGCTGGGATTACAGGTGTGAGCCACTGCATCCGAGCTGTTGCTGTATTTGATGTTACCATGTACTACAGCAGTGCCCCCTTATTCAGTTTTTTTTTTTTTTTTTTTTCCTGAGACGGAGTCTCGCTCTGTGGCCCAGGCTAGAGTGCAGTGGCACGATCTCGGCTCACTGCAAGCTCCGCCTCCCGGCTTCACGCCATTCTCCTGCCTCAGCCTCCCGAGTATCTGGGACGACAGGCGCCCGCCACCACACCTGGCTAATTTCTTTTTGTATTTTTAGTAGAGACGGGGTTTCACCATGTTAGCCAGGATGGTCTCGATCTCCTGACCTCATGATCCGCCCACCTCAGCCTCCCAAAGTGCCGGGATTACAGGCGTGAGCCACCACGCCCAGCCCCCTTATTCAGTTTCATTTTCCTCAGCTTGCTATCCTTGGTCAACTGTGGGTAGAAAATAGGTGAGTAAATATGTTAAAAGAAAGAGCATATCCACATAACTTTTATTATAATATATTGTTACAACTGTCCTATTTTATTATTTCCTCACTATGCTTAATTCATGAAATAAATTTTAGCATAGGCACGTATATACAGAAAAAACATCACGTATATAGGGTTCAGCACTACCCATGGTTCCAGGCCTCCACTGGAGGTTTTGGAACATACCCCACAGGTAAGGGGAGACTACTGTACACACCACTGTTCTACTTACTGTATTAGAAATTTTTTTTTTTTTTTTTTTTTTGAGACGGAGTCTTGCTCTGTTACCCAGGCTGGAGTGCAGTGCCGTGATCTCAGCTTACTGCAAGCTCTGCCTCCCAGGTTCACACCATTCTCCTGCCTCGGCCTCCTTAGTAGCTGGGACTATAGATGCCCGCCACCTGGGTGTGGTGGCGCATGACTGTGGTCCTAACAACTCAGGAGGCTTATGCAGGAGGATCATTTGAGCCCAGAAGGTGAGGCTGCACTGAGCCGTGATTACATCATCACTGCACTCCAGCCTAGGCAACTGAGGGAGACCATATCGCCAAAAAAAATTAAAAATAAAAAAAAATTGTAAAGCCTCATGCTGGACATGGTGGCTAATACCTGTAATCCCAGCACTTTGGGAGGCCAGGGTGGGCGGATCACCTGAGGTCAGGAGTTCAAGACCAGCCTGGCCAACATGGCAAAACCCAGACTCTATTAAAAATAGAAAAAATTACACTAGGTGCAGTGGCTCATGCCTGTAATCCCAGCACTTTGGGAGGCCAAGGCGGGCAGATCACGAGGTCAGAAGTTTGAGACCAGCCTGACCAACGTGGTGAAACCCCGTCTCTACTAAAAATGCAAAAATTAGCTGGCCATGGAGGCGCGTGCCTGTAATCCCAGCTACTCGGGAGGCTGAGGCAGGAGAATCGCTTGAAACCAGGAGGCAGAGGTTGCAGTGAGCAAGATCACATCACTGCAATCCAGCCTGGGCGACAGGGCAAGACTCCATCTCAAAAAAAAGCCTCATGCATCCTTCCTATTTCATCACACAGAAAAGTAAAAAGATGTGTAATTAAAGGTCTAGATTTAATACTCAGTCATCTGTACTGCCTCCCCTGGACATGTGTAGAACCGGTAGGTCTCAGCACCCCCGTGCTGGCTAACAGTGGGAACACAACTCTGGCAGTGCAAGTGTCCACCCAGGGCAGAGGCCAATGACTTCTTTTTTTTTTTTTTTTTTTTTTTTTTTTGAGATAGAGTCTCGCTCTGTCATCCAGGCTGGAGTGCAGTGGCAAAATCTTGGCTCACTGCAACCTCCGCCTCTCAGGTTCAAGCCATTCTCCTGCCTCAGCCTCCTGAGTAGCTGGGACTACAGGTGTGCGCCACCACACCCGGCTAATTTTTGTATTTTTAGGAGAGGCGGGGTTTCACCATGTTGGCCAGGCTGGTCTGGAACTCCTGACCTCAGGTGATCCGCCCGCCTTGGCCTCCCAAAGTGCTGGGATTACAGGCGTGGGCCACCGCATCTCACCTTGTAACTTCTAAATATACTGAAAAAGGTATTGGGGACCCCCAGGGTCTGCAAATAACTTTGAGAATAGCTGGCAAGCACTGTCTCAAATATTTATAACAACTCATTTACAGGCAAGGAGAATGAGGCCTGGAGAGGTTAAGAGACTGGCCTACGGAGGAAGCAGGAGTCATCTTTCCACAAAACTACAGTTCCCCAAAAGCTCAAATCTTGGACAAGGAGCCTACTGCCAAACCTAAGAGTAACAAATTTCAGCAAATAAAAGGAAGTGCCATTTCCAATGGCATCCTCGAATACTCTAAGAGGCAGGGCTGGCAGAATCCATCAATAGGCCTCCAGAGGCCTGCTACTAAGAGCCAGCAACGCTGCTGAGAGCGGCACTGCCTCTGCAGGCTGTGTGACCAGGACCTGGTGGAGGCCCTGCACCTGGAAGCAGAGGGGGTCGGTGGGGGAGGGGTGCTACCAGGAAGCAAGATGTGCATGCTGCCTGCTGGGGGCATGAAGTCAAAGTCCCCTCCTGCCCATAGCAGCTAGGCCAGCCCTGGGCTGCCTTATCAGCATCAACACATGCCTGGAATGTGGGACTTTGGCAACAACCCTCTCCCTTCGGCCAGCACAGGGCTGATGCCTGGTCCCTGGGCTCTGGTTCATAGTCAGAGGACAACCACCTTGAAGAACCAGAACCCGCACCCCCAGCCCATCTACGAGAACACAATCTACTAAGAGTCACCGAGAGGAGCTATCCTGCCTGTGTCCCCACACCACCAAGGGCCGTGCCTGAGCACCTCGTTTGTCCACATTCAGAGAATCTCATGAGCTCAGCTCTGGTCCCTGCAACATCCAGACCATCCCCCACATGGCTCTCCTGGAGGTCTTTAGCAAAGGCACAGGCTGCCGTGGGGCAGAAGATTCTCACATACCAGATAGTAAGAAGCTGCGTGTGACTGGAAGGATGAGGACAACCCAGAGAATGCTCTCTGGCCCCTGGTCCTTGGGGAGGAGTGGGGGACCTGCAGGGGACCACCTTCCCACTCTGGGAGCCAGACTCCCTGGCTTTGTCCAGAGCAGCCATCCCACTACCCCACTCAAAATGAACATCTCAGCTGCCCTCCAGCCCAAGCACTGTGCAGAGTAAGGAGTCCTCACTCACCAATGTGTCCGAGGCTTTCACACATTTCACCTGGAGCTTCTCCACCCACTTCTTAGATGTATGACTCTAACTTCTCTGAGCCACTTGTACAACGAGGACTGACAAAATGATGAGGACCACACCAGTGTTTTCTGACAACTGAATCAGGCATAGAATGCCCACTGCCAGGCTGAGCCCAGGAACGAGCCCAGGATGAGTGCTTACCCTCTTCACCACTAACTTCCTGGCCTTCTGTCAGAACTCCATGGGGACCACCCTCCTCCCATCTTCCAAGCCAAGTTCCCTGGTACCAGCCAGACAGAAACTATAATAGCAACTGCTTCCATAAAGGGGAAAGGCCATGGGGTCCCAGAGAGGCCTGGGGTGAAGGGGCACAAGACCTAGGGCAGGAATCCACCCCCAGATCAGTCACTCAGGACAGGACCACCTGGGCCTAGCTACCAAGATGTGCACCACCCCCTTCCTTCTGAGCCCCTTTTCCCATCTCCTCTACTGCCCCTGGCCAGGTTGCTGTCCCATCTCTAAAGGGCAAGACTTCCTACCCAGGATGCTGACCAGAACCACACCCAGGGGCCTACCCGTCCCCTCACATGATAGGCTGCTCCTAGCTGGCAGGAGCCATCTTATAGCCTCTCTCCATCAAATACAAACAAAACCCCAGAACAACGTATTGTTCTGTTCCAGCAAAGGGGGCCAGGCCCAGCCAGGCCCTACCTGAAGCTCTGCCTCCCGTCCCCCTTCAGTCACCTCCCACTCTTCCTTCTCTGCCCCTATTAGTGGCCTCATATACTTTGCCCAGATAACACAGCCCAAGAAACCAACCTCAGGGACAAATCTCTTCTCTTCTAGGGAGAAGAAGGCAGAGGTCCCAGGAATCCCAGGGGCCCCCATCATTGGCCACCTCCGCTCAACCCAAACTGCACTATGTGAGGTCCTGCCAGACTACATACAGGCCAACAAGAGCCCAAGAATGCAGCCAAGAAACCAGGCCAGGCAGACTCCAAAAGCCTGTGCTACAGGGTCAGTAGGACCCGCCTACAGCTGAGGGCTGTAGGCAGCTCTCCAGAGGACCTCCCAGGAGAAGCCCCCAGTGCACATGGGCTAGGTTCCTCCTGCTGTTCACCCTCTGTGCCCAGTAACTACCCAGGAACCGGCATAACTGATTCTGCCAACTCATTCACTGGGTAATCGCTGACCCCACCAGGCCCTCGGAGTAAAGCAGTTAGTGAGCACCGTAGGTAAAAGCGCCGGCTACTCAGCCCTCAGCCTGTGGATTCTATTATCAACAAAGATGCATCACCTGCTAGAAAAGCGGTTCTCAAACTTGGCTGCACACCAGGTTCACTTCAAAAGCTTCAGGAAAAGCTAGTGCCTTGGGACCACCCCAGAGACAGGTACAGCCCAAGGTGAGAACCAGAGCACCAGCAGGCAGGCCTCTGCCAGGCAGCATGGGCAACAACATGTGCTGGGTGAATGTGCGGCCTGCACTCATCACCCAGAAAAGCCCCACTGTGTCCACACAAGGACAGGCCACCGAAGTCCCAGCCCCCACTCTCCCTTCTCACTTACTTTGTGAATGAGAGCTCACCAACAGCTTACCGTCTTCCAAGTGCTGCGGCCTTACCGCCCGACCCGCAGCAGGGGTGAGAGGGCTGCAAAGGCCATGTAACAGATCTTCCCCCTCGAAGGGGCTCAGGCCTCAGTGTGGTAATGGGAGCGGCCCCTTCCCACACTTGCCAGAGAACCCACCCACCCAGTGGAATGAAGCCGAAGCCCAAGCCGCAGGGCAACAGCCCAGGACGGCAGGGGACAAGTCTGTACAGCAGCCACACCCCTGCCAGAGCCAGGAGCTCTTCCATTTCCACAGCAGGCCAACTCTCACCTGGAAGCACCCACCTAACCAAACCCAATCCCTACCTTCTTTTAGTCACACTGGGAACTGCCACAGGAAGGCTGGGGACTCCACACACTCCCTTCTCACCACACCCGGTGTGTGATCACCCTTAAACAGAAAACATGCACCTAAGATCCTACGACGCGCTGCCCACCTTACAAAAAAACAGGTGCCTCTAGGTAAGAGGCACCTGGCTGACCCATCCCTGTTCCCTCTCACCATTAGAAGGACCCCGAAGTCCCCCTGTTCTAACACCGAGGCTGCACTCCCACTCTCCACCCACTAACATTACCACAAAAAAAAAAAAAAATCAAATAGTCAGAAGCAGGGGTTCCCCAAAGCCTGGCCACCTTCCCGAGGGTCCCAAGCAGTTTCTTAGAGTCCCTCTCCTCACTCAGTCCTGCCACACCCCTCTCAGGTGGTCTGGCCCTTCCCTCCTGAACTTTGGCGGGCTGGAACCAGCTCCCAGCCTTTCCTCCCTTATCAAGCTCACTGGGGGCCCACACACAGCTCCCACCCCCACCAGCTTTTCTTGCTTTGACACTCCCAGCTAAAACTGGGCTCAAGGCAAGCAAGGCTGCAGTCCCTCAGTCCCTCGGGGCCCAGCCCCTCCTCAGAGCCCTCTCCCAGCCCAGGTCCCTAACCCTTAGGGCAAGGCCCCTCCCAGCAGGAAGCGAACCCTGGCGGTGCCAGGCAGAGTCAAACTGGAAGGGCTGGTTCAGAAGCCCCTAAATGGGAGCCAGGACCTCTCTTAGGGAGGGGGCTTTCAGCCCCACTCCTCCCTAGTGGGATCTCAAATCTCTCCAGACACCACACTATATGGGCCTCCACAGGCGGTGGAGTCAAAGGCATTTATCCTCCAGCCCCCAGCAAGCTACTTAACTTCCAAAAGCAGCTCCTTCCCTCCTCCAGAGGAGACCCGGCCACGTGCTGAACTGCAAGCGCCTCTATCACCCCGCCCAGGCAAGTCTGTGAGCGCCAGAAAGCAGGGGCCAACACGACTTGGTCTAAACCAAGGGGGCCAGGCACTGAGTTTGTGCTCCGAAAATGTGGCGGAATGAATGAAAAGCTTGAAAAAGAGCCGCATACATGCCTGGCTGGCAGTGGGGTCTCCCAAGCGGGCTTCCCAGCTCACACAGTATCCGTGGGTCCGCGTCCTCAGTGCTCTCCAGCTGTCTCCACTGCCACCCTCTACCCTACTACTGCCTTTTAAAACCCAGCAGCAGTCACTTCCTGGTTAAAACCCCTCCCCTCCAGGCCAACCCCAACCCACATGGCATCCAGGGTTCTCAGCCAGCCCACGGCCGGCTCCTCCCACACCACCGCTATGCCCTCTGCGCTCCGCTAGATGCCAGCCCTTATCACCCCATCTTATAATCATTTGTTGAGTGTCTGCCTTCCCTAGGCTGAGCTCCAGAAAACAGCGAAACATGAATGTAAACTCAAGTTCTGCTCCCATTGTAGAAACGAGGCAGGAGAGTCAATCACTGCTCAAGGTCATGACGGGAGTAAATGGCAGAGCCAGCAATGCACTAGACTTTGCGACCAAGTCCAGTTCCCCTCTCACTGCCCCACAGGGGTCCCTCCTAGGCCAGGCTCAGAGGAGACAAAGGAGGAACCCAATGTGTTCTTTCTTCCGGTGGTGAAAGCTGCCTCCCAGGCCAGCAAGAGCAGCCCAGGAAGAAGCACCCCGCTCTCCTAGGGATCAGGTACTGGGGGCAGCGGGCAAGACAAGGTATGGGGTGGGGCTGACTGCTCCAGGCCAACAGACCAAGCAATAAGGTTGGAACCACAAGTCCCCTGGGTAAACTGAACTTTATTCCTTCCTCACGGCTCTCACTCTCCAGAACTGCCCCGCCAGCTCTTCTCCAGGGGCTAGCTGCTGATTAAATGGCACTTCCCCCAACCCTCAGATCTGACCCCGCAAACAACAAGGACTTGAGGAAGGCAGCAGGCTATCAGCTCAATAATGCAAAACCCTGTTGCTTCTCATCCACAACAGCTGACTTCAAGTGGATGGGAGGCTGCACTTATTAACAAAATGAGAAATCTGATCTACGGAAAGAAAACACTACGTGAGGATTAATCCAGGACTGCAGCTTGTGGAGAAGGCTGGGCTGCTGGCCAAGACCGAGGATCGAGGATGGGATCGTGCCTACCTGTCCCCAGAGCAGGTATCATGCAGCACAACAGGACTCATCACCCCTGCCCCACCTGAGCCTTCTCTTCTCCTTCCAGCAACTTCGACAATCATTTCGGTTTTGCTTTAATTAAAGGCCTGACTCCCTCGGGCTGCTTCTTCCTCTACACAGAGGCAGCAACCAGAGGGAGATTTTTCTTTTCAGGAATCGGTCGTAAAAGCTCAGTGACTAATCTACAAGTTCCAACAACTGGCAGAAGAACACCGCAGGGAAAGGTTGCTGGGCACACAGCAGCACTCAGAGCCAATTGGCCAGAGAAGCTGGGCCACAGGCACTCTACTACAACCTCCCTCCCCCAGCCCGACACTGGCCTGCCGACCCACCTGAGAGCTCTGACCTCCCAAGGCAGGCAGCTGGGGAGCCTCTTTCCAGCCTTCCAGGTCTACTGCTTGTCCTGTGGGACCCAGAGATCTTCACAATCTCAATGGCACAAGACGGAACGTTCACTTCCAGGCAACAATCCTGGGCCACAGGACTCAGTTCAGCCCCCAAGTATCAGACTCCCAGCCCCGTTCTTGGTGTTCAGAGCCCATTAAACCAGCAGTCTCGCCACACAGCTTTGTCTCCAGAGGCCAGCTCATCTGCTTTTTTTCAGACTACTCCAGCAACCCTGCTCCACCAAGCATGCACACTCTCCTTGCCACAGGGCTCCAGACCAACCACATGGCCTGTGCTCCTGAAAATGTCTGCCTGAAGGCCCAGGGAGTCCAGACACTGGCAGATGAGAATGGAGGAAAAGAAGCAAAGCCAGAAGCCAGGAAGCAATAAATGCTAGACCCAGAAAGGCCTTAGGTTTGAGTGACCCAGCTTCATCCCTCCATCCTGGATCCTTGGAGGACAGCCCCAAGTTCAGCCTAGGAGCTCCCAAGGCCCCTCCACTACCTGCCAGCTCTCCGACAGCACAAGAGACACAGCAATCCCCACATCAGTCAACAACCCACCGCCACAGGATTCCTATGGGCAAGGCTCTGCCCCTCCCCCCAGCACATATGTCAGAGGGGTGGCTTCCCTGGGTTACACCCCTCCTGCTGTTGGGGGAGTGGAGGGTCGGGAACATAGCTTTCCAGATGTGCTTGGCAACTCCTACTAGGAAAGACTAGGGGTGCAGGGGACAGGAGAAGACATAGATAAATAACTTTAACACCGCTCCAACCCATCCGGCTCACCATTGGGCTCTCTTACACAGGCAGTCCCAGGCAGTTCTGGGTGGGGCCGTTGGGAGCATTATCTGGCCTCATTCCCTCCTCTCCGCAAGTCACTGCCCCCCAGGGAGAGGCATTCCCCCCCACCACGCACACACCCAGGCCTGTGTGAATATGAACCATCTTGGAAGATAAACAGAGAGTGACAAGCTGGGGCCCCTCAGCCCCCTCCCTCAGCCAGCCTGTCCCTTCCCCCTGCCAGCGACCCCCTCCCCCAAGCCCATCTCTCTTCCTGCCAAGCGGCTGCCTACAGGAGAGGTCTGGGGGCAGGGCAGCGAGCCCACCAGCCGCAGAGCCCGGCCCTCTGGGAGCGGCCCCTCCAGGCCCGCCCCTGCCCCTGCCGTGGCCAGTCTTCCCGCGGGGAGGAGGCAAGAGAGGAGACCGCAGACGGTGCAGGACCGCAGTCCTGGAAATCGCAAAATCCTCTAGCGAGGGGGCGGCCGAGGGCGCAGGGCCGTTTGCATAATGGGAGCCCTCCCGCCTGTCAGGCAGCGCAGTTCGCCCGACGCTGTTCGGATTAGATTGCTAATGAAAAGGCACAAAGAGCCGGCGCCCGCTCGCCCGCCGACCCCCGCTCCGCAGACCCGCGCCGCCTGGGCCTGGCGCGGCCCCGTGGGCTTTGTGCCCCGGGTGCCCCACCGCCCGCGCCCCTCCGGGCATCTGGCCCACAAAGCCCGGGCCTGCCAGGGGTCCTGCGTGCGCCCCAGCCCAGGCCCGCCAGACGCTAGCGCGTCTCCCACGCGCGCAGTCCCACGTCGCCCGGGCGCGCGCGCGTCCACGCCCCTCTCCCCAGGGACGCGCCCGGCCCGCGGCCCCTGCCCGCGCCCCGCGCCCCCCGCCCCCCGCCCCCCAAGGCCGCCCCTCACCTCGTGTGCGTTGGCGGCGGCGCTCCGCCCGCCGGCCGGCCGGCCGGCCCTACCAGCGGCCCTTGTCCTCAGCGCCCGGCTCCCGCCGCACGCGCCCGCCCCGACCGCCTGCCGCCGGCCCGGCTCGGCTCCCCGCCTAGCGCGCCCCGAGCGCCGCTCACAGCCGCCCGCCCAGCGCCATCTTGGAAGCTTGTGACGTCGGCGCCGCCCGCTCACCCCTGACCCACATCTGAATGGGCGAGCGGCGGGGCGGGGCCCGGAGGCAGCTGGGGGCGTGGTCTGTGGGCAGGGGCGGGGCCTGTGGGGGCGGGGCCTGGGCCGGCGAGCGGTTCGAGCACTAGGTGGGGCGGGCTGCCGGGGTCCGGCGCCGTGGGGGAGGGGTGCGCGGGAGGAGCCGGGGACCCAGACCCCGGACATCTAACCGGACTCCGACCTCAAGCGCCAGGGCAGGACCGCGACCTCGCCCCCGAAATACTCGGACCGCATACCCGCCCTCGGGACAGGGACCCTGGCCCCCCCCACAGGCTGACACCCACCCCCACAAACTCAGGTGGACTTACCCCCTTTTAGACCCACCTTGACCCCTAGAAGCCCCGAATTAGGGACCTCTGTCGGCCTACGCGCCCCCTCCCCGACCCCTTTGCGACCCCTGCTTGACGCTCCCTGCGGTTGCCTGAGGCTCAAAGGCGCAGCCAACAGTGACTGCAAGCTCGGGGGTCTGGGCTCCTGGGGAGGCCCGGGCTGGTTGGGTGCAAGAGAGAAGGGGCGCCCCTCCCCTGACCCCAGCGCCCCTCGGGCCGCCGTGGGCGCACCCCCGCGAACCCTACCTGCTCCGAGGGCGCGGAGGACCCAGCACGCTGCACTCAGCCAGCCCCTTCCGGTGGCCGCAGCCCCTCGCTGGCCCCAGGGGTCAAGCGCCTGCCCGAGCCGGCCCACCAGGACCCGGGCTCCCGGCCGCCATGCAGATGGCCTTCCCAGGGGCTGGGCTGGCCTGAGCCGCCACTGCTTCTCTAGGGAGCTACTTAATGGACCTCTCTCTACTTTGAACACCAAACAAAGGAACACACCACTATCGAGGTCGCCCAAGTCCAAGAGGAGCCCAGGTCTGCCTCACAGGGAAGTTGTGCCCCAGCTCCAGTCAAGATTAAAAACCAGTTTCAATAACCCTTCGCCAAGCTGATTATGCAACCTTTCTTTCCTAATCGATGTATAGGTTTAATGTCATCCTAACAACATTTCTTAGACTTCACAAAATTCTAAGTTCACCTGGAAAAATAAATAGCCGAAAACAGCTATCGTTTTCCCCCCTTGGGAACAAAAGCAGGCATGAAGGTAGACTTGCCCTAACAGATATCAAAACAAATTGTAAAGCTACCGCAGGCATTTCAGTGTGGTACAGAACAAGAAATAGAATAGAAAGCCTAGAAACATCCTAGAAATGGTAAGAACACAATAGATGAAAAAGGAAATATCAAACATCTGTGAAAAGAGCTATCAAACATCCCTGAAGAACAAGAATATTCCACAAATAGAGCCTAGCAGAGGACTCACTATTTGAAGGAACGACTGAAAAAAAAAGTCAACCATTCTACTAACCCAAGACATATAAATTAAAACTGTAAGAAGCTGGGTTTTCTACTAAACAAATTAAAAATCAGTTTCAAATGATAACCTTCAAACACAAGGTCTGATAGGTAATCACTCTCATATACTGTTGGAAGCACATAAATCACCTCAAAATTCCTGGACATGAGTTTGGCGATATGAGCCAGAAGTTTTTTTGGGGGGGGTTCTTTTTTTTTTTTTTTTTTTTTTTTGAGACTCAAGAGTCTCACTCTGTTGCCCAGGCTGGAGTGTAGCCTCAAACTCCTGGGATCAAGTGATCCTCCTGCCTCCCAAAGTGCTGGGATTACAGGCGTAAGCCAACGCACCTGGCCCCAAAAATATTTTAAAATAATTATACCCTCTCGGCCGGGCGCGGTGGCTCACGCCTGTAATCCCAGCACTTTGGGAGGCCGAGGCGGGCGGATCACGAGGTCAGGCGATCGAGACCATCCTAGCTAACACGGTGAAACCCCGTCTCCACTAAAAATACAAAAAATTAGCCCGGCGAGGTGGCGGGCGCCTGTAGTCCCAGCCACGCGGGAGGCTGAGGCAGGAGAATGGCGTGAACCCCGGGGGGCGGAGCCTGTAGTGAGCCGAGATCGCGCCACTGCACTCCAGCCTGGGTGAAAGAGAGAGACTCCGTTTCAAAAAAAAAAAAAAAATTATACCCTCTCAGACCAGTATTCCAGGATTCTGTTCTGGGGAAATTAGCCACGTTTACAGACCACCTACTTATTATCTGTCTCTTTACCCATAAGTAAGTTTGTACCTGTAAGTTTGGAACCCATGCCTAGGAGCACAACCTGAGACAACAGGCATTCAACGGTCCCTTGTTTCATCTGCATTTGAAAACTAATGTGGCCGGCTCATGCCTGTAATCCTAGCACTTTGGGAGGCCAAGGCCGGCAGATCACCTGAGATCAGGACTTTGAGACCACCCTGGCCAACATGGTAAAACCCCGTCTCTACTAAAAATACAAAAATTAGCCGGATATCGTGGTGCATGCCTGTAGTCCCAATTACTCGGGAGGCTGAGACATGAGAATTGCTTGAATCTGGGAGGCTGAGGTTGCAGTGAGCTGAGATCATGCCATGACACTCCAGCCTGGGCAACAAGGGAGACTTGGTTTCAAAAAACAACAAAAAAGATAACTAACATACAATAATTTTTTAAGTGTCATGTATAATAATGAAAGAAAGCATATACAGGCCAGGCGCAGTGGCTCACTCCTGTAATCCCAGCACTTTGGGAGGCTGAGGCAGGCGGATCACGAGGTCAGGAGATCGAAACCATCCTGGCTAACACAATGAAACCCCATCTCTACTAAAAATACACACACACAAAAAAATTAGCCGGGCACGGTGGTGGGCACCTGTAGTCCCAGCTACTCAGGAGGCTGAGGCAGGAGAATGGCGTGAACCCGGCAAGTGGAGCTTGCCATGAGCCAAGATCGCACCACTGCACTCCAGCCTGGGCAACAGAGCAAGACTCCATATCAAAAAAAAGAAAAAGAAAAAAAGCATATACAAATTTCTCACGATGGGGTAAGTCCACATAATGGAATGTGGATTAGGCCAGGAATAGTGGCTCATGCCTGTAATCCCAACACTTTGGGAGGCTGAGGCGGGCGGATCACCTGAGGTCAGGAGTTCGAGATCAGCCTGACCAGTATGGAGAAACCCTGTCCCTACTAAAAATACAAAAAGTTAGCTGGGCATGATTGCGCATGCCTGTAATCCCAGCTACTCGGGAGGCTGAGGTAGGAGAATTGCTTGAACCTGGGAGGCGGAGATTGTGGTGAGCCCAGATCGCACCATTGCACTCCAGCCTGGGCAACAAAAGCGAAACTCCGTCTTAAAAAAAATAATAGCCAGGCATGGTGTCACATGCCTGTAGTCCCAGCCACTCAGCAGGCTGAGGCACAGCACGAGAATTGCTTGAACCTGGGAGGCAGAGGTTGCAGTGAGCCGAGGTGGTGCCACTGCACTCCAGCCTGGGCGACAGAGTGGGACTCCATTTAAAAAAACAGGCCAGGCGCAGTGGCTCACGCCTGTAATCCCAGCACTTTGGGAGGCCGAGGCAGGTGGATCATGAGGTCAAGAGATCGAGACCATCCTGGCTAACACGGTGAAACCCCGTCTCTACTAAAAATACAAAAAATTAGCCGGGCGTGGTGGCAGGCACCTGTAGTCCTAGCTACTAGGGAGGCTGAGGCAGGAGAATGGCATGAACCCAGGAGGCGGAGCTTGCAGTGAGCCAAGATCGTGCCACTACACTCCAGCCTGGGTGACAGAGCAAGACTCCGTCTCAAAAAGAATAATAATAAATAATAAATAAATAAATAAGGCCGGGCGCGGTGGCTCATGCCTGTAATCCCAGCACTTTGGGAGGCCCAGGCAGGTGGATCACGAGGTGAGGAGTTCAACACCAGCCTGGCCAAGATGGTGAAACCCCATCTCTACTAAAAATACAAAAATTAGCCAGGCATGGTGACGGGCACCTGTAATCCCAGCGATTCGGGAGGCTGAGGCAGAGAATCGCTTGAACTCAGGAGGCGGAGGTTGCAGTGAACCCAGATCACACCACTGCACTCCAGCCTGGGCGACAGAGTGAGACTCGGTCTCAGAAAATAAATAAATAAATTAATTAATTAAATTAATAGGATGGGCATGGTGGCTCACTCCTGTAATCCCAGCACTTTGGGAGGCCGAGGCAGGTGGATCACCCAAGGTCAGGAGTTTGAGACCAGCTTGGCCAACATGGTAAAACCCTGTCTCTGCTAAAAATACAAAATTAGCCTGACATGGTGGTGTATGCCTGTAATCCCAGCTACTTGGGAGGCTGAGGCAGGAGAATTGCTTGAACTCCAGAGGCGGAGGTTGCAGTGAGCTGAGATCCTGCCATTGCACTCCAGCCTGGGTGACAAGAGTGAAACTCTGTCTCCAAAAATAATAATAATAGTAATAAATAAGTAAATTTTGTAATTAAAAAACAAAATTTTTATTTATTTATTTTATTTATTTTATTTTTTTTGAGACGGAGTCTCACTGGAGTGCAGTGGCATCATCTCAGCTGGCTGCAAACTCTGCCTCCCAGGTTCAAGCAATTCTGTGCCTCAGCCTCCTGAGTAGCTGGGATTACAGGCACCCACCACCACGCCCGGCTAATTTTTGTATTTTTAGTAAAGACGGGGTTTCACCATCTTGGCAAGGCTGGTCTGGAACTCTTGACCTCGTGATCTACCTGCCTCGGCCTCCCAAAGTGCTGGGATTACAGGCGTGAGCCACTGCGCCCAGCCAAAAATAATTTTTTTTTTTTAAAAAAAAGAAGAGGCCAAGTGCAGTGGCTCACGCCTGTAATCCCAGCATTTTGGAAGACTGAGGCAAGAGGATCACTTGAGGTCAGGAGTTCGATACCAGCCTGGCCAACATGGTGAAACCCCATCTCTACTAAAAATACATACAAAAATATTAGCCAGGCATGGTGGCACGCCCCTGTAGTCCCAGCTACTCGGGGGACTGAGGCAGGAGGATCACTTGAACCCAGGAGGTGGAAGTTTCAGTGAGCCAAAATCGCACCACTGCACACTCCAGCCTGGTCAACAGAGCTAGACCCTGTCTTTAAAAAAAATTGTATTTTTTATACAAAAAAATTAGCCGGACCTGCTGGCAGGTGCCTGTAGTTCCAGCTACTCTGGAGGCTGAGGCAAGAGAATGGCGTGAAAACCTGGGAGGCGGAGCTTGCAGTGAGCCAAGATCATGCCACTGCACTCCAGCCTGGGCGACAGAGAGAGACTCCCCCTCAAAAAAAAATTGTATTTTTTAAATGCATGCAAAAATATTGATACATGGAAAAGCAACTGAAGAAAACAAATCAAAAATATTTACAGAGGTTCTCTCTGAAAGTTGGGAATTTTTTTTCTACACATGTATACTTTAGCGTGTGTGTTACTTTTATTTTATGAAAATAACATTTCTAATTGGAACAATTCTAGAGATGCTGAAGCACATTTTATTTTTATTTTATTTATTTTTGAGACAGAGTCTAGCTCTGTTGCCCAGGCTGGAGCACAGTGGCATGATTATGGCCCACTGCAGCCTCCACTTCCTAGGCTCAAGTGATTCTCCCAGCTGGGACTACGGGCACACACCATCACACCTGGCTAATTTTTTATTTTCTGTAGAGACAGGGTCTCACTATGCTGCCCAGGCTGATCTCAAACTCCCAGACTCAAGCAATTCTCCCACCTCAGCCTCCCAAAGTGGTGGGATTACAAGCATGAGACACCATGCCCGGTAATTTTTTTTTTTTTTTTTTTTTGCAGATGGAGTCTTGCTCTGTCGCCCAGGCTGGAGTGCAGAGGCACGATCTCGGCTCTTTGCAACTTCTAGCTCCCGGGTTCAAGCGATTCTCCTGCCTCGGCCTCCCAAGTAGCTGGGATTACAAGTGAGCACCACCACACCTAGCTAATTTTTGTAGTTTTAGTAGAGACGGGGTTTCACCATGTTGGCCAGGATGGTCTCGATCTATTGACCTAGTGATCTGCCCGCCTTGGCCCCCCAAAGTGCTGGGATTACAGGTGTGAGCCACCGTGCCCAGCCCATGCCCAGCAATTTTTTAAAGTTAAATTCTCCCTCCTCCTTCACCCTAATCAGTCCTTTCTGAAGTAACATTAACCGTTTAACTCTCCTCTCTGACGTCAATATGTATCTATTCACCTTACAAAAAAGATCCTACTATTTTGAAATCATAGACATTTTTCTAGTTCATTTCCATAATTCATTCTTTTTTTTTTTCGTGTCAGACGGGCAATGTGCCTATGTCGTAACAAGATTTGAAGGTGGCGGCCGGGCGCCGTGACTCACGCCTGTAATCCCAGCACTTTGGGAGGCTGAGGCAGGCAGATCATGAGTTCAGGAGATTGAGACCATCCTGGCTAACACAGTGAAACCCCGTCTCTACTGAAAATACAAAAAAATTAGCCAGGCGTGGTGGTGGGCACCTGTAGTCCCAGCTACTCGGGAGGCTGAGGCAGGAGAATGGCGTGAACCCAGGAGGCAGAGCTTGCAGTGAACTGAGATCGCGCCACTGCACTCCAGCCTGGGCGATGGAGCGAGACTCCGTCTCAAAAAAAAGAAAAAAGATTTGAAGGTGGCACATCTTACACAGGAACATGTGAACACGTAATCATCATGCTTATGAACTACAAAAGGATCATAATTCATTCTTTAAGAGCTGACAAATATTCCAGAGTATGGAGCTTCTGTAATTTATTCACACTTCGTTAACCATGGCTGTTCAGTTTATTTACAGTGTGGTGCTTTTTGTTTTCTTTTTTTTTTGAGATGGAGTCTTGCTCCTGTCACCCAGGCTAGAGTGCAATGGCACAATCTTTGCCTCAGCCTCATAAGTAGCTGGGATTACAGGTGTCTGCCACCATGCCTGGCTAATTTTTGTATTTTTCATAGAGATGGGGTTTCACCATGTTGGCCAGGCTGGTCTCGAACTCCTGACCTCAAGTGATCCACCCGCCTAGCCTCCCTAAGTGCTGGGATTACAAGTGTGAGCCACCACACCCAGCCTACACTGTGGTGCTATTAAAAAATATTTTTAGGCTGGGCACAGTGGCTCACACCTCTAATCCCAGCACTTTGGGAGGCCGAGGCAGGTGGATCACTTGCGGCCAGGAGTTTGAGACCAGCCTGATGATAATGAAGAAGCCCCATCTCTACTAAAATATTAGCCAGGCATGGTGTCACATACCGATAATCCCAGCTACTCGGGAGTCTGAGGTGGGAGAATCACTTGAATTAGGGAGGCAGAGGTTGCAGTGAGTTGAGATCATGCCACTGCACCCCAGGCTGGACAACAGAGCGAGACCTCATCTTAAAGTAATTAATTAATTAATTAATGGAAATAAAATAGCAGATTTCAAAAATTTGTTCTCCCTGGCAGCAACCCAGTAAAGCTAGATCTGGGCGGAAGGTAATATGGAAATATAAAAACTACAGATTAGCAGGGATGGGAAGACCCACCAGAAATGGGTTCATTTTGTGTCCTCACTCCCTCCGGATTCTCTGTGTGTCTAGTCCAGGATCTAACCACTATGATCTGTTTTCCTCATCCATTTGGGAATCAGGGCACCACCCCCTTGGGAGGCTTGAATGACATGAGGTTGAGCAGGCAGAGCACGGAACTCAGGCTCTGGTGAGCCCTGGTACAGTGACTATGATTGTTGTGTCGTGTAGGAAGGGTCTGTTATTTTACCATTATCTGTTTTCAATAAAAACAGAAAGAAAACAAATATACAAAATATCCCCAAACAGTAAATTTCAGCTTCTTACCATGACAGCTAGATTTAGCATTTAACAGTATGCCCAAATTTGAATTTCAGATAAACAACCAATAACGCTTTAGTGTAAGTATGTCCCATACAATATCACTTCTCACCTTCCCATATCCCAGGATCAAGACACCTTATATATGCCATGATTTCTCCTGCCATCTCTGGGCATTCACACCAGGGCTCCTCCTGTCCTGGCCACCCTTCTCCCTTCTCCCACCTGTGCCTGGTGAACAACTCAGTTCAGACATCATCTCTTGTAGGAAGTCTCCTGTGATCCCAGGCTAATCTCCCTGATACAGTCCTGAAATACTGCTGAGCAGTTGGCATGAGGGCAGGAAGGCTTGGTCTTGTTCACTCTTTTTTTTTTTTTTTTTTTTTTTGAGACGGAGTCTCGCTCTATCGCCCAGGCTGGAGTGCAGTGGCGCAATCTCGGCTCACTGCAAGCTCCGCCTCCCGGGTTCACGCCATTCTCCTGCCTCAGCCTCTCCGAGTAGCTGGGACTACAGGCGCCCGCCACCACGCCCGGCTAATTTTTTGTATTTTTAGTAGAGACGGGGTTTCACCGTGGTCTCGATCTCCCGACCTCGTGATCCGCCCGCCTCGGCCTCCCAAAGTGCTGGGATTACAAGCGTGAGCCACCGCGCCCGGCCGGTCTTGTTCACTCTTGTACCCAGCTTATACATGGCACCAAGTAGGTTCTCAATTAAAAGTCAAATGAGGGGCCAGGTGCAGTGGCTCATGCCTGTAATCCCAGCACTTTGGGAGGCCGAGGCGGGTAGATCACCTGAGGTTGGGAGTTCGAGACCAGCCTGGCCAGCATGGTGAAACCCCATCTCTACTAAAAGTACAAAAATTAGCCAGACGTGGTGGCAGGCACCTGTAATTCCAGCTACTTGGGAAGCTGAGGCAGGAGAATCACTTGAACCCGGGAGGGAGAGGTTGCAGTGAGCCAAGATTGCGCCATTGCACTCCAGCCTGGGCAACAAAGCAAGACTGCATCTCAAAAAAAAAAAAGTCAAATGAAGTCGGGCACAGTGGTTCGTGCCTGTAATCCCAGCACTTTGGGAGACTGAGGCAGGAGGATCACCTGAGGTCAGGAGTTCGAGACCAGCCTGGCTGACATGTGAAATCCTGTCTCTACTAAAAATACAAAACAATTAGCTGGGTGTGGTGACGCACACCTGTAATCCCAGCTATTTCGGAAGCCGAGGCAGGAGCATCGCTTGAACCCGGGAGACAGAGGTAACAGTGAGGTGAGATCATGCCACTGCACTCCAGCTTGGGCTACAGAGCAAGACTCTGTCTCAAAAAAAAAGTCAAATGAGACCACTCATGGTAGCTGGCGCCTATAATCCCAGCACTCTGGGAAGCCAAGGCGGGAGGATTGCTTGAGTCCAGGAGTTTGATACCAGCCTGGGCAACATAGTGACATCTCTACAAAAAATGTTTAAAATTAGCTGGGCGTGGTGGCACTCGTCTATAGTCCTAGCTACTTGGGAGGCTGACGTGGGAGGATTGCTTCAGCCCAAGAATTCGAGGTTGCAGTGAGCTATACATACGCCACTGTACCATAGCTGGGCAACAGCCACATGCGGTCTCAAAAAAAAAAAAAAAAAATTAGCCGGGCATGGTGGCATGCACCTATAGTCCCAGCTACTCAGAAGCTAAGGCAGGAGAATCATTTGAGCCCAGGAATTTGACGCTGCACTAAGCCAAGATCATACCACTGCACTCCAGCCTGGGAGCTGACAGCAATGATGAGGTAGGCACTGGGCTAGTGAACAGCACAGATGTGTTCCCTGGCCTCAGAAGCCCACAGACTAAGGAGAAGATGACAGAATACTCACAAGGGTGCTGGGGCTGGGCAAAAAGGTGCAGGCTGCTTTGTCTGGTCATAAGAGGGGAACTGACTTCCCCGGTTTGAGGAGCCAAGGAAGGGGCCGTGCCCTTGCCATGCCCTCTGCCTGCCATGCCATGCTGTCCTTCAGTGCCTGCTCTAAGGTCACTCCTAGTGTGGTTTTCTCTGGCTGCTCTTTTTTTTTTTTTCGGTTAAATTCGTCCAATATTTATTGAATCGTGAATGGTTGCAAAGGTCGCCACAATCAGAAACCCACCCATCCTGATGCCTCTCTTGGCTTCCCCTTGAGAACGATGCCTGAGGCGGGATGTCCCCACAAACTCCAGGGGACAACTGGGGAAGACATGGGGTATGCAAAGAGATATGATCAAACCAGGGGACAGGAGGAGGGTGGGGTGGTGTGGATTCTAGGGAAGACACATACACACAGACTCTCCTACACAGAGGCAAAGACCAGGGGCGTCAATCTCTGCTCCCCAATAGCAGCCACGAGAACATCAGGGAAAGACCAGGCGTCCACAAGACTTTTCAGTCCTTCCTATCATGAAGTGTCTGCTGAGAGGGGCTGGGTCAAGGTACCTGGACTCTGCCTTCAGCGCGCATTAGCCCTGAGCCAAGGTGGCTTTGGTGGCGGCTACCAGCTTCAGAAACTTGCTTTCTGTGTCCACGTAGCCATCGCCTTTCTTCTTAGAGTGAATGAACTTCCTGGCTACCATTGCCTCAAAGAACCCGGTGGCCTGGGGAGTTCCCTCGCTGCAAATGTCCAGGCGGCCGGGGAACTTATCTTCTAACTTCTTCTTGAGCTGAAGATACAATAAACGACTCGGACGGCGAGAGCCATGGCTCAGGGCTGCCACATCCGCTGAGGAGCGGACGCCGGGAACACACCAGTCTCCCACCTGGATGCGCTAGGTCTCTGCGAGTCTTTTTTTTTTTTTTTTTGAGACAGAGTCTCGCTTTGTCGCCCAGGCTGGAGTGCTGTGGCACCATCTTGGCTCACAGCAACCTCCGCCTCCTGGGTTCAAGCGATTCTCCTGTCTCAGCCTCCCGAGTAGCTGGGACTAAAGGTGTGCACCACTACACCTAGCTAATTTGTGTATTTTTAGTAGAGATGGGGTTTCACCATATTAGTTGGCCAGGATGGTCTCAATCTCTTGACCTCCGGATCAACCCCCACCTTGGCATCCCAAAGTGCTGGGATTACAGGCGGGAGCCACCGCACTCGGCCACTATTTTTTTGGAGTCTCGCTCTGTCCCCCAGGCTGGAGTGCAGTGGCGCGATCTCGGCTCACTGCCAGCTCCTCCTCCTGGGTTCACGCCATTCTCCTACCTCAGCCTCCCGAGTAGCTGGGACTACAGGCGCCCCCCACCATGCCCGGCTAATTTTTTGTATTTTTAGTAGAGACGGGGTTTCACCATGTTAGCCAGGATGGTCTCAATCTCCTGACCTCGTGATCCGCCCGCCTGGGCCTTTCAAAGTGCTGGGATTACAGGCTTGAGCCACCATGCCCGGCCTCTTTTTTTTTTTTTTTTTTTGAGACAGATTCTCACTCTGTCGCCCCTAGGCTGGAGTGCAATGGCGCAATCTTGGCTCATTGCAACCTCTGCCTCCTGGGTTCAAGCAATTCTCTGCCTCAGCCTCCCGAGTAGCTGAGATTACAGGCGCCCACCACCACGCCCAGCTCATTTTTGTGTTTTTAGTAAAGACAGGGTTTCACCATCTTGGCCAGACTGGTCTTGAACTCCTGACTTCGTGATCCACCAGCCTCGGCCTCCCAAAGCGCTGGGATTACAGACTTGAGCCACCGTGCCTGGCCATGCTCTTTCTTTTTTATTTGTATTTTTATCAGTTTTTTAGAGACAGGGTCTCACTCTGTCGTTCAGGCTGGAGTGCAGTGGTGCAATCATAACTCACTGCAGCCTCAAACTCAGAGGCTCAAGGGATCCTCCTGCCTCAGTCTCCCAAGCAGCTGGGACTACAGGTGTGCACCACTATGCCCAGCTTTTTTTTTTTTTTTTTTTTTTTTTTTGAGATAACAGTCTTGCTCTGTCACCCAGGCTGGAGTGCAGTGGCGCCATCTTGGCTCACTGCAACCTCTGCCTCCCGGGTTCAAGCGATTATCTGCCTCATCCTCCTGAGTAGCTGGATTACAGGTACCCACCACCATGCCAAGCTAATTTTTTTTTTTTTTTTTTTGAGACGGAGTCTTGCTCTGTCACCCAGGTTGGAGTGCAGTGGCGCAATCTCGGCTCACTGCAAGCTCCACCTCCCAGGTTCACGCCATTCTCCTGCCTCAGCCTCCCTAGTAGCTGGGACTACAGGTGTCCGCCGCCACGCCCGGCTAATTTTTTGTATTTTTAGTAGAGATGGGGTTTCACCGTGTTAGCCAGGACGGTCTCAATCTCCTGACCTCGTGATCCGCCTGCCTTGGCCTCCCAAAGTGCTGGGATTACAGGTGTGAGCCACTGCATCCGGCCTAATTTTTGTATTTTCAGTAGAGACACGGTTTCACCATCTTGGCCAGGCTGGTCTTGAACTCTTGACCTCATGATCCACTGGCCTCAGCCTCCCAAAGTGTTGGGGTTACAGGCGTGAGCCACCATGCCTGGCCTGGCTCCACTTTCTTAGGGAGCTTTGCTTGCCCTCTGCTTGGGGTAGTTTGTGAATTCACGGCTCTGTCTCCCCCAGGTCCTGGGTCTCCTGCTCCTGATCAATCTGCCACGTGCCATTTGATCTCGGAGTTGTCTCCACCATTAGACTGGCAGGGTCTGTTTTCTGGGGTCTGTGTGTAGGATACAATGGCCCCAGGATGGGTAAAGGAGGGGACTCAGTTTTTCTTCTGTGATGGGTGGAGACAAGGGCCAGCAGGCCTGTTTCTCGGTGAAACCCATGGGGAGGGAGACAGTCGAACCAGGAACCAAATCCGGCCGGGCGCAGTGGCTCAAGCCTGTAATCCCAGCACTTTAGGAGGCCAAGGTGGGCGGATCACCTGAGTTTCGGAGTTGGAGACTAGCCTGACCAATATGGTGAAACCCCATCTCTACTAAAAAAAAAATATACATATATATACAAAATTAGCCTGGCGTGGTGGCACATGCCTGTAATCCCAGCTACTCGGGAGGCTGAGGCAGGAAAATCACTTAAAACTGGGAGGTGGAGGTTGCGGTGAGCCAAGATCGCGCCATTGCACTCCAGCCTGGGTGACAGAGACTCAGTCTCCAAAAAAAAAACGTCCAAAAATTTAAAAAAAAAAAAAAATGCTGAGCTCAGTGGCTCACGCCTGTAATCCTACCACTTTCAGAGGCCGAGGCGGGCATGGTGGCACGTACCTGTAATCCCAGCTACTCGGGAGGCTGAGGCAGAAGAATCACTTGAACCTGGCAGGCAGAGGTTGCAGTGAGCCGAGATCGTGCCACTACACTCCAGAGTGGTGACAGAGCGAGACTTGGTCTCAAAGAAAAAAAAAAAAAAGTCCTGGCTGTGCCACTAGGCCAGATGCCCTAGAACTGACTTCAATGGACCTCAGTTTTTGTACCTGTGAAATGGAACTCAGAGCCATATCTGCTTCATTGGGTTGTGTGAATGTGAGGTAGTTACAGGATGGAGCAGGCAGAAGGTCAGCACAGCCTCAGTGGTTGGAGGAGTGGGGGTCAAGTGGACAGAGAGGGTACCCCAGGGCCAGAGGTAGAGGCAAGGTGAAGCAATGCTTCATTTCCCTGCTGAGGTTCCTCTCTAGCAGTTTGGAGGTGGGGTAGGAGTGGAGAAATCACATCCCCTCCTCAGTCTGGGCTGAGAAACAGGGTTCTTGAGGCACCAAGAACCTCTTTGGGGCTCTGGCTTGCCTCCTGTAGTCAAAGGGATGGGCTGTGTGCAATGAACTCACACCTGTAATCCCAACACTTTGGGAAACAGAGTCAGGAGGTCCAGAACAGCCTAGGCAACATAGCAAGACCCTGTTTCTACAAAAAACTTTTTTTTTTTTCTTGAGACAGAGTCTCGCTCTGTCGCCCAGGCTGGAGTGCAATGGGTGCGATCTCGGCTCACCGCAAGCTCCGCCTCCTGGGTTCATGCCATTCTCCTGCCTCAGCCTCCCGAGTAGCTGGGACTACAGGTGTGTGCCACCTCACCTGGCTAATTTTTTGTATTTTTAGCAGAGATGGGGTTTCACCATGTTAGCCAGGATGGTCTCGATCTCCTGACCTTGTGATCTGCCCGCCTCGGCCTCCCAAAGTGCTGGAATTACAGGCGTGAGCCACCGCGCCCGGTCTACAAAAACTTTTTTAAAAATTAGCCAGGTGTTGTGGTGGCACCTGTAGTCCCAGCTACTTGGGAGGCTGAGGTGGGAGGATTGCTTGAGCGTGGAGAGGTTGAGGCTGAAGTAAGCTATGATAGTACCACTGTACTCCAACCTGGGCAAGAGAGTGAAACCGTGTGTCTAAAATAAAAAGAGGGCCTGGTGTAGTGGCTCATGCCTGTAATCCCAGCACTTTAGGGGGCCGAGGCAGGCAGATCACTCGAGGTCAGGAGTTCAAGACCAGCCTGTCCAGCGTGGTGAAACCCTGTCTCTACAGAAGTACAAAAATTAGTCGGGCGTGGTGGCGGGCGCGTGTAATCCCAGCTACTCGGGAGGCTGAGGTGGGAGAATCTCTTGAACCTGGGAGGCAGAGGTTGCAGTGAGCTGAGATCACACCATTGCACTCCAGCCTGGGCAACAAGAGCGAAACTCCGTCTCAAAAAAAAAAAAAAACAAATAATAATAATAATAATAAAATAAGAGGGTGGGAGTGGACCAAGGCCTAATGGCATGGAATTTCCAAATTCTATTTCCTAGTTTTCTTTGGGGAGGCTTCCTCCATCACCAGGGCCCAGCAGGGCCTCAGATGGCAGGGGGTGGGGGGCTACACATATCCCTCATGGCCAAGATGCTAAGAAGCCCCTGAGCTGGGGCAACAGCCTCTGGTCACAGTCACGAGGGAGGCTGGGTGCAGCAGCACTTATCTCGCCTGACCTTGTGGAGACTGACCACTCCCTCCTTCTGGAAAATGTTGCCCCCTGCCCTCTCCAAGGCCTCCTCCTTCTTACATTCCCTGGTCCTGGTTTGGGCCTCAGCACCCAATTCTACTCCTTGACCCACCACCCTGGGGTGCTTTTGCCAGGCCCCAGCCCACAGCCATCTGCCAAACGCCTCCCCCTGGAGTCCCTGCGGCGTCTCTGACTCAGCAGGTCTGTGCCTGCCCCTGCTGTTCCCCCGACCCAGTGGCTCTGCAGAGCACCCTGTTGCCCAAGCCCTGAGTGCTGGCCACTCCCAGGGCCTCGCCCTCCCCCACCACCAGCACCACCAATTTGAATTCCTATCTCTCCCTGTGGCCTCCTCCCTAGACCCAGGCCCTGCCCCAGGGTGGGGGAAGGAATCCTACAGATAAGGGCATTGGTCAAAGGGACACACCTGGGTTCAGGCCCCCAGCTCTGCCCCCAACCTGCTAAATGACCGTGACAAATGACCACGCCCCTCTCCAAATCTGAGTTATTCCCTATGTAAAAGGGGGAAATAATTAAACTAGCTGGGTATGTTGTGCTGAGCAATATGTGAGCTCCGGAAAGGTCCATCTTCCAGGGGAAGTATGGCCGCTGAGAGCCTCAGTCTAGTGCTTCTCATTCACGAGCTGGTTGGTGCCTTTCCTAAATTGGAAATGGGTTGGTCCGCAAATCCCGTTGCCTGGTCCACGCCAGGTCCACGTACCTGCATTCAGGGTGCAGGGTGGAGTAAGACAGTCTGAACGGAGAGGTTAGCAGGATGAATGAGTAATTCCTGGGTGCATTTTGGGACTATGCCTAAGGGCTGTCCGAGCACGTGGGAGGGGTAGCTAAATCCTGTAAGGGAGGGGAGAATGGGGAAGGCTGCCTGCAAGAGGTAGTGGAGGATGCTTTCAAAGGATACCTGGGAGTGAGCTGGCTGTAGGCACAGGGCAGCTGGAAGGCCAATTTTAGGGAAGAGGAAATTGAGGCTGAAAGTCAAAAAACAAACGAACTGCCTGAGGTCTCTCTACCGAGAAGTGAGTGGGCCAGGGTTCAGATTCAGCCCCCACTCCATTCTCAGGCTGGGCAGGAAGGTACCTTGCCCTCAGTAGGGCACCTTCGACCCAAAGCACCCTGACCAAGAGGCTGTGCACCGTGGCTACCCTAAGACTGAGGCCCAGGTCCTGGAGTTCCACCAAGGTAGGTACAACCAGCCAGGCTGTCAGTGACAGGAGGAATTACTGGGGCTTCTAGGGACCCTATGAAAGGGCAAAAAGACGGCACATAAGCCTGTGGATATCAGATATAGATAGTGAGGGCTAGGGCTTTATGGGGAGGGTGGATGGGCCCTGTGGGCGGGGGATGTTCAGGAGATCTTCCAAACAGAGCATTCCAGCCTGGGGGAACAACCCATTATAGACCCCACCCACCACCTAAGACAGGGACAGGTGGGGCTGAGCCTGGAGGCTGGCAGGACCTGTGGGGCCGGCTGCGGTGTCAGCAGTGCCACTGTGTGTGGAACCCTCTGTGCCTAGGTTCCTGGAGCCGGCTCCACCTGGCAATGTGCTTGGTTTCACAAGACTAGAGTTGGCTACCTTGTTCCACCTGACCCCCTGCACACCCCACCCAGCCTCCAAATTCAACCACCCCAGTAGTGAGACAGGGAGAGTAGGGTGTGACCAGAAGGTGGAATGAGCTTAAAATAGGCTGCAGAGATATCTCTGAGCTTTTAAAAAAATCCTATCTTTCATATCGTGTTCTTGTGAAATCTTCTCCAGATTTTTTACAATGACTCTGAAATTGATCAGTTAGCCTCACGCTTTCAAAATCCACAGTGGCAGTGAGCAAGAGGGGGCAGGTCAGCTAGAGGTGGAGGGGGCGGATGGGCCAGAGGCGCCTGGGCAGGGGTGGATGGGGCCTGGACAGGCTTAGTGACCCTTGCACCAGAACTCTCCGGACACCGCCCCTTCGCCCACTCATTAGGCTCCTCTGCCTTTGGGCCGGCTGGGCTGCCCATCCCCCCTCGTTCCCCTCCTGGGCAGGTCTGGACTGGACAGGTTTTGGGCCTCCAGGTCGTGCAGTCAGTCAGGCAAGGGGCCTGGTGCAGGCCACAGCCAGGCATCCACCTCCTTCCCAGCCCACCCCTACCCCCCAGCAGCCTGCCAACTTGCTAGACCTGTGTGGCCTTCCCTTCTGCTGAAAGTCTCCAGATTCTCAGAGCTCTGCATGGGGAGCCAAGCTGGTGCTTAGAACTGTGCTCCCTTGCCCCCACCCCCGACCTGTGCCCTCATCAGCTTTCTTTTTTTTTTCTTTTTTTTTGGGACCGAGTCTCACTCTATCACCCAGGCTGGAGTGCAGTGGTGCAATCTCAGCTCACTGCAACCTCTGCTTCCCAGGTTCAAGCAATTCTCCTGCCTCAGCCTCCTGAGTAGCTGGGAGTATAGGTGTGTACCACCACGCCCCGCTAATTTTTTGTATTTTTAGTAGAGACAGGGTTTCACCATGTTGGCCAGGATGGTCTCAATCTCCTGACTTCGTGATCCACCTGCCTCGGCCTCCCAAAGTGCCGGGATTACAGGCGTGAGCCGCCGCGCCCGGCCTATTTTAAATTTTTTTTGTAGAGACAGAGTCTCGCCATGTTGCCTAGGCTTGTCTCGAACTCCTGGTCTCAAGTGATCCTCCTCCCTCTGCCTCCCCCGTAGCTGGGATTGCAGGCACAAGCCATGACGCCCCCCTTCTCATCAGCTGTCTGGGTCTTTCTCTGGGTCCTGACACCAGGCCAAGTGTTCTGCACACCTGACCTGCTCAAAACAAAACCAGTTCTGCCACAGTCTGGGAAAATGAGGCTCAGAGAGGCCTTGCAGCTGTCTGTGAGCAGGCTGGCATTTGGATCCAGTGACTGGGTTCTGGAGCCCAGTGGCTCTGTGGTGCTGCCTCTCCAGGCTTATGCTTCTTTAAAACTGCCCATGGCCTCTGAAGTTGAGGATTTAGGGGAGCAGGGCTGCCAGAGGGGTGAAGAAGGAGATCTTTCTGTGGGTGGGCGTCAGAATAACCAGGCCTGACACTGGTCCCTGCTCCCCTGGAAGGACAGCCCCTCTTGGTATGTCGGGGGTGGGCTGCCTAGGGTGCTCTGGGGAGAAGGGAGGGAGAGAATGGGGCTGGTCGGGTGGGGTGTGGATTCCAGGCCTGCTCGGTCAAAAAGATATAGTATTTCCTATTCCCCCTTACACTAGGCAGGCAGGTGTGGCCCAGGCAGTTCTGCCAGGTGTGCAGTCCCTGGAGAATGACCCTTAAGTGTACCTAGGCTTCCCCCTGGTGGCGGCATGAGGTCCTCCTCCCAGGACTTGTAACCCTCCCAGGGGGAGGAGGTCCACACCAGCTGATGGGTTGGCACCTGTCCCCAGTCCCTTTCTTCTTTCCTGTGCCACTGCTCCCAGAGTTGCCCAAAACACACGATCAGGTGCAGTGGCTTGCATGAAACCCTGTCTCTATGGAAAATACAAAAATTAGCCCGGCATGGTGGCTCACACCTACAGTCCCAGGTACTTGGGAGGTTTAGGTGGGAGGATCAACAGCCCAGGAAGTCAAGGCTGCAGTGAGCAGTGAGCTGTGGTTGCGCCACTGTACTCCATACTCTAGCCTGGGTGACAGAGTGAGACCTTGTCTTTTTTTTTTTTTTTTTTTTTGAGACGGAGTCTCACTTTGTCGCCCAGGCTGGAGTGCAGTGGCATGATCAACTCACTGCAAGCTCCGCCTCCCAGGTTCACGCCATTCTCCTGCCTCAGCCTCCTGCGTAGCTGGGACTACAGGCGCCTGCTACCACGCCCGGCTAATTTTTTTGTATTTTTAGTGGAGATGGGTTTCACTGTGTTAGCCAGGATGGTCTCCATCTTCTGACCTCGTGATCCGCCCCGCCTCGGCCTCCCAAAGTGCTAGGATTACAGGCGTGAGCCACCGCACCTGGCCGAGAACTTGTCTTAATTAAAAAAAAAAAAAAAAGATAAAACCTAGGTAACATGCTGGGGGATGATGAGGGTTATGGAGGAAAATAAAACAGGTGGGGGCTGGAGTGAAGAGTGGGGGTGCCCCTTCATAACTCTGACAAAGACTACAATGCAGCCGTCAGAAAAAAAGCTGATTTGAGGCAATGGTCAGGGAAAGTTGTGAAATTAAGTAAAAAGTGATGGAACAGGCTAGGTGGGAAGTGGTGGCTCACACCAATAATCCGAGTGCTTTGAAAGGCCAAGCAGGAGGCTCTCTTGAGGCCAGGTGTTTGAGATCAGCCTGGACAACACAGCAAGACTCTGTCTTTACAAAAAAATTTAAAAATTAGCTGGGGGCTAGGCGCAGTGGCTCATGCCTGTAGGGAGGCCAAGGTAGGTGGATTGCTTGAGCCCAGGAATTTGAGACCAGCTTGGGCAACATGGCAAAATTCCGTCTCTACAAAAAAATTGCCAGGCATGGTGGCTCATGCCTGTAATCCTAACACTTTGGGAGGCCAAGGTGGGCAGATTACCTGAGGTCAGGAGTTTGAGAACACCCTGGCCAACATGGTGAAACCTAGTCTCTACTAAAAGTACAGAAATTAGCTGGGCGTGGTGGCACATGCCTGTAATCCCAGCTACTCGGGAGGCTGAAGCAGGAGAATTGCTTGAGCCTGGGAGACAGAGGCTGCAGTGAGCCTAGATCGTGCTACTGCACTCCAGCCTGTCTGACAGAGCAAGACTCTGTTTCAAAAAAAAAAAAAAATTAGCTAGGCGTGGTGACATGCACCTGTAGTCCCAGTTACTCAGGAGGCTGAGGAAAGAGGATCACTTGAGCCCAGGAAGTTGAGGCTATGATTGTGCTACTGCATTCCAGCCTGGGTGACAGCCAGATTCTGTCTCAAAAAACAAAACACACAGGGCACAGTGGCTCACTTTGGTTTTCCAAAGTGCTGGGACTACAGGTCTGCACCACCACGCCTGGCCTGAGAGTGCATGAATTAAAGTTTCTATTCTCTTGCTAGTCTGTCATTGCTTCCCTAGTGTGTGGGAACCATACTTGTCCCCACTTCTCAGTCAGAGAGCAGCCTGCCAACCTCCAAATCTGTTGCCCCTGACCTGAGAGGTCCCGGGCTGTGGGCTCATCAGGGATCTAGTGCTTTGAAAAAGTGTAAAGGAGAGCAGCAGTATTATTCACAATAGCTAAAAGGTAGAAACAACCGAAGTGTCCACTGACAGATGAATGGATAAACAAAATGCATTACATACACACAATGGACTATTATTCAGCCTTAAAAAGGAAGGAGACCAGGTGTGGTGGCTCACACCTATAATCCCAGCACTTTGGGAGACTGAAGCAGGTGAATCACTTGAAGCCAGGAGTTGGAAACCAATGTAGACAGCATGGGGAAACCCCCTCTCTACTAAAAATACAAAAGTTAGCCAGGTGTGGTGGCACATGCCTATAATCCCAGCTACTCTGGAGGCCAAGGCATGAGAATCGCTTGAACTTAGGAGGTGGAGGTTGCAGTGAGCCAAGATCATGCCACTGCACTCCAGCCCGGGTGACAGAGTGAGACACTGTCTCAAAAAAAAAAAAAAAAAAAAAAAGGGTGGGGTGGAAGAAGGGAAGAAAATTGGCCAGGCACACTCTGGTAGGGGATGGTTGGATGATGAAACACAGACAATAGAAAAACCTAGATAAAGACCTGGCGCAATGGCTCATGCCTGTAATCCCAGCACTTTGGGAGGCTGAGGCGGAAGGATCTCTTGAGGCCAGGAGTTTGAGACCAGCCTGGTAAATATAGTGAGACCCAGTCTCTTAAAAAATAATAATTGGCCGGGCGTGCTGACTCATGCCTATAATCCCAGCACTTTGGGAGGCCAAGGTGGGCGGATCACCTGAGGTCGGGAGTTCAATACCAGTCTGGCCAACATGGAGAAACCCCATCTCTACTAAAAATACAAAATTAGCTGGGCGTGGTGGTGCGTGCCTGTAATCCCAGCTACTCGGGAGGCTGAGGCAGGAGAATTGCTTGAACCTGGAAGGTAAGGTTGCAGTGAGCTGAGATTGTGCCATTGCACTCCGGCCCAGGCAACAAGAGTGAAACTCCGTCTCAAAAAATAAAAATAAAAAAGAAATAGGCTGGGTGCAGTGGCTCATGCCTGTAATCCCAGCACTTTGGGAGGCCAAGGCGGGTGGATCACTTGAGCTCAGAAGTTCGAGACCAGCCTGGCCAACATGGTGAAACCCCATCTCCACTAAAAACACAAAAAATTAGCCAAGTATGGTGGCGGGCACCTGTAATCCCAGCTACTCGAGAGGCTGAGGCAGGAGAATGGCTTGAACCTGGGAGGCGGAGGTTGCAGTGAGCCGAGATCACCCCACTGTACTCCAGCCTGGGTGACAGAGTGAAACTCTGTCTCAAAAAAGAAAATAAATAAACAAATAAAATTTTTAAAAAGTAACAAGAAGAAGAAGAAAAAATATGAAAATAAAAAAAAAGAAAAAATAATAGGCCAGGCGCAGTGGCTCATGCCTGTAATCCCAGCACTTTGAGAGGCCGAAGCGGGAGGATCATGATGTCAGGAGTTCAAGACTAGCCTGGCCAACATAGTGAAACCTCGTCGCTACTAAAAATAGAAAAAAATTAGCCGGGCGTGGTGGCGGGCACCTGTAATCCCAGCTACTTGGGAGGCTGAAGCAGAAGAATCACTTGAACCCATGAGGCGGAGGTTGCAGTGAGTTGAGATTACGCCATTGCACTCCAGCCCAGGTGACAGTGCAAGACTCCATTAAAAAAAAAAATAATAAATAAAATAAATAAATATTAATAATAATTTTAAACAATCAAAAAATATGTTTTTTTTTTTGAGATGGAGTCTCGCTCTGTCGCCCAGGCTGGAGTGCAGTGGCATGATCTCAGCTCACTGCAACCTCCGCCTCCCAGGTTCAAGTAATTCTTCTGCCTCAGCCTCCCAAGTAGCTGGGACTACAGGCACGTGCCACCACGCCCGGCTAATTTTTGTATTTTTAGTAGAGATGGGATTTCACCATATTGGCCAGGCTGGTCTCAAACTCCTGAACTTGTGATCCACCCGCCTTGGCCTCCCAAAGTGCTGGGACTATAGGTGTGAGCTGCTGTACCCGGCCAAAAAATATGTCTTTTAAAATAATAGAGATGAGGCCGAGTGTGGTGGCTCACACCTATAATCTCAGCACTTTGGGAGGCCAAGGTGGACGGATCATTTGAGGTCAGGAGTTCGAGACCAGTCTGGGCAACATGGTGAAACCCTGCCTCTACTAAAGATACAAACCTTAGCTGGGCATGGTGACGTATGCCTCTAGTCCCAGCTACTCGAGAGGCTGAGGCAAGATAATCTCTTGAACCCGGGAGGCAGAGACTGCAGTGAGCCAACATTGTGCCACTGCACTCCAGCCTGGGAGACAGAGCAAGACCCTGTCTCAAAAAATAAAATAAAATAAAATAAAATAAAATAAAATAAAATAAAATAAAATAAAATAAAATAAAATAAAATAAAATAAAATAAAATAAAATAAAATAATAGAGATGAAGGCCAGGTGAAGTGGCTCACGCCTGTAATCTCAACACTTTGGGAGGCCGAGGCAAGCAGATCACCTGAGGTCAGGAGTTAGAGAGCATCCTGGCCAACATGGTGAAACCTTGTCTGTAATAAAAATACAAAAAAATTAGCCAGGCGTTGTGGCAGGCGGCCAATAATCCTGGCTACTTGGGCGGCTAAGGCAGGAGAATCACTTGAACCTGGGAAGTGGAGGTTGCAGTGAGCCAAGATGGTGCTACTGCACTCCAGCCTGGGTGACAGAGCAAGACTCTGTCTCAAAATAATACTAATAGGCCGGGCGCAGTGGCTCACGCCTGTAATCCCAGCACTTTGGGAGGCCGAGGCAGGCAGATCACAAGGTCAGGAGATCGAGACCATCCTGGCTAACATGGTGAAACCCTGTCTTACTAAAAATACAAAAAATTAGCCGGGCGTGGTGGTGGGCGCCTGTAGTCCCAGCTACTTGGGAGGCTGAGGCAGGACAATGGCGTGAAGCCGGGAGGAAAAGCTTGCAGTGAGCCAAGATCGCGCCACTGCACTCCAGCTGGGGCAACAGAGAGAAACTCCGTCTCAAAAAATAATAATAAAATAAGATAAAATAAAAATAATAATAATAATAATAGAAATGAGGATTCGCCATGTTACCCAAGCTGGTCTCCAACTCCTTGGCTCAAGCGATCCGTCCACCTTGGCCTTCCAAAGTGCTGGAACTACAGGCTTGCGCCACCACCCTGGCCTTAAACAATTATTCATGAAAGGAAGGAAATAGCCGGGTGCGGTGGCTCACGCTTGTAATCCCAGCACTTTGGGAGGCCGAGGCGGGCGGATCACGAGGTCAGGAGATCGAGACCACAGTGAAACCCCGTCTCTACTAAAAACACAAAAAATTAGCCGGGCATGGTGGCAGGCGCCTGTAGTCCCAGCTACTCGGAGAGGCTGAGGCAGGAGAATGGCGTGAACCCGGGAGGCGGAGCTTGCAGTGAGCTGAGATTGCGCCACTGCACTCCAGCCTGGGCGATAGAACGAGACTCCGCCTCAAAAAAAAAAAAAAAAAAGAAAGGAAGGAAATTCTGACACATGCTACAACATGGATGAAGCTCAAGGACATTATGCTAAGGGAAGGGAGCCAAGGACCTGCCAGCCGAGGTCCCAGGCCGTCAAGGGCTCCAGTGAGCGAGCAGGATTGAGCAGATCCCTGGGCTGAGCAATGGGAAGTCCGCTTTGCGCTTTGCTGTGAGTGTGGCACGGGTGGCGGCAGCCTGTGGAGTGCAGGCTCCGTGGAGCAACTGTACACTCTGTTGAACGAAGTACAAGGTGGTAGGTTTTTGCTTTTTTTTTTTTCTGAGACAGAGTCTCACTCTGTCTCCCAGGCTGGAGTGCAGTGGCGTGATTTCGACTCATTGCAACCTCTGCCTCCCGGGTTCAAGCAATTCTCTGTCTCAGCCTCCTAAGTAGCTGGGATTACAGGCGTGAGCCACCATGCCCAGATAATTTTTTTTTTTTTGTATTTTTGGACGCGACGGGGTTTTACCATCTTGGCCAGGCTGGTCTCGAACTCCTGACCTCGTGATCCACCTGCCTCGGCCTCCCAAAGTGCTGGGATTACAGACGTGAGCCACCGCGCCCAGCCACAAGGTGGTAGTCTTTCTCAAGGACGCTAGGGCAACCCCATTGCGTCTTTACCAACACCCTGGTACAGATCCTGCAGCTGCAGTCTACCCCGCATACAACATATTTAATGATCCCTAGCTAGACAAGGCATTGAAAACTATTCCATAGGCCGGGTGCAGTGGCTCCCACCTGTAATCCCAGCAGTTTGGGAGCAAGGCGGGTAGATCATCTGAGGTCAGGAGTTTGAGACCAGTCTGGCCAACATAGCGAAACACCATCTCTACTAAAATACAAAAAATTAGCTGGGTGTGGTGGTGCATGCCTGTAATCCCAGCTACTTGGGAGGCTGAGACATGAGAATCACTTGCACCAGGAGGCAGAGGTTTCAATGAGCCAAGATCACACTACTGTACTCCAGCCTGGGTGACAGAGTGAGACTCTGTCTCAAAAAAAAAAAAAAAAAAAAATTAGCTGGGCATGGTGGCATGCACCTGCAGGCCCAGCTACTCAGGAGGCTGAGGCAGGAGAATCGCTTGAACCCGGGAGGCTGCAGTGAGCCAAGATCGAACCACTGCACCGCAGCCTGAGTGACAGAGTGAGACTCTATCTCAAAAAAACAAAACAAAAAAAATCGACAATTCCATGGGAGGCAGAGGCAGGAGGATGGCTTCAGGCCAGGAGTTGGAGCCAAGCTAGGCAACATAGTGAGAACTCCTCATCTCTACACACACACACACACACACACACACACACACACACACACACACACAACACACACACACACACACACACACACACACACACACACACACACACATTAATTAGCTGGGTGTGGTGGCGCATGCCTCCAGATACTCAGGAGGCTGAGCGGGAAGGATGGTTTGAGCCCTGGAGGTTGAAGCTGCCGTGAGCTATGATCACGCCATGACAGAATGGGGACCAGGTGGAAGAACCGAAAACACTGGGGATCCACTCATCCACTCCACCCTTTCAGAAATACCAAGACTCAAAATGAGGGTGCCCAGGTCCTCACTGAGCAGAGACTCACTGCTAAAAAAAGCCTTACCTATTTGGGTTTTCACTAGTAAGCTAACAACTGCTAGTACTGATCTTTATGGTTTGTAAGCAGTTGGTGATTTTAGTTTGTCTGGGTTTCAGCCAAGAATATTCTATTGTAAACTTAATTATAACAACTGCACTGTAATAATTCAATGTCCTATTATGATATTGTTATAGACAAAATTTGCCTTTACATTGTCATTTATTTTATTTTATTTTTCTTTTGAGACAGGGTCTCACTCTATCACCCAGGCTGGAGCGCAGTAGCTCGATCTTGGCTCACTGAAACCACTGCTTCCCAGGCTCAAGCGATTCTCCCACCTCAGCCTCTCGAGAAGTTGGGACCGTAGGTGTGAACCACCATACCAGGCCAATTTTTGTATTTTTAGTAGATACGGGGTTTCGACATGTTGCCCATGCTGGTCTTGAATTCCTGTGCTCAGTGATCCACTTGCCTCACCTCCCAAAGTGCTGAGATTACAAGTATGAGCCATTGACATTTAATCTTCCTTCCTTCCCTCCTTCCCTCCTTCCTTCCTTCCTTCCTTTTTTTTTTCTTTGAGGTGGAGTCTCACTCTGTCGCCCAGGCTGGAGTGCAGTGGCGCGATCTCTGCTCACTGCAAGCTCCACCTCCTGGGTTCAAGCGTTTCTCCTGCCTCAGCCTCCCAAGTAGCTGGGACTATAGGCGCGGGCCACCATGCCCAGTTATTTTTTATTTTTATTTTTTTTGAGATGGAGTCTCGCTCTGTCACCAGGCTGGAGTGCAGTGGCGCATTCTTGGCTCACTGCAACCTCCACCTCCAGGGTTCAAGCAATTCTCTGTCTCAGCCTCCCGAGTAGCTGGGATTACAGGCACCCGCCACCATACCCAGCTAATTTTTGTATTTTTAGTAGGGATGGGGTTTCTCCATGTAGGTCAGGCTGGTCTTGAACTCCTGACCTCGTGATCCACCCACCTTGGCCTCCCAAAGTTCTGGGATTACAGGCGTGAGCCACCGCACCTGGCCTACTTTTTTAAACTTAAATTAAAAAAAAAAATTAAGTTTATTTTTAATGTTATTTATTTATTTATTTATTTATTTATTTATTTATTTATTTATCTTTTAGATGGAGTCTTGCTCTGTCGCCCAGGCTAGGGTGCAGTGGCGCTATCTTGGCTCACTGCAACCTCTGCCTCCCAGGTTCAAGTGATTCTTCTGCCTAGCCTCCCGAGTAGCTGGAGCTACAGGTGCGTGCCACCACGTCCAGCTAATTTTTTTGTATTTTTAGTAGAGACAGTGTTTCACTGTATTCGTCGGGCTCGTCTTGAACTCCTGACCTTGTGATCCGCCTGCCTCGGCCTCCCAAAGTGCTGGGATTACAGGTGTGAGCCATGGCACCCGGCCTATTTATTTATTTATTTATTTTAATTTTTTTTTGAGACGGAGTCTCACTCTGTCACCCAGGCTGGAGTGCAGTGGCGCGATCTTGGCTCACAGCAAGCTCTGCCTCCCGGGTTCATGCCATTCTCCTGCCTCAGCCTCCTGAGTAGCTGGCACTACAGGCGCCCGCCACCACGCCCAGCTAATTTTTTTGTATTTTTAGTAGAGATGGGGTTTCACTGTGTTAGCCAGGATGGTCTTGATCTCCTGACCTCATGATCCGCCCACCTTGGCCTCCCGTAGTGCTGGGATTACAGGCGTGAGCCACCGCACCCGGCCCTATTTATTTATTTTTAAAGAGATGGGGTCTCACTACGTGCCCAGGCTGGAGTGCTGTGGAGCTATCTTGGCTCACTGCAACTTCTGCTTCCCGGGTTCAAGTGATTCTCCTGCTTCAGCCTTCTGAGTAGCTGGGACTACAGGAATGCACCACCACGTCTGGCAAGTTTTTGTGTTTTTAGTAGAGATGGGGTTTCTTTTTTTTTTTTTTGAGACGGAGTCTCGCTCTGTCGCCCAGGCTGGAGTGCAGTGGCACGATCTCGGCTCACTGCAAGCTCTGCCTCCCAGGTTCGCGCCATTCTTCCACCTCAGCCTCCCGAGTAGCTGGGACTACAGGCACCCGCCACTGCACGCGGCTAATTTTTATGTATTTTTAGTAGAGATGGGGTTTCACCGTGTTAGCCAGGATGATCTCGATCTCCTGACCTCGTGATCCGCCCGCCTCGGCCTCCCAAAGTGCTGGGATTACAGGCGTGAGCCACCAGGCCCGGCCTGAGATGGGGTTTCAACATGTTGCCCAGGCTGGTCTCAAACTCCTTACTTCAGGTGGTCTGCCCGCCTCGGCCTCTCAAAGTGCTGGGATTACAGGCGTAAGCCACCGCACTTGGCCATCTCGTGTGTTCTTTGAGGATAAGACAGCAGTAAGTGTGTTAGGCTGAGATAGCCCTCAGGCCTGCGCCTTCCCTGTCCCTACCTTTAGCCCCAGGGACAGCATGGTAGAACCCAGTGGCCCCAGTTCATGAACTTGCCATGGAACCAGTTGGTGGCTCTGGTCCTTCTGCCTCAGGGTGCTTTCGGTCATTTCTGATGACACCGGAGAAGGCAGTGTCCTTTCCTTATTGTCTCTTTTTTTTTTTTCTTACCTGGGTATTCTGGAAGTGTCTTTCCTCTGACAGTGTTGTTGGACATGGGGAAACAAAAGGGTATCAAAGAGAAGGAGAGAAGGATAAAAACCACTCCTCATTCCCGCCCTCCCAGAGGGGCAGCCTGGGAAGTCTATGGAGGAGGTGACTTTGAGCCATGATGTGACCTTAGATGAGGGGGCCCCTCTGAGCCTCAGGAAGCTTTTCTGCAAAATGGGGCAAATAAAGAAATGCCCTCTGTGTGCAGTGGCTCAGGCCTGTAATCCCAGCACTTCAGGAGGCCAAGGCAGGAGAATCACTTGAGCGCAGGAGTTCCAGACCAGCCTGGGCAACATAATGGGACCCCATCTCTACCAAAAAATTTAAAAATTAGCCAGGCATCAGGTGTGGTGGCTTAGGCCTGTAATCCCAGCACTTTGGGAGGTTGAGGCAGGTGGATTGCTTGAGCCCAGGAATTTGAGACCAGCCTGGGCAACACAGTGAGACCCCTGCTTCTACACACACATCAAATTAGCCAGGTGTGGTGGTGCACATCTGTAGTTCCAGCTACTTGGGAGGCTGAGGTGAGAGAATCATTTGAGCCCTGAAGCTCAAGACTGCAGTGAGCTGTGATTGTGCCACTGCCCTCCAGCCTGGGCAACAGACCAAGACTGTCTCAAAAAAAGGAAAGGGCCGGGTGTGGTGGCTCATGCCTGTAATCCCAGCACTTTGGGAGGCTGAGGTGGGTGGATCATGAGGTCAGGAGATCGAGACCATCCTGGCTAACACAGCGAAACCTCGTCTGTACTAAAAATACAAAAAATTAGCCAGGCATGGTGGTGGGCGCCTGTAGTCCCAGCTACTCAGGAGGCTGAGGCAGGAGAATGGCATGAACCTGGGAGGCAGAGCTTGCAGTGAACTGAGATCGCACCACTGCACTCCAGCCTGGGCAACAGAGCAAGACTCCATCTCAAAAAAAACAAAAAAAAGGAAAAGGAGGCCAGACGCGGTGGCTCATGCCTGTAATCCCAGCACTTTGGGAGGCTGAGGCGGGCGGATCACGAGGTCAGGAATTTGAGACTAGTCTGGCCAACATAGTGAAACCCTGTCTCTACTAAAAATACAAAAAATTAGCCAGGTGTAGTGGTGTTCACCTGTAATCCTAGCTACTCAGGAGGCTGCGGCAGGATGATCGTGTGAACCTGGAAGACGGAGGTTGCGGTGAGCCGAGATTGTGCCATTGCACCCCTGCCTGGGTGACAGTGTGAGACTCTGTCTCCAAAGAAAGAAAAAAGGAAAAGAAATGCCATCCTAAGGTAATGCCTCACAGGAAGTGACTCAGAAAAGCAGTGAGCTACGAAAGCTATCTGAATGAAGCAAGATCATCATCTGGGAGACACTGACTACCCACTCTTAGCAAAGGGCTCAGCAGCACACGGCCTCCCTGTGGGGATGTCCTCGGGGAAGATGTGGCCTAGAGGAGTATTTTGGGCCTTGCTTCTCAGTCCTGGCTCTTAATAGGACCCTCTGCAGCCAAACTAGCACATCCTGAGCCAGGCTGACCTTAAAAAGTAAGTATTCAGGGCCTAGGGACCTTGGGCAAAGCAGAGAAGCTGGTGTCAGATGAGGTGCAGCAGGTATAGTACGATAAGGTGTTCTCAGGTTCCCAGTGCAGCCCCAAGATAAGCCTGTAGTATTTTCCTTATATGATCTGGTCCTACCGTGGGCAGCGCTGCTGCCCAGAGCCTGAGAGGATTATGAAAACATGGCAATGAAAGTGAGGCCAGGGGACCTAGCATGGGGGCATGAGGAGCAGGGGACAGCAGGTAGGGCTAGAGGAGAGGGAGGTTTAGGGAGGCCTCTGCTGCTGTGACTGTGAGCCCCAGCCAATGATGATGTGGCCACTGCACAATCTGAGTTCTGGGAACCACGTGATGGAATGTGTTCTGGGAATAGACTGCAGCCAGGAAAAAAAAAAGCAGAAGGGTGCACCCTCCCTTCCCCGGCCAGGAAAACATTTCTGTAGCTCTTGTGGACCCAATGCACAGAAGTGAGAGGGAGGAAAGCCAGGCTCATATTTCCTTGGTTGTGCTTCAACTGCTAAAATATGTTTTTTCTATGAACATTTTAATGAGGGGTTGGACATAAGACAGAAAAATAACATTCTGAGAGCTCGTTTGGAGGTTCTAGCAGGGGAGCGCAGCTACTCTTATACTCTTGACTGAAGACCGCTCGTCCTGTATCGGGGATGGTCATCCTCTTCCACTGAGCGCACAGCTTCTGGAGGGACGCACATGGAGTGGTGAGGGAGGGAGGGGATACTCGCCTAGTCAGCCAGATCAGCTGAATCAACCCTGGTGATCAATGGGGTGACACATGTCGCAGCCAGATGACTCTCACATCCCAAAAATAACATTCAGATTGCTTTTTTTTTCTTTTTTTAAGATGTAGACTTTTCTTGAGACTTTCGTACAAGGCAATGGGTAGATAATCTTAACCTCCTAGAGAAAACACACATTAGCCACAGAAAAAGGTGCTTCTCCATATACCTGCCATAGTTATCAGCAACTTTGAAATGGCCTCTCAAACTCTCAGGGGTTGGCTTGTTGTGTTTGCTTTTGTAAATAACTCAGGTTTAAGTCCTGCTACTTTCAGAGCCTAGGGGACGCTTAAGGACTACCATCAGTTTAAGGACTACCATCAATTTAACACAGTGGCACTTGGAGCACATGCTACTTATGGTGGTGAGGAGGGGTGCTGGTGTGAGGGTCTGAAAGCTTGCTTCTCCTCTGGCAGGGTGCGAGCAGCCAGAGGCCACTACCTGGGCAAGGATGCTTGCTCAGTGTCCATGGACGGTTATGTGATCCAGCAGGTGGGCGGGAACCAGGCCCCTGTGGCCGCCCAACTCTCGATAATAGAATCCTTGGTCATCCATAGGCCCATAAACCATGACCACGTCTCCTGCCCTCAGCGCCAGCCTGCCCTTCGCCTGGCCCCCCACTTGCCCATCCCCAGGATCATAGTCCAGAGCTGCTATCATGATCTTTGGAGTCCACGGTGGGAGTCTCTTGGAGTTCCCTTGGAGCACCAGGGAGGAACCCTGGGGGATGGTGAGCCCCTGAAAGTCCTCGAGGTGGGCCAAAGAAGGCAAGTGCCCTTGGGCCGGCAAACGCTGCCTCCTATCAGTCTGCTCTGTGCCCACCTCCATCTCAGCCACTAGGCGCCCAGGGATATTGCCCACTTGCCTGTTGCACTCGCTGAGGTAGAAGCCGTGGGTATCCTGAGAGCCCCACACTCTTAGCAACTGCCTTTTCTGGAAGACCAGCCCCTCCTCTGCAGCCTTGGGGTTGGCAGACATCACCAGGGGGTTGTAATCAGAGAGGGCCACAAAGACCCTAGCTGGAGTGTTGGCCCCCATCCCCAGCTGTTGGGGGCTATCCCTGGGCATCTTGATGACTTTGGCGGATGGAGCTGGACACAGTGCCAAGCTGGGCTCATGGAGCTGGCACTCTCTCTTGACCCCCAGAGCTTGTCCTTGCCTGCTGTGGGGCTTGGGCTCCCTCCTCTCCTCTTGCCTCTCTGTGCCCCACAGATCCAAGCACAGTGCCTCCTGCTCCTCCTCCAAAATGTTATGGAAGTCAGATGCATACTGTTGGCTGGCGCCCAGCTGGGGAGGTGTGAACCCTTGGGCATCTTGCTTTTGCCGAAGTACCCTCTCGAGGACAGCCTTTTCCTGACACGGTTCTTTCCTGGGCCCACACTTGGTGTGTAGATGGATGAATCCTGGGGCAAGGCTTTTGCTGGTGCCCATGTGCTGGTAGCAATTTTCCTTCTCCCCAGGCTGGTCACTGACCGAAGGTGGCCTGTGGTTCTGAGGACTCTTCTGAAAGAGCAGGTCCTTTCTACAGCCCTCCCAGGCCTCTGCAAGCTCCTGGGCTTGGCTGCCAGCCCCTGAACTCGGACTTTCTCCTTCTGAGCCCAGGTTGGACACTGGGGATTTCCTCCTTGGGAGTTCTTCAAATAATGCTTCTAGGAACTTGGCCTGGGGCTCCTCGCAGCTTCCAGGGTTGTGGGGACTGGCCTTGGCACTCAGAGGAGCCAGTGCCAGCTTCTGGGGGCAGACGGGGAAGGTGACTCTGTAGGTGGATGTGTCGCCACAAATGTAGCTAAAGGGTGGAGTCTCTGGCCATCGGTGACACATGAAGCAGTCCTCGGGGATCTGAGCCGGCACTGAATCCAGGGACTCACCACAGAGTGACACGGTTCTCACTGAGACCTTCTGCCACATGAGGGGCACTTGTAGCTGGGAGAATTCCAATAGGGTGCTCCCAGCAGTGGCATCGGCGACCTCACAAACCTTAAGCCCATCTGCATACACAGCATAACCGGTGACCTGGACTCCATTGGAGGACCCAGCTGAGTGAATGGTCACAGGGAGCCAGCTGACCACCAGGACGCCTGGCGAGGCATGGCGCTCCACCAGCACATCCAGCGGTGGGTGGGGAGGTCCTGCCAAGAGTGTGTCGAAGGTGATGGTGGAGGACATAGTTCCCCAATACACCTGCAGCAAGTCCCATGGCAGCTGCACCTCCACCTGTGCCCGGTAGTGCGTGCCGGGGCACAGGCCCTGGAAGGTGTAGCAGCTCATGCCCGCTGGGGTCAGGGCATGCTCTCGGTCATCAAGATATACCACATGGGGGTGGCGGTGGCTGCTGTAGACCCAGGTGATCTTGGCCGATGTGGCTGTGACATTCTGCAGGTGTAGCTGCATGGGAGCCATATGGAGCACCCCTTTGGTCCCCAGAAGGGGTCTGGAGAGGCCCTGCTTCCCCACGCCCTGCAGCAAGCCCAGCTGGCAGGCTTCCATCTTGGTATCCAGGATCTCTGTTGCTACTTCTGTCCTGGAGCCCACCCTGACCATCTGGCACAGCCCTCTGTCCACCACTCCCTGGGCTTCCCCAGGTAATAAGCTGTCTTCCTCCAGAGCTTCATCCTGCCCAGCTGGGAGTTGATTGGGGCCAAGGTCAGGGGATTTGGCAGGCAGGCAGCCTGGGATGTAGCTGTCTGGAATCTGCTCCACGAAGTTGGAGGGCACTAGCCCCCGCCGGCCATCCTGAAGCTCCCCCTCGTAGAAGCCATCCTCATCCATGTCCCCAAAGATATATATGTAGTCCCCAGCTGCGAGGGGCAGCTCACCCTCCGGGTGATCATTGGGCCCCTCAAATGGGTTGTAGTTATACTGAGCCATGAAGATCTTGAGCTTGGGGACAGCAGGAGCCACCAAGCCCCCCATTTCTAGGGCCAGGGACATGCTGTCAGGCTCCAGGTCATCCACCTCACTGGCTGTGTCCCTGTCCAGAGTAGGGCAGGATGGCACGGTGGCCCACATCAACCCCTCAGAGGAGGAGTTTGACCCGGAGCTGGTTTTCTTGGACAGAGGTTGGCTGGCAGGGACTGTCTCTGAAACTTGGGGGACACTGGCTGGCTCCCCAAGGGCAACTGGGCTCTCCTCAAGGGAGGCTTCCATTTTCTCCTGTATGTCTCTGTTGGGCTGTGACACTGCGTAGTCTTCAGGCCATGCCTGGAACTTGGGCCTTCTGCTACCTTTAACTTGGGACTCTGGCATTTGACTGGTCTCCAAGGGCTGTTCAGGAGGGTGACCAGGCCGACACTGGAGCGCCTGTATCTCCTTCCGGGAAGCACGGAGGTCACACAGGGCATTCTGCGGGTCGCGTTGCAGCTGCTGCTGCCTGTCCTGCCAGCGCGCCGCCTGCTGCAGCAGCTGTTCGGCGATCATGCCGGCGGCATCGCGCTCCTGACACGCGCGGCCCAGGTGGCCGCACATTTCGCTATTCTCAGCCTCCACCTTCCGCACCCAGTCGGTCTTGGCCTGCAGCCGCCCATTCTCCTCCGCCAGCCAGGCGTTTTTGAGCAGCGCCGCCTGCAGCTGTGTCTCGGCCTCCTCGCCACGTCGCCGCGCCGCCGCCGACTGCGCGCGCAGCTCCTGGCACTCGCGCCGCCGCTGGTCCAGCTCGCGCTCCAGCGCCAGCATCTGCCGTCGAACCTCCTCGCAGGTTGCGCTCTGGCCGCCCGCCTGGGGCCGGGCGCCACCGTTGCCCTGCTGAAGCGTCAACTGCCTCTGCAGGCGCAGCACTTCCCGTTGGGACTCGCGCTGCAGGCGGTCTAAGTCTCTGACGTTGAGCCACTGGGTGCAGGGGCCGCCCCTTCCAGTATTCAGGTCGCTGCAGGGATCCGAGGCGACACGCGCCTGCAGGAGGTGGCACTCCTGCCGCAGCTCTTCGATCTGCTTGTCCTTGGCCAGCAGCGCTCTCGCCTGCTCCGACAGGTCCCGAGCGCGCTGGCGGGCAAAGACTTGGCATAGCTCCAGGCCGGCGCAACTCTCGCCGGGCACAGGCGCGCTCACGGCCCGGAGGTTGGTCTCCTGCAGCTTGCGGGCGCGGTCAGCTAGGCGCCGCGCGAGCCCCGTCAGCACCGCGCGCTTTACCTTGAGCCGCTTCGCCTTCTCGTCTGCCTGGTAGGGGCAGCCTGCACGCCGCAGCTGCTTGTTCTCCTCTTGCAGGGTAGAACAGCGGCGCGCTAGCACCCACAACGCCTTGGCCAGCAGCCAGTTCAGCTTTATCGGCTCTTGGTGGCCCAGGCCCGGGGGTGAGGGAGTCAGGACTTCGCAGAGCTGGCTCTCAGAGCCTTCTCCTCCCCGCAGGTTGCTGAGTTTCCTGTGGATTGATGGTGGTGGTGGCGGCGGGAGTGGCGATGGTGGCGGCGGGAGTGGCGATGGTGGCGGCAGGAGTGGCGATGGTGGCGGCGGGAGTGGCGATGGTGGCGGCGGGAGCCTCCGGGAGCCGGGGGTGGAGGTGTCTGGTGAGGAGGGCCGCTTCTCGGATTTGGAGGCCTTGGGGATGCTCCGAGTGCTGTCAAGCGAGCGGGAACGCGCAGGTGCGAAGCAATCAAGGGAGCTGGCGTGCGTGGAGAGCAGGCCGTCTAGGGAGTTGGAGCACGCAGAGGACACCAGGTCTAGCGAGCGGGAGCGCACACCGACTTCAGCACTCAGGCTGTCTAGAGATCCGAGTTGACAGGCGGGTTTGGGGGCGTGGCAAGAGCCGCTGGAGGTCTGGGGCAGCGGTTCTTCCAAGGAATGCACAACTTGGGGGTCCGGTGATCCCGACAAAGCCGGGTGCCCGCGGAAGTGCGCCAGGATGTACTTGAGGAAGAGCTGGCGCTCCACCTCCAGCGCCGCCTGCAGATAGCGGATGCGCGCCGCCTGCTCGCCGTCAGTCTGCCAGCGAAGCTGCGCCAACACTTCCTGCAGGCGACAGCGGCACTGCGCCGCGGAGACCTCGGACGCCCCCGAGCGGCTACAGTGGCCGCGGTTCACCAGCTCCTCGGCCAGCTGGCGCTGCAGCTCCCGGGCTTGGCGCACCACGCCATCGCGCTCCCGGTGCAGCAGCTGCTGCAGCTGCCGCTGCTCGGCCTCCTTCAAGCGCAGCAGCTGCCGGATCTCCGCCTCGCGTTCCCGCTGCATCTCCTCTTGCAGCTGCCGCAACTCCCGGCCGCGCTGTGCCTCCCACTTGGAGCGCAGATGGTCAGCCAGCTGCCGCCGCTCCCGCTCGGCCTCCTCACGCAGCTGGCGCTCCTGGGCAGCGAAGCGCCGCCGTTCCGCCCGCCAGCCTGCCCGCTCCGCCTCCAGCTCGGCCCGTAGCTTCTCCAGCTCCCGCCTCTGGATCTCCAGCACTGCTGCCGCCGGGCTGCAGCCCGGCTTCTTGGGCGACGCGCCCAAGGGGCTGGGCGAGTCCTTGGCCATTGCGGCCGCGGCCGGGCTGCTCTCCAGACTTCGCCTGGCAGGCCTCAGCTCGCCAACGGCCTCCGCCCCGGCAGCGGCCAACCGCCCGGCGCGCCCCTTCCGGCGCCCCCTGGGGGTCTCCGCGTGCCCCTTCTGTCTCTTGGCATGTTCCCCCGCCTCCTGCCGCGGATGTCTGGCCGACGCGCCTCTCCACCTGGCAAGGCCAGGGCTGGACTCCCACACCCCTGCTCAAACTGGTCCATGTCCCTTTCAGGATGCACCGGGGCTTTTCCGGTCCCTACACTTTTCCTGCTTCTAGCACCATGTCCCTTGTGACCTTCCCCAGGCACCCTCCCAGGCACTGTGCAGTCCCAAGCAGGCCACGGTGCCCTGAGGGAAGTCTGGGCTGCTGCTCCCGGACTTGGAGAAAGGGGCAGATTGTGTGTGTCAAGGCCACCGACGGGGTGTGGGCATACCTGGTCGTGGGTTCAGGTGGTGTATTTGGGTCAGGTGGCTGGAAAATGCAGCAGGATACGCCTCAACTTGGCTAGACCTGGTCTCCCCAGGACCTTTCAGCCCCCTAACAGCTCTGGTCACCCAACTGGTCATCCACCTTTTGGGGAAAGGATGTGCCTGATACACATTTGTGTTACTTCGCAGAGTCGGCTCAGAGGAGGTATAAGCGAAAAGACCCTCCCCAGCAAGGTGGCATAGGGACCCAGGGCCAGATAGGCATGAGGGGCACTGCCCAAACTGGCCATCTGGCCTGTCTACCTCCCACTTCCAGGTACCACCTGGTGACAAACGCTGGAGCCCCAGTGTCTGGGCTATTCATTGGCATCTTAGGTAGAGGCCTCAGGATGGGCCAGGAGAGGGTGAGGCTTCAGCAGAAATGTTGGAGGCATCCTGAGCTGCAGAAGAAACACACACAAACACACACAGAGCTGCAGAAGAAACATACATACACTGAACTGAAGAAATACACACACACACACACACACACACACACACACACACACCACACACACACTGCCTCTCTGACTGGTGGCCACCTGTGTGGCTTGGGAGCTAAGGAGCCCTGCTTCAGTCTGGCTCCTCTTTGCCCTTCCTGTCTGCTCCTGGTGCCAAGTGGCTTTTGGGAGACATGGATGGACACCTGATACCTGGCCGTCTGCATCAAGACACTGATTTTTTTTTTTTTTTTTTTTTTTTTTTTTGAGATGGAGCCTCACTCTGTTGCCAGGCTGGAGTGCAGTGGCACAATCTTGGCTCATTGCAACCTCTGCCTTCCAGGTTCAAGAGATTCTCTTGCCTCAGCCTTGCAAGTAGCTGGGATTACAGGCTCAAGCCACCATGCTCAGCTAGTTTTTTGTACTCTTTAGTAGAGACAGGGTTTCAGCATGTTGGCCAGGATGGTCTTGAACTTCTGACCTCAAGTGATCCACTCGCCTTGGCCTCTTAAAGTGCTGAGATTACAGGCATGAGCTACTGTGCCCAACAAGACCTTGATATTGAAGTCACATCAGAGGCCCCTTTGCTTCTTGGTCTGTCGTGTCTCCCTGTCCCCAGGAAGCACCTGGGACCTCTCACAACTGCTGTGTTCACTCAGCTTATGGCCCTCTGGCTCCACTCCTTTACGACACTCAAGTTTTTCAAATCAGTTTCCCCGGAACCCACAGAACATGCCTTTAGGCAGTGTCAAGTAACAAGAACATCGGGAATTATGGCTCCAGGCTCCAGATGTTCTTTTTTTTTTTTTGAGACGGGGTCTCACTCTGTTGCCCAGGCTGGAGTGCAGTGGCCCAATCTCTGCTCACTGCAAGCTCCGCCTCCCAAGTTCACGCCATTCTCCTGCTTCAGCCTCTCGAGTAGCTGGGACTACAGGCGCCTGCCACTATGCCTGGCTAATTTTTTTGTATTTTCAGTAGAGATAGGGTTTCACCATGTTAACCAGGATGGTCTCGATCTCCCGACCTTGTGATCCACCTGCCTCGGCCTCCCAAAGTGCTGGGATTACAGGCGTGAGCCACCGCGCCATGGCCCTTTTTTTTTATTTTTTATTTTTTTGAGACAGAGTTTTGCTCTGTCACCAGGCTGGCATGCAGTAGCACGATTTCGGCTCACTGCAACCTCTGACTCCCTTGTTCAAGTGATTCTTCTGCCTCAGCCTCCCGAGTAGCTGGGATTACAGGCATGCACCACTATGCCCAGCTAATTTTTGTATTTTTAATAGAGACAGGGTTTCATCATGTTGGCCAGGATGGTTTTTTTTGTTTGTTTGTT
>NW_026652294.1:4027206-4050393 GCF_009828535.3 Hylobates moloch
TGACCTCGTGATCCGCCCGCCTCGGCCTCCCAAAGTGCTGGGATTACAAGCGTGAGCCACCGCGCCCGGTCGGTCTCGATCTTTTGACCTCGTGATCCGCCCGCCTCGGCCTCCCAAAGTGCTGGGATTACAAGCGTGAGCCACCGCGCCCGGCCGGCCAGGATGGTTTTGATCTCCCGACCTTGTGATCCGCCTGCTTTGGCCTCCCAAAATGCTGGGAATACAGGCGTGAGCCACCGTGCCCAGCCCAGATGTTTTTTATGAGAGGTGAGGCAGATGTAGTGTGTGTGTGAGAGGGAGGGGAGGTGAGATGCAGGGATGGCCTTAGCCTTGAACTGGTGCTGGGCTCCTGAACATGGTAGCCACAGGGAGGACTATCTTCAGAGAATCTTCATTACGGCCCTGTTTTACGGAAGACAACCTGAGACTCTGGGAGCCACTGGCTTGCCAGGGCACATGGGCAACTGAGGCAGAGCTGGTGGATGGGGCTCCACAGCCTGGATGCCCTGCTGCAGTCTCCAGTAGGGCCTCAACTGTCAGGTCAGAAGGGCAGGCTGGGCCGGGCATGGTGGCACAGACCTGTAATCCCAGCCCTTTGGGTGACCAGGGTGGGAGGATCACTTGAGACCAGGAGCTCAAGACCTGCCTGAGCATCACAGAGAGACCCTGTCTCTAAAAAAAATATTTTAGCTGGGCGTGCTGGTGCATGCCTGTAGTGCCAGCTACCCAGGAGGCTGAGATGGGAGGGTCACTTGAGCCCAGGAGTTTGAGACTAGCCTGGGCAACAGAGTGAGCGAGACCCAGTCTGTAGTTCCAGCTGAGATGAAATGATTGCTTGAGCCTGCAAAGTGAGGTCAAGGTCGCAATGAGCTGTGATGGCACCACTGCACTCCAGCCTGGGCAACAGAGCAAGACTGTCTCAAAAAAAAAAAAAAAAAAAAAAAAAAAGGCCGGGTGCAGTGGCTCACTCCTGTAATCCCAGCACTTTGGGAGGCCGAGGTGGGCGGATCACGAGGTCAGGAGACAGAGACCATCCTGGCTAACATGGTGAAACCCCGTCTCTACTGAAAATACAAAAAATTAGCCATTAGCCAGGCATGGTGGTGGGCACCTGTAGTCTCACCTACTTGGGAGAATGAGGCAGGAAAATGGCATGAACTCGGGAGGTGGAGCTTGCAGTGGGCCGAGATCCTGCCACTGCACTCCAGCCTGGGCGACAGAGCGAGACTCCATCTAAAAAAAGAGTAGACTGTCACCAAGAAAAAGGACACCGGGGTGGATGGGTCTCTGGGAATCCCACAGTTACCATCCAGCAGCTGCCCCAAAGTATGTCAAAAGCATTCGGGGATGTTGGTTGAGTGGATGAGCAAAGCCAGGCTTCCCCAGGGCTGGGTTTCTGCCATTCCTGTTCTCATTATGTTGTGCAGTGATTGTTCAGTGACCTGCCTGTCACCCCCATCAACTCTGATCTTGGGGAGAGCAGAAGCCATGCTTTCCCTTGTCCCTATTGCATCCCTGCATGTGACTTAGCACATCATTGGTGCCCAAGACATATGAGAATGAGTTGCAGCCTGGGAGGCAGGAGTCCCAGCATGAGCTCACCATGCTGCTGCCTTCTCCAGGTTCAATTTTCTCACCCATTAAATGAAAGAAATGGTTTCTTTTTTTTTTTTTTCTTTAAGATGGAGTCTCACTCTGTCACCCAGGCTGGAGTGCAGTGGCATGATCTCGGCTCACTGCAATCTTTACCTCCTGGGTTCACGTGATTCTCCTGCCTCAGCCTCTCAAATAGCTGGGATTACAAACGCCTGCCACCATGCCTCGCTGATTTTCACAGTTTTAGTAGAGACGAGGTTTCGCCATGTTGGCCAGGCTGGTCTTGAACTCCTGACCTCAAGTGATCCACAGGCCTCAGCCTCCCAAAGTGCTGGGATTACAGGCATGAGCCACCATGCCCAGCCTGAAAGTGGTGGTTTCAAACTGGGTTCTTTAGGGCTCCAGGGTTCCTTGGAAATATAGAACTGCTGGGCACACACCTGTACTCCCAGCTACTTGGGAGGCTGAGGCAGGAGGCTTGCTTGGATCCAGGACTTCTGGATTGTAATGTACTATACTGATGGGATGTCTGCACTAAATTTGGCATAAATTGGTGACTTCCTAGGAGCAGGAAACCACCAGCTTGTCTAAGGAGAGGTGAACTGGCCCAGGTTAGAAAAGGAGCAGATTGGCCGGGCTCGGTGGCTCATGCCTGTAATCCCAGCACTTTGGGAGGCCAAGGCGGGCAGGTCACCTGAGGTCAGGAGTTCGAGACCCACCTGGCCAACACGGTGAAAACCCGTCTCTACTAAAAATGCAAAAATTAACTAGGCATTGTGGCGCACGCACGCCTAATCCCAGCTACTCGGCAGACTGAGGCAGGAGAATTGCTTGAATCTGGGAGGTGGAGGTTGCAGCAAGCTGCGATTGCACCACTGCACTCCAGCCTGGGCGACAGAGTGAGATTCCATTTCAAAAAAAAAAAAAGAGGAAAACGAAAAGGAGCAGGTCAAAACTCCTGTGCTGGCCGAGCGCAGTGGCTCACGCCTGTAATGCCAGCACTTTGGGGAGTTCAAGACCAGCCTGACCAACATAGTGAAACCCCATCTCTACTAAAAATACAAAAAATTAGCTGGGCGTGGTGGCGGGGGCCTGTAATCTCAGCTTCTTGGGAGGCTGAGGCAGGAGGGAGAATCTCTTGAACCTGCGAGGCAGATGTTGCAGTGAACCAAGATCATGCCATTGCACTCTAGCCTGGGTGACAGTGCAAGACTCCATCTCAAAAAAAAAAAACCAAACATTTTTTTTTGTGGGCTGGGTGCCGTGACTCATGCCTGTAATCCCAGCACTTTAGGAGGCCAAGGCGGGTGGATCACTTGAGATCAAGAGTTCAAGACCAGCCTGGCCAACATGGTGAAATCCTGTCTCTATTAAAAATACAAAAATTAGCCAGGCGTGGCCGGGCGCGGTGGCTCAAGCCTGTAATCCCAGCACTTTGGGAGGCCGAGGCGGGCGGATCACGAGGTCAGGAGATCGAGACCATCCTGGCTAACACGGTGAAACCCCGTCTCTACTAAAAATACAAAAACTTTAGCCGGGCATGTTGGCGGGCGCCTGTAGTCCCAGCTACTCGGGAGGCTGAGGCAGGAGAATGGCGTTAACCCGGGAGGCGGAGCTTGCAGTGAGCCGAGATGCGCCACTGCACTCCAGCCTGGGGGACAGAGCAAGACTCCGTCTCAAAAAAAAAAAAAAAAAAAAAAAAAAAAAAATTAGCCAGGCGTGGTGGCACACGCCTGTAATCCCAGCTACTTGGGAGGCTGAGGCAGGAGAATCGCTTGAACCCAGGAGGTGGAGGTTACAGTGGGCTGAGATCGTGCCATTGCACTCCAGCCTGGGCAACAGAGCGAAACTCCATCTCAAAGAGAAATAAAAAAATTGTGGCCCAGAATGGTGTCTTAAGCCTGTATTCCCAGCACTTTGGGAAGAGGAGATGGGTGGATTACTTGAGCTCTGAAGCTTGAGACCAGCCTGGGCAACATGACACCCACCTCTACAAAAAACACAAAAATTAACTGGGCATAGTGGTGCATGCCTGTAGTCCTAGATACTTGGGAGGCTGAGGTGGGAAGATTGCTTGAGCCTGGGACGTCAAGACTGAAGTGAGCCATGAATGAGTCACCGCACTCCTGCCTGGGAGACATAGTGACACCCTGTTTCTAAAACAAACACAAAAAAAGCCAGGCATAGTGGCGTGTGCCTGTAGCCCCACCTACTTAGGAGGCTGAAGTAGGAGAATAGTTTGAGCCCAAGAATTCAAAGCTGCAGTGAGCAAAGATCATGCCACTGCACTCCAGCCTGGGCTACAGAGAGAAACTCCATCTCTAAAAAAAAGTAAAATAAAAAATTTTTAAATTGTTTTATTATTTATTTTTTGGAGACAGGGTCTTGCTCTGTCATCCAGGCTGGAGTGCAGTGGCGTGATCTCGGCATACTGCAACGTTCGCCTCCCGGACTCAAGCAATCTTCTCACTTCAGTCTCCCGAGTAGCTGTGACTACAGGCTAGCACCACCATGACCGGCTAATTTTTCTTTTCTTTCTTTTTTTTTTTTTTTCATATTTCTTTTTGTAGAGATAGGGTCTTACCATGTTGCCCAGGCTGGTCTTAAACTCCTGACCTTGAGCAATCCACCTGCCTCGGCCTCCCAAAGTACTGAGATTACAGGCATGAGCCACCACACCTGGCCAATAAAAAAAATTAACAGGCTGGGCGCAGTGGCTCATGCCTGTAATCCCAGTAAGGAGGCCGAGGTGGGTGGATCACGAGGTCAGGAGTTTGAGACCAGCCTGGCCAATATGGTGAAACCCTGTCTCTACTAAAAATACAAAAATCAGCTGGGCATGGTGTCAGGTGCCTGTAATCCCAGCTACTCGGGAGGCTGAGGCAGGAGAATTACTCGAACCCGGCAGATGGAGGTTGCAGTGAGCTGAGATCACACCATTGCACTCCAGCCTGGGCAACAGAGCGAGAGTCTGAGTCAAAAAAAAAAAAAAAAAAGAAAAAAATTAACAACAGGCCCGACGTGATTGCTCATGCCTGTAATCTCACCAATATGGGAGGCTGAGACAGGCAGATCACTTGAGCTCAGGAGTTCAAGACCAGCCTAGACAACATGGCAAGGCTGCATCTCTATAAAAAAATTACAAAGTTTAGCTGGGCATGGTGGTGCATGCCTGTAGTCCCAGCTATTTGGGAGGCTGAGATGGAAGGATACCTTGAGCCTGGGAGGCAGAGGTTACAGTGGACTGAGATTGTGCCACTCTACTTCCACCTGGATGAAAGAGCCAGACGCTGTTTCAAACAACCAAAAAAACAAAAAACCCAACCCCCCAAAATAAAGACAATAATAATAAATAAAAATAAATAAAACAGAAATACCATAGGCCTGTTGGGAGGACATATGCAGGAAGCGGATGGGGAGAGACACTGCCCCTACTTGCTTCAGTGGGCAAATCTACTCTTTTTTTTTTTGAGACGGATTCTCACTCTGTCACCCAGGCTGGAGTGCAGTGGTGCAATCTTGGCTCACTGCAACCTCTGCCTCACGGGTTCCTGCCATTCTTCTGCCTCAGCCTCCCAAGTAGCTGGGACTGCAGGCACCTGCCACTACGCCCAGCTAATTTTTTGTATTTTTAGTAGAGATGGAGTTTCACTGTGCCGGCCAAGATGGTCTCGATCTCCTGACCTCGTGATCCGCCCTCTTTGGCCTTCCAAACTGCTGGGATTACAGGTGTGAGCCACTGCGCCTGGCCAGCAGATCTACTCTTAAGTGTCATTTATCAGATTCAAAGAAGGGTTTTGGTTTAATAAAGGGTTATGCTCCTTGAACCAAGTTTGAGAACCCCTGGGTTAGAGGACCTCTTGCCCATTGTGTGCTCACACACACACGACACACACATACCCCATCCCAGTACGTAATGACTTCCCTGACCCGGAGAGAAGGCAATATGTCCCCCTTACATCTCAGTTGGCTCCACATCGCCAGCTCTGTATTCCACTTTCCGTCTCTCTACAACCCCAGTCTATGACTTTTGGGCCATGGAGTCTGGGTTCCTGGGCAACCTGGTTCACATCCTTCCCCTGCCGCACGGCCTGGCTCCATTTCTGTTCAGCTACCAAAGCCCCAAGCTTTGTAGAGCCTGCCTGGCCTTGAGGAGGGGAATGGGCTCCATCCTGAGAGCCTGCAGGAGGGTTTAAGCTTCCCGTCCCCCATTGCTACAGTAGCTCCCCCAGCTTTTCATTCCATATCCTTTATTTTTATTTATTAAAAACTTAATTTTTGGCTGGGCACAGTGGCTCACGCCTGTAATCCCAGCACTTTGGGAGGCCGAGGCGGGCGGATCACGAGGTCAGGAGATCAAGACCATCCTGGCTAACATGGTGAAACCCCGTCTCTACTAAAAAATACAAAAAAATAGCCAGGTGTGGTGGCGGGCACCTGTAGTCCCAGCTACTTGGGAGGCTGAGGCAGGAGAATGGCATGAACCCGGGAGGCAGAGCTTGCAATGAGCCGAGATAGCGCCACTGCACTCCAGCCTGGGCGACAGAGTGAGACTCTGTCTCAAAAAAAAAAAAAAACAAAAAAAAACTTAATTTTTTTTTTTTTTTTTTTTTTGTAGAGACAGGGTCTCCCTGTGTGGCCTGGGCTGGTCTTAAATTCTTAATCTCGAGTGATCCTCCCACCTCAGCCTCCCAGAGTACTGAGATTACAGGCATGAGCCACCACACCCAGCTGCATATTTTTTTATTTTTGTTTCTATGAGTTTTCTGCCTGTTCTTTGCTGTCTTCTCCATGTCTAGAACAGTGCCTGGCACATGATAGGTGCTCAGTAAATACGTGACTGAAGAAGACAGAGGCAGACAGGCCAGATGTGGCTGCTGTCCTCAGGGAATTGACAGTCCATGATCTATGAGAATGAGCTGCAGACTGGGAGGCAGGTGTCCCAGCATGGGCTCACCAAGCTCCTGCCCTCTCCCGGTCCAGCTTTCTCACCTATTAAATAAAAGTGAAGCTGGACGTGGTGGCCCACACCTGTAATCTCAGCACTTTGGGAGGCCAAGGTGGGTGGATCACTCAGGATCAGGAGATTGAGACCAACCTGGCTAATATGGTAAAACTCCATCTCTACTAAAAAACACAAAAATTAGCCGGGCGTGGTGGCAGGTGCCTGTAATCCCAGCTACTTGGGAGGCTGAGGCAGGAGAATTGCTTTAACCTGGGAAGTGGAGGTTACAGTGAGCTGAGGTTGTGCCACTGCACTCTAGCCTGGGAGACAGAGCAAGACTCCATCTCAAAATAAATAAATAAACAAACAAACAATAAATGAAAGTGATGGATTACATGAATGGTTTTCAAACTGGTTTCCTCAAGGCTCAGTTTGGGGCAGAATGCAAAGGTTAAATACAAATAACAATGGAATGTAGTAACATTGGCTCTTGGGCGTGTGCTCTGGGTGAGGAATGTGGTGTTCGTGGGGAGAAGAGCCGCATCAGAGCAGGCTTCCTGGATGAGGCAAGGAGGAAACACAAGAGCTGAGAGCTGAAGGAGAGGGAGTGAGGGCTGCCAGAGGAGCTGAGAGGTGATTTCAGGCAGTGGGAACTGGAGCTGCAAACCCCCAGCCTCCTGCAGTCTGGCTGTCTGTATCAGCCCTCACCCATGCCCACCACCCTCAGGGCATGCACATCCCTTCTTGCACTGATATTTTCCCGTCCTATTATGACCCTCGTTTGAGGGTGCAAGGAGGACTGGAGCTCAGAGAGGGAGGGTCAGACTCTAACCAGCTGAGTTCCAGTGGAGTTCCTTCCATCCCCCAGCACTGGATGGGGCTGGATACCTGGAGAGGGACCGTGCTGCTCTTCCTGGGCCCTGCAGCCTGCACGGCTGGTCCACATCTTCCTGGGCCAGGAGGGCAGCATTGTGCCAGCTTCTAGCTCTCTGGCTGGGGCCCCCTGGCCTGCTGGGCTGGCTTCCTGCCCTGGTGGCCCTGGCCCAGCTCCCCAGCTCATGTGCTTCTGCAGCAAGTGGTCAGCCCCTTCCCATCTGCACTTTACAAGCCTTATCCCTGAATCCTCCCCATAGCCAAGGAGCCTGGCACGATCCTCTCCAGAGAAGGAAACTGTCCAGGGTCACACAGGGACTTACGTGCAGGTCTGTGTGACCTGAGTCTGGGCTCTGAACTGGTGCTTGCAGGGTCTTACCCGCTGGCTCTGGCAGCCTGAGTGTTACTGTAATCCCTGAGCCTTTGCACAAGCAGGCACTGCTTCCTGAGATCCCCATTGCTGCTGTTAGCATCTCTGTTTCCCAGCTCCACACTGCTGCCAGGACAGACGTATCTTCTGTCTTCTAGCATCTCCATTTCTCTTCCCTTTAGATCTATTTATTTTTTATTTTTTTGAGATGGAGTCTCGTTCTGTCATCCAGGCTGGAGTGCAGTGGCACCATCTTGGCTCACTGTAACCTCTGTCTCCTGGATTCAAGCGATTGTTCTGCCTCAGCCTCCCAAGTAGCTGGGATTACAGGCGCATGCCACCATGCCTGGCTAATTTTTGTATTTTTACCAGAGACGAGGTTTCACCACGTTGGCCAGGTTGGTCTCAAACTCCTGACCTCAGGTGATCTGCCCACCTCAGCATCCCAAAGTGCTGAGATTACAGGCATGAGCCACCGCTTCCGGCCTGGATCTATTTCAATCACCCTCCTTCCTCTGCAGCCTGAAACTTGAGGCTTTGCCCACTTCCCAAAGGCACAAGTAGCAATGACCATTTGTTCTGTCATTTCGCCATAGCTCTAGGTCAGAGGACAGTCCTTCATCAAATGTTTGTTGAGCATCCAATCTAGCCAGGGGATGACAAGGGCCAAGTAATGTGTCAATTTCTTCATTCACTAAGCACAGAGAATGGAGTAGAAGGAAGGTAGAAAGGAGAAGGAAGGAAGGAAAAGAGAGAAAAGGAGAATAGAAAGGAAGGAAGGTGGGAGGGAGAAAGGAAAGAAAGAGGGAGTCCTTTAGGTTATCTAAGCCCCCTCAGGACTTGGTCTGGTCCTCACAGTCCAAGAACAGACTTGGGCTTGAGCCTCTGACCAGCCAGATGACTGAGAAGCTGAGGAACAGCTTGAGCCTCAGTTTTTTCCTCTGTAAATGGGATTGATAGCAGTTCTGACCCAGAGGGCTGTTGGGGGAGTCACAGAGACGCTGGGTGCTGCCTTTGCACTCAAAAGGGTCCAGGCTAGGTGTGGTGGCTAACACCTGTAATCCCAGTACTTTGGGAGGGTGAGGTGGGAGAATCTCTTGAGTCCATGAGTTACAGACCAGCCTGGGTAATATAGAGACAACCTGTCTCTACAAATTTTTTTTTCCAAAAATTAGCCAGGCATGGAGTTGTGCACCTGTAGTTCTAGCTACTTGAGAGTCTGAAGTGGGAGGATAACTTGAGTACAGGAGGTTGAGGCTGCACTGAGCCATGATTACGCCACTATACTCCAGCCTGGGTGACAGAGCCAGACCCTATCTCAAAAAAAAAAAAAAAAAAATCAAAGGGGTCCAGCATGCATCTTACTGTCAGCTTACCTAAGGCATCATGATAAATTGAGTCCCTGCCATGATGGACAAGGGGAGTGTGGTGGGAGGGAATGGCAAAGGCACCACAGGCAGAGGGAACAGCCTGGGCACATTCGGGGGTGTGATGTGGCACAACACTGATTGTGGGAAGCGAAGGATGTGGGAAATGAGGCTTCAGGTAGTCAGAGGGAGGTTGAGGCAAAGCCTCACCTGCATGCTCTAGATGAGGTCCAATTCCTGGTACCCAGCTTCCTAGCCCAGTGATGGGCCACTTCTCCCAGGGCCACAGTTTTCTCTCCTATCAAATAGAACATCTTAGCACTGCTCTATGGTGCCAATGAAGGGTATAAGCGTCCAGTGCCCATTTCCTGCCCCAGCAGAGGCACTTTCTTTTCCTTGTCCTCTGGCCTACTGGGGAACTCCTTCCATCCCTGGTTCCTCCCCCAGCTTCTGTGAGGCCCCTCCTCTGAGCCCCAACACCTCATCAAATCCTCAACACCCTCTGGTGTTTTCCTTGGTGCCTCCTCAGGATGCTGTGAGCTCCTTGGCGGCAGGTGGTGCCTGTGTACCTCTATTTTTTCTTTTTTTTTTTTTTTGAGATGGAGTCTCGCTCTGTTGCCCAGGCTGGAGTGCAGTGGCGTGATCTCGGCTCACTGCAAGCTCCACCTCCCGGGTTCACGCCATTCTCCTGCCTCAGTCTCCCGAGTAGCTGGTACTACAGGGGCCTGCCACTGCACCCGGCTAATTTTTTCTTTTTTCTTTTTTTTTGTATTTTTAGTAGAGATGGGGCTTCACCATGGTCTCGATCTCCTGACCTCGTGATCCACCCGCCTCGGCCTCCCAAAGTGCTGGGATTACAGGCATGAGCCACCTCGCCTGGCCCTGTGTATCTCTTTTTCTGCACCTGGGCCCAAGGCCTAATAGGTGAGTGCCCAGGACTCCATGCTGACTGGATGAAGGAACAGCATGTGGTCAATGTGAGCGGAAGGGCCTGGTAGTCCAGGAGGAGGAAGAAGCCACTTCTTTTTTAAAAAATTTATTGTTAGGCGCGGTGGCTCACACCTGTAATCCCAGCACTTTGGGAGGCCAAAGCGAGCAGATCACGAGGTCAGAGTTCGAGACCAGCCTGACCAACATGGTGAAACCCCGTCTCTACTAAAAATGCAAAAATTAGCTGGGCATGGAGGCGCGCACATGTAATCCCAGCTACTCGGGAGGCTGGGGCAGGAGAATTGCTCGAACCCAGGAGGCGGAGGTTGCAGTGAGCTGAGATTGTGCCACTGCACTCCAGCCTGGGTGACAGGGCAAGACTCCGTCTCAAAAAAAAAAAAAAAATTTATTACTGGCCGGGTGTGGTGGCTCACGCCTATAATCCCAGCACTTTGAGAGGCCAAGGCGGGCGGATCACTAGGTCAGGAGATCGAGACCATCCTGGCTAACACGGTGAAAACCCATCTCTACTAAAAATACAAAAAAAAAAAAAAAAAGGCCAGGCGCGGTGGCTCACGCTTGTAATCCCAGCACTTTGGGAGGCCGAGGCGGGCGGATCACGAGGTCAGGAGATCGAGACCACGGTGAAACCCCGTCTCTACTAAAAATACAAAAAATTAGCCAGGCGAGGTGGCGGGCGCCTGTAGTCCCAGCTACTCGGAGAGGCTGAGGCAGGAGAATGGCGTGAACCCGGGAGGCGGAGCTAGCAGTGAGCCGAGATCGCGCCACTGCACTCCAGCCTGGGTGACAGAGCGACCCTCTCTCCTCAAAAAAAAAAAAAAAAAAAAAAAAAAAATTAGCCGGATGTGGTGGCGCGCTCCTGTAGTACCAGCCACTCAGGAGGCTGAAGCAGGAGAATGGCATGAACCTGGGAGGTGGACGTTGCAGTGAGCCGAGATCATGCCACAGCACTCCAGCCTGGGCGAACAGCCAGACTCCGTCTCAAAAAAAAAAAATTATTACTTTTTTTAAATTTTGAGATGGACTCTCACTCTGTCACCCAGGTTGGATTGCAATGGCGTGATCTTGGCTCACTGCAACCTCCACCTCCAGGGTTCGAGCGTTTCTCCCGCTTCAGCCTCCCAAGTAGCTGGGACTATAGGTGCCCGCCACCACACCCAGCTAATTTTTGTATTTTTAGTAGAGACGGCGTTTCACTATGTTGGCCAGGCTGGTCTCGAACTCCTGACCTCACGATCTGCCTGCCTCAGCTTCCCAAAGTGCTGGGATTACAGGTGTGAGCCACCGCACCTGGCCTATTTATTTTTGTAGATATGGTGGTCTTGCTATGTTGCTCAGGCCGGTCTTGAACTCCAGGACTCAAGTAATTCTCCCACCTCAGCCTCCTAAAGTGCTGGGATTATAGGTGTGAGACTGTGCCCAGCTAAAAAAGTCTGCTTTTTTTCTTTTCTTTTCTTTTTTGAGACATGGTCTCACTCTTTCACACAGGCTTGAGTGCAGTGGCATGATCACAGCTCACTGCAGCGTCAATCTCCTGGGTTTAAGTGATCCTCTCACTTCAGCCTCCTAAGTAGCTAGAATTACTTGGCCATCACACCTGGCTAATTCTTTTTTTATTTTTTGTAGAGACGGGGTCTCCCTATGCTGCCCAGGATGGTCTCAAACTCTTGGGCTCAAGCAGTCCTCCTGCCTTGGCCTCCCCAAGTCCTAGGATTACAGGCATGAGTCACCACAAGGTTACTTCTGATGGGAGGCTTGGGGAGATGGCACAGAAAGGATAGGTCTGTATGAACAAGGTTTGGCTGAGTGGAGGGGATCGGGTATGACTAGAAGCCAGGCCTGCTAGAGGGAGCAATGAAGGTTTTAGAGCAGAAGAGGGGCCCCAAAGGCCAGGCAGCCCTTCCACTGGGACTGGGTACATTTCCTGAGTGCTCGTTTAGTAAAAGCACTTTGCAGCTCAGTGGCTTGACTCCCCACCTGCAAAGTGCAAGGGAGTCATCTTGCAGGCAGCGGTGAGGATGCAAGAAGATGCCATGGCAAAGGCTAGTCCTTGACACTGAGCCTCTGATGATCCCACTCTGTATTCCCAGCTTAGCACATCCGGGTCAAAGGTATGAATTGTGTTTCCTCAACCGGCTTGGAATTTCTCAGCGTTAAGTGTCCTTTTCCTCCATAACTCTCCACAGAGGAAAGCAGTTCCCAATAAAGCTATGTTTTTTCTTTGTCCCAGGCCCAGTAAGGGCAGGTCCTGTGCTCACAGTAGACCCCAGAGTCAGTCCCAGGCTTCTAAGTCCCACCATGACCCTAGAGAGCTGATGGGGTCCCTCATACATACGCTGAATGTGTATTGAACACCTGGTGTACTGGCCTTGGGGGAGGTAAAAGGCAGGCAGAATTGCTGATCACATGAGGCTTGTCATCTAGTTTCTCCCTCCTTTACTGTGTCAAGCCTGGGATCCCAAGATGAGTGTGAGGCCAGCCTTATTCCAGGATATATATATATCTATATATATATTTATTGAGACGGAGTCTCACTCTGTCGCCCAGGCTGGAGTGCAGTGGCGCGATCTCTGCTCACTGCAAGCTCCGCCTCTCGGGTTCACGCCATTCTCCTGCCTCAGCCTCCCGAGTAGCTGGGACTACAGGTGCCCGCCACCACGCCTAGCTAATTTTTTGTATTTTTAGTAGAGACGGGGTTTCACCGTGTTAGCCAGGATGGTCTCCATCTCCTGACCTCATGATCCGGCCAACTCGGCCTCCCAAAGTGCTGGGATTACAGGGGTGAGCCACTGTGCCCGGCTCCAGGATATATTATTTCCAGTTCCCTTTCCTTCTCTCCTTTCAGGAGAAACCCACTCTTCTTAGAAATGGAGAAAAATGTCCAGGCCTGGTGACTCACACCTATAATCCCAGCGCTTTGGGAGGCCAAGGTAGGTGGATTGCATGAGGTCAGGAGTTCGAGACCATCCTGGCCAAAAATGCTAAAACCCTGTCTCTACTAAAAATACAAAAATTAGCTGGGCATGGTGGCAGGTGCCTGTAATCTATGCTACGCAGTAGGCTGAGGCAGGAGAATCACTTGAACCTGGGAGGCGGAGGTTACAGTGAGCTGAGATCATGCCATTGCACTCCACCCTGCGTGACAGAGTGAAACTGTGTCTCAAAAAAAAAAAAAAAAAGAGAGGAAAAACTCCTTAAGAAGGTCTGAGTATATTCTGAAGCTATGTTCTTCTCTCTGCATTGCTACCTGAGGTCCAAACCACTGTCACCTCTTTGCCTGAATGATTGCAACAGGTTTCCAAGTGGCCCCTACTCCCCTTCTTATCCTCTTACCCACCTCCATTCCCAATTTTCCAATCAGAGTACTCCTTTTGTTTGTTTGTTTGTTTTGTTTTAAGACGGAGTCTCACTCTGTCGCCCAGGCTGGAGTGCAGTGGCGCGGTCTTGGCTCACTGCAACCTCTGCCTCCCAGGTTCAAGCGATTCTCCTGCCTCAGCCTCCTAACTAGCTGGGATTACGGTCGCCCGCCATCACACCTGGCCAATTTTTGTATTTTTAGTAGAGACGGAGTTTCACCATGTTGGTCAGGCTGGTCTCAAACTCCTGACCTCAAGTGATCCACTCGTCTCGGCCTTCAAAAGTGCTGGGATTACAGGCATTAGCCACTGCGCCGAGCCCCAAAGTACTCTTTAAAACATGCATCTCAGCCCAGGTGTGGTGGCTCATGCCTGTAATCCCACCACTTTGGGAGGTTGAGGCGGGAGGACTGCTTGAGCTCAGGAGTTTGAGACCAGCCTGGGCAAGACAGTGAGACTTCATTTCTACAAAAAATAAAAAAAACTTAGCAGGGTGTGGTGGAACATGCCTGTAGTCCTAGTTAATTGGGAGGCGAAGCAGGAGGATCCCTTGAGCCTAGGAGGTCGAGGCAGCAGTGAGCTGTTATCGTGCCACTGTACTCCAGCCTGGGTGACAGATCAAAACTCTGTCTCAAAAAAAAAAAAAAAAAATCATCTGACCATGGGGTTGATACTCATATCTATCAAAGACCTCTCACAGCACATGGAATAGAAACCAACTCCTCCCCTTTCTACAAGACCCTCCATGGTCTGTCCCCTGCCTCCCTCCCACCCTATAATCCTTTTACTCCATTCTGGACACTGAGACAGCCTCATGGTCTTTGCCAGTGCTGCTTCCGCTGTTTGAAACGTTCTCCTCCAGCCCTCCCAGCTGTTCCTTCCCATTTTCCGGGTCCCAGCATTGGCTTTGGAGCCAGCAGCCCACCTGGGACAGGAGTCTGGCTCTGCTCCTAGCTGGCCTTGTGACCTTGGGCAAGTCACTGGCTTCTTCTATCCTTCTGTTTATTGTGAAATGAGGATGTTAATGCTAATGTATCCCAGAGGATGGTTTCAAGGATTAAAGAAAATAAAGCACTAGAGAGAGATCTGGCACTTAGTAGGGCCATTTCCTCAATTTGGCTCCCTTGACCTCTCAAAGTATGTCCCCACAGTCACTTTCCTATCACCCAGTTTTCTTCACAGAGCTTGGCAGTGCCTGTAGTGCCTGAAATAACCTTGGCTATTCAGCTTTTTTTTTTTTTCCCCAAGACGGAGTCTTCCTCTGTCACCCAGGCTGGAGTGCAGTGGCAAGATCTAGGCTCACTGCAACCTCTGCCTCCTGGGTTCAAGCAATTCTCCTGCCTCAGCCTCCTGAGTAGCAGAGATTACAGGCGCCCGCCACCACGCCTGGCTAATTTTTTGTATTTTTAGTAGAAACCGGGTTTCACCACGTTGGCCAGGCTGGTCTCGAACTCCTGACCTCGTGATCCATCCTCCTCGGTCTCCCAAAGTGCTGGGATTACAGGCGTGAGCCACCGCGCCCGGCCAACTATTTTATGCAATCAATATTTATTATGCGTCTACTATGTGCCAGGCACTGGTTGTAACTGCCATCTGATTGGACGATCCGTAAACGCCGCGGCCCGGTCTATGCGGTTCACTTGTGTTCCTCCACGCGCCTCCCAGCACGGTGGAAAGCACACAGTAGGTACTCCGCTCTGCTCCTGTGCCCCGCCCCGCGGCCCCTCCCCCGCTCCAGGAAGTGCGGGGGCTCCAGCCGCCCGGCCGGCCGCGATGCATTCTGGGGAAGGAGCAGCACCAAATCCAAGATGGCGGCCAGCAGGAGGCTGATGAAGGTAAAAGCCATTCTCTGGCAGCGGCCGGGCGTGGGGTGGCGTCCCAGGCTCCGGATCCCCGAGGCAGGCGGCAGCTTCTCAGGGCGCTGCCGTCTGGCCTCCTGCCCTATACGGCCTCGTCGGTTCCCTGGGCCGTGCGCAGGCTCAAGGAGCTAACGGGGCTGGCCTAGGCCGCAGCCTGGGCGGGAGCGCAAGGCCGCGCTGGGAGCCGCTGTCGGCCCCTCAGCCCGGCCCGGGGCGTTCACGCCACCCTCTGCCCGGAGCTTGGCAGCGTCCGCCTGTCGCGGAGGCCGCGGTCCGATCCGAGGGCGTCGTTAATGTGAGAGCCCAGTTGGGAGGCTCCAAACCGGGCGCCTTCGGGGAAGGCCCGAGCGCCGGAGCCCCTGCCCGGAGCCCGCGCCGCGGAACCGCCCCGCCCTGGGCCGCAGCGCGCCGGGCTTGCAGCTCCGCTTGGCCCGGCCGCAGCTCGGGTGTCTGGGAGGTTCGGGCTAGGAAAGAGAGAAGGAGGCCAGGCGGCCAAAGTTAGGTCAGTTTGTTGGTGGGTCGTTTGGAATTGCGCTGGGTCCTAGCAAACTGTCGCCTTGTGACTGCAGAGTCACACAGCGGGTAAGTTCCGACTCCAGGAGGGCCTGAGGTCAGCCCCGATCGCGGCGCGGTTCTGCTTCCCTCTCCTCCACTCAGTCATCTCGATCTCCCTTCCCTGATAAAGCAAAGTGCCATTTTTGGGGGGGTAACGGTTGATTCCAGTCGTTCGAATCAAAATGGGCCAAAATTTATAATAATAACTTGGTACTTTGGATCTTGAATGCAGCAGGGTGCTTTCTCGCTAATTGGCACCTTTTGGTGAGGAACACATGCTAAATTGGCTTAGTTCTTTTGCCAGTGGATTTGCCAAGGTCCTCCGTAGCCTACCCTGCCAGCATCTGTGAGTTGGCGGCTGGGTAGTGCTGCCGGCCTGCAACGAGCCGGAAATTAAAAAAAGGCCCAGGAGCCGGTTTCCTGAGGGGAGATAAAGAGCTGGGGTTCGTTCTGGGCAGAGCAGTGCTTGGTAGAGCTAGACATTGAACTTGGAACCACAGTCTCTGAGCCTTCCCTCCCTCCCTGGGAACGTTTCCTTTCTTTTGTTCCCTAAGGGCTAGAGAGGACATTAACTTTATAAAACTGGAGTGGAAGTGGTCACGAAAGAACCGTCAGAGGACTTCAGACCTCTCCTGATCTCTTAAGCTAGTGACACCACCATTCACCAGATAAGGGGTCGGTTAATGGCTTTCTTTCCTACCCTACTCCCAGGTGCAGTCGTCCATTAACCCTTGTGGATTTAAATTTAGAAAGATTTTTGGAGTGCAGGCTGGGCGCGATGGCTCACGCCTGTAATCCCACCACTCCTGGGAGGCCGAGGCGGGCGGATCACTTGAGGTCAGGACTTCAAGACCAGCCTGGCCGTTTTGGTGAAACCCTGTCTCTACTAAAAATATAAAAATTAGCTGGGCGTGGTTGCATTCGCCTGTAATCTCAGCTACCCGGGAGGCTGAGGTGGAAGAGTCGCTTGAACCCGGCAGGTGGAGGTTGCAGTGAGCCAAGTTTGCACCACTGCACTCCAGCCAGGGCGACAGAGTGAGACTCCATCTCAAAAAAAAAAAAAAAAAAAAAAAAGATTTCTGGAGTGCATGCCTTGCTTTCTAATGTTACTGAAATTACTCTGAACCTGTATCCTCATCTCTCAGGTGCCCTCCCAAGTGCTCTCCTCCCCAGACTACCCCTGATGGACACCAGAGTTCTTTTAAAGCAGATAACTCAATTCTTTCACTCCTGTTAAAAACCTCTATGGTCTTACTGTCCTCAGCAGTTAATCCTAACCTCTTACTTGGCATGCAGGACCTTTCTGAGACTGGCTGAAAGCAATCTGTTGAGCCTCACCTCCTGCCCTTTGGTTTCCCACAATTCTTGCACCTGATCACAGTAGCTACTATTTTTCCAGCTTTTACTTCGTGCTTTATATGCATGATCATGTTTAATCCTTCCTGTGAAGTAGACATTGTGATTTCCATTTTGTCGATGAGAAGAGATTCTTTGGCTTGCCCGGGGTTACCTAGCTAGGGAGAGTGAGTTGTGATCGAACTCGGTTCTTTCTCCAAAGCAAAGTCTCCTGCTCTTACTTGCTGTCTGGTGTCCCTTTGCACGTGTTGTTTACTCTACCCAAGAAAAGCTGCCTTCTCACTTCTCCCTTCCAGAGAAGTCCCAGGTTCAACTCCAGTGCCAACTACTCTGTGAGCCCCTGCTCCCACATCCCCCTTCAGAATGAGTTGTTTCCTCCTTTGTGTGACCACAGCGCTTTCTTTATATTTCTCTTTGAGCACTTGTCACAATCTCTTTGTGTTACAGACTTGTCTTTCCTGTACTGGGTTCTGAGATCCCGAAGGGCAGGGATCTTGACCTAATTCATCCTGGTAGCCCCCTAGCCTATCCCAGTTGACCCAGTTTGGAATCTCCAGGCTCTCAGGGGTCTAAGAGGGGACTTATTATGGTTTTAAAATTATTACTCTGTTTCTAAAAAAAAAAAAAAACAGACCTTGGAAAAAAATTTGTAACATTAACTGAGTATTTATTAAATATTAGGTTATTTACGTAAGTTATCTTTTCAACACTCAAAGTTAGTGTATTGTCATTTGTGTTTTTTATAAATGAGGACATTGTGAGGTTAAATAGGTTAAGGGAGTTACCTAAGGTAGAATTGTAGAACGTGGTGGGGAGAGAGAAGACGCTGACTCTTCCTGGCTCCAGGACCCAAGTTCCATGCCTCTTGTCAGGCTGTCTTTTATACTCAAAGGCTGCATGGAGCGGTGTGTTGTTTTTTAAGTTGAGGATGGAAAGGCTTTCAGTTCACTAGGGGAACACCAGTTATGTAATGCTGATCATTGGCTGTGAGAGTCAGTGTTTAAGACCGGTTAGTTTTTTTTTTTTTTTTTTTAAAGGAAGAAAAATTATTGATACAAGTTGATAAACAGAGTCTTTTCAGTACATAGGGTGGAAATAAAGTGATTTTCCTTGGTGAAAAATTGGGACTTAGTGCATGGAACAGTGCCTTAGGCATAGCAATCTAGCAAATGTTGAATGATCAAATTAATTACATCTTAAAGAACTTTAGATTTCTGTTAAAAATGTTTTCTAGGACATTCCACAGCAAAGATTTCTTTGTAACAATGGACTGTCTGCAGATAGTGTAAAACATATTATTAAAAGTAGAGTGATTTGCATATACTACACTGAGAAGTTATTTTAGGCAAAGTGAGTATGATAAAGTCTTTTATTTCAAAAGCGTTTGCCAGGAGGATTAACCTCTTTTAGAACCCTTTTTAGGAATTACGGTGTTAATAAAACATTAAGTACATTTTAATTTGCAAGCAGCTAATTTAGCATTAGTGGCCACAACCAGATTGTAACCATTGCTTCAATCAGGCTGGGGAAATTGCTACAAAAGCCAAAAGTGAAACCTTTATGTGTGGCTTAGGCAACTGATTGCCATCTGATCATTTCTTTGCAGCTTCACACTGCACACATTTCCCCCGGGGGCCCTCCTGTCAGAGGGGAAATCTGTGGATTTAGAGGGTGTGTGTGTAACGTCTTAGTACTTATCATGACATAACTGTTGAGTTAAGGAGTTTCGCTCTTGTTGCCCAGGCTGGAGTGCGATGGCACAATCTCTGTGCACTGCAACCTCTGCCTCCCAGGTTCAAGCGATTCTCCGCCTCAGCCTCCCAAGTGGCTGGTACTATAGGTGTGCACCACCACTCCCTGCTAATTTTGTGTTAGAGAGGAGGTTTCACCGTGTTTGCCACACTGGTCTCGAACTCCTAACCTCAGGTGATCTGCCCCCCCGAGGCCTCCCGAAGTGCTGGGATTACAGGTGTGAGCCACTGCGCCCAGCCTAATGCTATTTAAAAATGTTCACTCAGAACTTCATATTGTTATACTTTCTCCCAATCCATAGTCATAGTAGGAGGAACCTCTAAAAGTTCTTTCCTTGGGTTTCATTGTATTAAGCAGTGAGGTAGTTTGCTTTTGAGTATAGGTTTAGATTCTGAGGTTGGGTGATTAAGGAGATAGAGCAATGAATGTGTCACATGTTTCAGGAGGTAAGGGGAGTTTTATATGTGATGTTATGCCAGTGTAAATGTCTGGAATCCACTGAGGCTTTGTGAATTGAGAAAAATGTTGTGTCTTTTTTTCTAAATTCATGTATTCCAGTAAGTTGGAACTGTTTCAGCCTCCCTTAATGATATTCTTTGTAAATGTTTGGGACAGGTGATGGGAAGGAGTATACTCAATTATTGCAACATTTGGGACCTTTTAATATATTTACTAGAAAACTCTGAGGCAGGCCAGGCGCGGTGGCTCATGCCTGTAATCCCAGCACTTTGGGAGGCCGAGGTGGGCAGATCATGAGGTCAGGAGTTCGAGACCAACCTGGCCAACATAGTGAAACCCCCGTCTCTACTAAAAATACAAAAAAATAGCCGGGCGTGGTGGTGGATGTCTGTAATCCCAGCTACTCGGGAGGCTGAGGCAGGAGAATTGCTTGAACCCGGGAGGCGGAGGTTGCGGTGAGCCGAGATTGTGCCATTGCATTCCAGTGTGAGACTCTGTCTCAAAAAAAAAAAAGAAAGAAAGAAAAAGAAAACCCTGAGACAAAAACTCTTGTCTCAGGGTACTGGGGCCTTTTCTGATCTTGTTAAAACTCTATATTAGGAGACTGTTGCTTTAAAATTTTATTATAAGAGGACACTTGAAAGTATTCTCATTTTATTGGAACATTTATTATGTTTAAGATATTTCTATATTCTTTGCTACAGCAGTAAATGTGAGAGCCACATTTCTTTGCAGCTTCACACTGCACACACTGTGCACATTAGAGAGCCACAGAGACGTTCCTCCTGAGCCAGACTCCAACCACTTCCAGAGTTTTCTTGGGAACGGCGCATAGATCTGTAGGCATCTAAGTCTTTGCTCCTCCTGTGACTCTCTCCCTCTGGCCCCATGCATCTCCTCCTGTCCCACCTTAGTTAATGGTTCACTTGTCTACTCAGTTGCTCAAGTAAAAAACGCCAGCGGAGCCCTTCTCGGCTCTTCCTCCCTTGTCTAGTCACCTGGCGGATTCTGCTGAACTATGCCTTCAGTCTCTGTTCTCTGCCTGTCTTCTCTCCATCCCCACTCCCACTCCCACTCCCAATGCCACTGCCACTGCCACTGCCACTGCTTCAGTTCAGGCCATCCCTGTTTGTGGTAGACACCTGCATTGAGTTCCTTAATGGTTCGTCTAAACTCCTTACTGGTCAGTGCACTGTCTGTCCCACACTATTCCTAACCAGCAGTGCATCAGAGTAGTGTGTGGTATGTTGTTTAGTAGAGAAATGCGCATGACCAAGCCCTGCTCTCAGAGATTGGAGCAGAATTTAGTAGGATGAGGATGAGGCTGGGACTCTGGATTACAAGTGCACATTCCTTAGCTTTTTCCTTCAAGGTCTTGTCTCACCAGCCTTGTCTCTCCCCACTTGCCCGTTGAGTCCTCTAAAAACAGCATGCTTTGCACACTCTGGATCTTGTGATGATTGGCATCCCTGTCTCTTCTCTGTACCAGGGTAACTTTTTGACCTTTGAGACTCAGCTCAAGGGGCAATTCCTCTTGCCCTTGAGGAGCTCAACAAAGGAGAAAAATGGCATGTACCTGGAACGAAGAAATCCTGGGCTGGCCACTGTGTGCTGGATGTCTGCCACCTGAATAATGGCTTGCAGGAGAGGGAAAGACCCCCTCTAACACTGAGGAGGAGATCGAACTTGGCCTGGCCCTTTAAGCGCGAGTAGGTTTCAGCAGTTGAAGAAGAGGGACCCGGTGGCCAATGAGGTTGAATCTCTCTCATTCCTCAGGAGGACTGTGGGCAGTGCCTGTGGGAAATGCCTTGAGGAGCCCCAGAGACCATCAGCCTACTCCCCAGTGCTGCTTGCGTCTGACCTTGTGCCGTCCCGCTTTGGGTTTTAGTTAGGCCAGCCCCTGAGATGCTTTCCAGAAGTGTTGAGGCATTGGCTTGATTTTACCCCAGATTGGCATGTCCAGCACACCTGGTTCCTCCAGAGCTAGGAGACCTCCCTCTGCCAGGCCAGCCTTGGAGGGTGAGCTACCTCTCTATAGAGGGGTCACTGAGGGCAGTGCTGATGGATTTAAGGACAGGTGGCAGAGATGCCATAGCCTTTAGGTTGAGGAGCCAGATCTACATATCTCCTGGATGCTACAGCTATCCAGGAGAAGTGGCATGCCACTCACTCAGGAAGGGCTTTGCATGTATCTCCTGTGGCCAGCTTCATCATGCCTGTTCTTGGGGGACATAAGCCTAACCTCCCCAAGCCCCCCACCCATATAAGAAAGGGAGGAAGGGACTTTTGCTCAGAGCAAAGCTGTTTAGAGGAAGACTACAGCATAGCAGTTAAAAGCTTAGGTTTTGGAGTTTCAATCCTGGGCCTGCCATGTCTTCGCTGAGTGACCCTGGGCAAGTTACTTTACCTCTCTGTGCCTTAGTTACTTCGTCTGTGTGTGAAGGTTAAATGAGTTAATGTATACCAACTGCTTAGAAGAGTGCCTGGCATATAGTAAGTGTGAGCTACTTGTACATATTATTATTGGGAATAACCAAGACATGTTCCAGGGCAGTGAGGTGACCAGCCTGACAGGAGGGGAGGATTTGGAGGAGTGATAGGAGATGGTACTGCAAAGGTGTTTTCGGGCCAGGTTGGGGCCAGCCTGCCTGGACGTACCCTCATCACTGAGAGCCCATTCTCTTAACTGTGGTACTCTCTTATTCTGTAGATTGAAGAAAGAGTTACTGAGACAGCTGTGCGAATGTTTGTTTAAAAATGTTTGCTGGGGGCCAGGCGCGGTGGCTCACGCCTGTAATCCTAGCACTTTGGGAGGCCGAGGCGGGCGAATCATGAGGTCAGGAGATCGAGACCATCCTGGCCAACATGGTGAAACCCCATCTCTACCAAAAGTACAAAAATTAACTGGGCCTGGTGATGCGTGCCTGTAATTCCAGCTACTAGGGAGGGGGAGGCACAAGAATTGCTTGAACCTGAGAGGCAGAGGTTGCAGTGAGCTGAGATCATGCCATTGCACTCCAGCCTGGGTGACAGAGTGAGACTCTGTCTCAAAAAATGTTGGCCTGGCGCAGTGGCTCAAGCCTGTAATCCCAGCACTTTGGGAGGCCGAGGCAGGTGGATCACTTGAGGTCAGGAGTTCGAGACCAGCCTGGTCAACATGGCGAAACCCCGTCTCTACTAGAATCACAAAAAAATTAGCTGGGTGTGGTGGTGCGTGCCTGTAATCCCAGCTACTTGGGAGGCTGAGGCAGGAGAATCCCTTGAACCCGGGAGGCAGAGGTTGCAGTGAGCCAAGATCATGCCACTGCACTCTGGCCTGGGCAACAGAGTAAGACTCCATCTCAAAAGAAGAAAGAAAAATGTTTACTTGGCTGGGCGTGGGGGCTCTCACCCGAATCCCAGCACTTTGGGAGGTCAAGGCGGGTGGATCACTTGAGGAGACCAGCCTGGGAAACATGGCGAAACCCCATCTCTACTAAAATAAATAAATAAATAAATAAAATAAAATACAAAAATCAACCAAGTGTGGTGGTGCATGCCTGTAATCCCAGCTACTCTGGAGGCTGAGGCAGGAGAATCTCTTGAATGCGGGAGGCGGAGGTTGCAGTGAGGTGAGATGGCGCCACTGCGCTTCAGCCTGGGTGATAGAGCGAGACTCTCAAAAAAAAAAAAAAAGAAAGAAAAAAGAGAAAAAGAGAAAAGTTTACTTTTCCCAACAAAGTTGAATAGCTTTTTTTTTTTTTTTTTT
>NW_026652294.1:4060393-4334789 GCF_009828535.3 Hylobates moloch
TTTTGTATTTTTGGTAGAGACGGGGTTTCACCGTGGTCTCGATCTCCTGACCTCGTGATCCGCCCGCCTCGGCCTCCCAAAGTGCTGGGATTACAAGCGTGAGCCACCGCGCCCGGCAATTTCTGTATTTTTAGTAGAGATGGGGTTTCACCATATTGGCCAGGCTGGTGTTGAACTCCTGACCTTGCGATCTGCCTGCTTTGGCCTCCCAAAGTGCTGGAATTACAGGCGTGAGCCACCGCACCTGGTCCCGGCCTAAATTTTAAATTTTAAGTTTTATTTTATTTTTGTTTTTTGAGACAAAGTCTCACTCTGTCACCCAGACTGGAGTGCAGTGGCATGATCATGGCTCACTGCAGCCTGGACCTCCTGGGCTCAGGCAATCCTCCACTTCATTTTTTTATAGAGATGCGGTCTTACTGTGTTGCCCAGGCTGTTCTCCAACTCCTGGCCTCAAGTGATTTTCCCGCTTCAGCATCCCAAAGTGCTGGGATTACAGGAGCACTTTGGGAGGCCGAGGCGGGTGGATCCCTTGAGGTTAGGAGTTGGAGACCAGCCTGGCCAACATGGCAAAACCCCATCTCTACTAAAAATACAAAAATGAGCTGGGTGTGGTGGTGCGTGCCTGTAGTCCCAGCTACTCAGGAGGCTGAGGCATAAGAAGCACTTGAGCCTGGGAGGCGGAGGTTGGAGTGAGCTTAGATCACGCCTCCATACTCCAGCCTGGAGAGCGAGACTCCGTCTCAAAACAAACAAAAAACAACAAAATGTGGAATTACTGGCATTAGCCACTTTGTCCAGCCAGCAGGTGAACTTCTTAACGTTTGAAGACAGATGTGTGTCATCTTCACATCGCTTTAGGCCTTAGATTCCTGGACCTTTTGATTGTTCCTAGTAGGACATAGTCCTTGCTGTTCTTGTCCTGAGCAGCCCTTATTTGATGTGGTCTTCTAAAGTATGGCATCCAGAACTGGACACAGCATTTGGCTCTCAATAGTTCAGGGTAGCCTGGACGCTAAACACGGCACAAACGATTGGTCAGCTAAACCAGTCGGTTTTTCACACTGCTGCTAAGGTTCATGCCTTGTACTTGGTGAAAAATTAAGTGTTTGGAACCAAGTCCAGGTCTTTACTGGATCTCTAAAATATTTCATTCTGTGACTTGGGGTGTTGTTTTGCTATCAAGGACCCTTAGAGGTTTGGTCTTTAAGCCTGTATTCGTTCCTTCCCTGATATGTGGTACCTGACTACATCTCTCTCAGCCCACTTCCCACTAGGGTGACTTCAGGCCACCAGTTCTTTTTTTTTTTTTTTTGAGACAGAGTCTTGCTGTCGCCCAGGCTGGAGTGCAGTGGCGCGATCTCGGCTCACTGCAGGCTCCGCCCCCCGGGGTTCACGCCATTCTCCTGCCTCAGCCTCCCGAGTAGCTGGGACTACAGGCGCCCGCCATCTCGCCCGGCTAATTTTTTTTATATTTTTAGTAGAGACGGAGTTTCACTGTGTTAGCCAGGATGGTCTCGATCTCCTGACCTCGTGATCAGCCCGCCTCGGCCTCCCAAAGTGCTGGGATTACAGGTGTGAGCCACCGCGCCTGGCCCGGGCCACCAGTTCTAAAGCCATTCGATTCTCCTCAGCTCTTCTTGATCCAACCTCTGTTTATCCATTTTGTACAGAAACATTGTAGTGGCTGTTGAGAGAAAGGAGCATCACTTTTAGCCAGGGCTTGGGGAGCTCCTTAGAGGAACAGGCATTTGAGAGAGGCTTTCAATGATGAGCATGTTGGGGATGTGGGGCTGGTGATAGGCAGGACAGTTAGGGACATCCTTCCAGGAGACATCCTGGGGAAAGACATAGAGGGGGAAATCACCAGGCTGACTTGGTAGGATTCTGCACACTGCTCATTTGGGTTGCACCGAAGAGCTTTAGTTGGAATTACTGGGTTGCGCCAAAGAGTTTTAGTTGGAAATATCGGATGGGAGGATTCCTACATATTTTGCAGGGGGAAGGGTCGTCTAGTGCTGTTGGATTTCTTTTCTTGTTTTTCTTTTTTAGTTGGAAATATTGGATGGGAGGATTCCTACATATTTTGCAGGGGGAAGGGTCGTCTAGTGCTGTTGGATTTCTTTTCTTGTTTTTCTTTTTTGAGACAGGGTCTTGCTCTGTTGACCAGGCTGGAGTGTAGTGGCACCATCATGGCTCACTGCAGCCTCAATCTTCTGGGCTCAACTGGTCATCCCAAGTCAGCCTCCTGAGTAGCTGGGACCACAGACATACATCACCACACCTGGCTAATTTTTTAATTTTTTTATTTTTGTAGAGACAGGGTCTTGCTGTATTGCTCAGGCTGGTCTTGAGATCCTGAGCTTAAGTGATCCTCCTGCCTTGACCACCCAGTGTTGGGATTACAGGTGTGAGCCACTGCCCCTGGCTCCTGGCCTAGATTTATTTTATTTATTTTATTTTTTTGAGACGGAGGCTCACTCTGGGAGTCTGCACCCAGGCTGGAGTGCAGTGGCGTGATCTCAGCTCACTGCAACCTCCACTTCCCGGGTTCAAGTGATTCTCCTGCCTCAGCCTCCCGAGTAGCTGAGACTATAGGTGCATGCCACCACGCCCAGCTAATTTTTGTATTTTTAGTAGAGACGAGGTTTTCACCTTGTTGGCCAGGCTGGTCTCGAACTCCTGACCTCAAGTGATCCGCCCACCTCGGCCTCCCAAAGTGCTGGAATTACAGGCTTGAGCCACTGCACCCAGCCTTTTTTTTTTTTTTTTTTTTTTTTGAGACGGAGTCTTGCTCTGTCACCCAGGCTCAAGTGCAGTGGCGTGATCGCAGCTCACCACAACCTCCACCTCCCGGGTTCCAGTGATTCTCCAGCCTAACCCTCCCAAGTAGCTGGGAATACAGGAGCCTGCCACCATGCCCGGCTACTTTTTGTATTTTTAGTAGAGACAGGGTTTTACCATGTTGGCCAGGCTGCTCTCGAACTCCTGTCCTCAAGTGATCCACCCGCCTCAGCCTCCCAAAGTGTTGAAGTGTTGGAATTACAGGTGTGAGCCACTGCGCCCGGCCTTTTTTTTTTTTTTCTTTTTTTTTTTTAGATAGGGTCTCGCTCTGTCGCCCAGGCTGGAGTTGGAGTACAGTGGTGTGATCTTGGCTCACGGCAACCTCTGTCTCACTGGTTCAAGCAATTCTCATGCCTCAGCCTCCCGAGTAGCTGGAACTACAGGCATCCACCCCTATGCCCGGCTAATTTTTGTATTTTTAGTAGAGACGGGGTTTCACCATGTCGGCCAGGCTGGTCTCAAAACTCCTGGCCTCAAGTGATCCACCTGCTTTGGCCTCCCAAAATGCTGGGATTACAGGCATGAACCACCACACCTGGCGCTGGCATAGATTCCTTTTTTTTTTTTTTTTTGAGACGGAGTCTCGCTGTGTCACCAGGCTGGAGTGCAGTGGCGCGATCTCGTCTCACTGCAACCTCTGACTCGCTGGTTCAAGCTATTCTCCTGCCTCAGCCTCCCGAGTAGCTAGGACTACAGGCATGCGCCACCATGTCCAGCTAATTTTTGTATTTTTAGTAGAGACGGGGTTTCACCATGTGGTCTCGATCTCCTGACCTTGTGATTCGCCCTCCTCAGCCTCCCAAAGTGCTGGGATTACAGGCGTGAGCCACTGCGCCTGGCCTAGATTTCTTGATTAGTGGCTCCTGAGGGGTTCTGAAACCTGGCCTTGTGTGAGGGTTACCTGGGGAGATTTTGAACAGTTTTCTAGGCCTCACTGTAGACCCCAAAAAGAAGCAAAAGAGGAACTTTGTTAACTGCTTTGCCAAGATGCAGGTGTGTACATCTGAGCTGTGTGACTGAGCACTGGCTGTACACAGCAGTCTCCTGTTCTCCCATCTCCTCTCAGGACTTGAGTCTGTGGTCTTCTGCTGGGGCCCAGGGCCCATCTCTCCTGTTAGTGCTTGCAAAGCTGTTAAGTAACTGTCCCTCTCTGCCGTGCTCCACACTTTGCCCTGGAGTGGGCATCAAGCTCTCTGGGCTTGAGTTTGGGGCATGGGTGTTTTCCATTTTCAAGAGCTAGGTGGCACCCCTGGGCTCTTTCAGTTTCCCTCTATACACTGAAGTCTACTTGGGCTCCAAAGTGGACCTTATTCTGAGAAGCTTTGCTCTCTTTCTCCTGCACCACCTTCCCTGGTTGGGAAGCCTGCTGTCCCCATCAAGAGAAGGAACGTGTGAGCTGCCTGGTGCTTTCCCTTGAACTCTTTCTCCATTTGTCATCACTGCACCATCAGCCCTGAGCAGCTGACTTGGGTTGCTTCTTGCTCTGAGCAGAACTGAAACAAACCTTTGTGGGAGTGTTATTTGTAAGCGTCTGTCATTCTTGGCTTTGGTCTTCCTAACTCTGTTCTAGAGCTGGGCTGCTCTTGCGGTTTTTATCAGGTCCTTTCTTCTGTCATTTGTAACATCTTTTTGAATTCCACTTCTTGGAATTTACATTGGTTTCCTTCAATTCCTTCCCTAATTCTTCACTGTCAGGACCATTCTCAGTTATCGGGGCACAGTTTTGCTTGAGGGTTTACAACCATCTTGAGGGTTTGAGTCATCTGGCCTTTTGAGCCACAGATATTCAGATGGAACTGATCTCTGAATGATTCCAATTTTTCTTCTTCTTTTTTTTTTTTTTTTGAGATAGGGTCTCACTCCATTTGCCCTGGCTGGAGTGCAGTGGTTGTAATCTTGACTTGACTCACTGCGCAGCCTTGACTGCCAGGGTTCAGGTGATTCTTCCACTTTCACCTCTCAGCCTCCCAAGTAGCTGGGACCACAGGCGTGCACCACCATGCCCAGCTACTTTTTTTTATTTTTTGTTTTTATTTATTTATTTTTGAGACAGAGTCTTGCTTTGTCACTCAGGCTGGAGTGCAGTGGCGCAATTTTGGCTCACTATAACCTGGGTTCAAGCAGTTCTCTGCCTCAGCCTCCCAAGTAGCTGGGATTATAGGTGCCCACCACCACTTCCGCCTAATTTTTTGTATTTTTAGTAGAGATGGGGTTTCACCATCTTGGTCAGGCTGGTCTTGAACTCCTGACCTCGTGATCTACCTGCCTTGGCCTCCTAAAGTGTTGGGATTACAGGCGTGAGCCACTGCGCCCGGGCTGTATTTTTTTTTAGTAGAGACAGTGTTTTGCCATGTTGGCCAGGCTGGTCTTGAATTCCTGGGCTCAAGCAGTCCGCCCGCCTTGGCCTCCCAAAATGCTGGGATTACAGGTGTGAACCACTGTGCCTGGCCTGAATTTATCTTCTTGAAGTTGTTTTCCTCAGTGGAGGCATGATTGGAATTTTTTTTTTTTTTTTTTTTTTTTTGAGATGGAGTCTTGCTCTGTCACCCAGGCTGAAGTGCAGTGGCGCAATCTTGGCTGACTGCAAGCTCCGCCTCCCAGGTTCACACCTTTCTCCTGCCTCAGCCTCCCTAGTAGCTGGGACTACAGGTGCCTGCCACCACGCCCGGCTAATTTTTTGTATTTTTAGTACAGACGGGATTTCACCGTGTTAGCCAGGATGGTCTTGATCTCCTGACCTCATGATCCACCCACCTTGGCCTCCCGAAGTGCTGAGATTACAGACGTGAGCCACTGCACCCGGCATGATTGGCATTTTGGGCTAAATAGTTTCTGTCCACAGGACCGTCTTGTGCAATGCAGGTCTTTTAGCATCCTGGCCACTCATAGTGCCCGTGGTTCTCAGTGGAAGCTGTAGAGGACGTTGGGAAATTGGGGTGGGTTGATCACAGTGCCTGGCATCTGTCTCAGGGTAAGAGCTTGGGAGGCTTAAGTGCAGAGTTGTATCTGGATGCCGGCAACACCCTGTTGCGAAACTTTCTACTATGGGATGCTCATCATTCTCTGAAGATGTCAGGGCCTGTTTGTTTGTTTGCCTGTTTCTCTCACTTCTGCCTTATAATCAGTTCTTCCTTGTTGGTTAGAATTATGTAAAGGAGGTTGCCTCTTCTGTCTTTGGAGAGCTTAACTTGACGGCAAGGTAAGTTGGGAGTTCATCTGATAATCCTACTTTGGATCCTCTGAGCTTCCCAACCCTGCTGTCATTAGCATCCTCGGGGTTGCCCATTCTTCTTTCTGGCCAGGTGTGTGGCTCACTCCCATGGCAGTATTGCTTTTATCTTTGTCTGTGGATCCCCTGGATCTCCTTGATACCAAAGCACCAGTAAGTGTCCTTTCTGCACCCCTGCCCTTAGTGCTCCTCACTGACTGCTTCCTTTCCTTTTTCTTGAGCAAGATACAGTTTTTCACTCTCATGTTACAGTTGAGTTCCATCTTGCCATATTTTTGTAATTCTTGTGAAATTTACATTGTGTTTATCATCCCTACTTTATTTTTTTTTTTTTTGAGACAGAGTTTCGCTCTTGTCACCCAAGCTGGAGTGCAGTGATGCGATCTTAGTTCACTGCAACCTCTGCCTCCCGGATTCAAGTGATTCTCCTGCCTCAGCCTCCCGAGTAGCTGGTATTACAAGCGCCCACCACCACACCTGGCTAATTTTTGTACTTTAGTAGCGATGGGGTTTCGCCATGTTGGCCAGGCTTGTCTCGAACTCCTGACCTCAGGTGATTCACCCACCTTGGCTTCCCAAAGTGTTAGGATTACAGGCGTGAGCCAGCGCACCCAGCCATCACCCATACTTTATAGTGTTGGAGTGTGGATTTCTGAAACCATAAAGTATATAAAGTATATTTACAGATGATTTTAAAATTTGTTTTCTCCCATGAATGTTAGATATCTTCACTGTTGTTTCTTCTTTTTTTAGTTGTCTAGTTTCAAAGTTCTGTCTGGCATATTTTTTTCCTATCTGTATTTGGTTTAAAACATTTTGTTTGCTAGGACTCCAGCCTTAAGGGACATGCATGGTATATCCTGTCCTTAGCCAAGAATCTTACTCTAGTATCTTGAGCCAAGGTCAAAAAAGCCAAACAGCATTGGAACTGTATTTATAGAAAATCCTTCCCACCCCAGATTCTTTTTTCCTCCCAAAGCCCCAGCGTCCCGGACATCCACCCACCAACCTGGTCATTAAGCACATGTTTGAGCACCACTGTGAGCCAGGCCCTGGCAGGAGCAGGGCTTCCTGATCCCTGCCCTCGTTGAGCTTACATTCTATTTGGAGAGTGGAAGGAGGTGGCAGTGTGGGTGTGAGATCTCTTCCCTTTTCTGAGTCTGCCCAGGCTTCATAATCCCCAGGGGAACATTTCTTATGAGTCCTGTGAGCAGGAGGACCAGGTGGCAGTTGGCAGGTTGGAGTGGTCCCTCAGATTCCGTACCTCCTTATGCAGGGAAAGAGGGGCCTCATGCAGGTGGAGAGGGGCCAGGCCACCCCATTCCTCACTGCAGGAGGTTGCAGCCCATGCCACTAATGCTTCCTCAGGGAGAAATGGATCCGTCATCGCTCCCAGAAGTGCCTCTTCTCTCACCACAGGCACAGCCTGTGAGAAATCCCTGTGTTCAAGCTCCACCCACACTTGCTGGACCAGAATTTCTGGGGCTGGGTCCAAGTCCAGGTGATTGTGGTGGGCAGATGAGGGTGACAGGCAGGAGCACCCTGTGGGGGGAAACTTGTGCCTGTTGCCTGCTATGAAGCACCAGTGTGTTCCACCTCTTCCGTGTGTTCATTCACTGCGCTCTCCCTCTCTGCTGCTCTGGGCCGGGCGCCCAGCACATCTTCCTACTCAGAACCAGTAACCTGGGCTCCGGTTCCCCCTTCCTTGCAAATTGTTTCCTTCCCTGCCTGTGTAGCCTCAGGGTGCCTTTGAAACTACCACTGTGTGATGGAAGTATGAGGTGCAAGGATCTTTTAGGCTTGATGTGGGGGCTGATAGGGAGCCCCCATGCCACTGTGAGTTGAAGTACCATATAAACAGGTTCTGGAGGGTGCTGGAGCTGGGCCAGAGGAAGCAGCCTGGCAAAGGAGGCAGGGCTCAGCTGGATGGTGCTCGGGCTGCAGAAGAGAAGGTGCCTGACAGGTCTGGAGGCGGCTTTTGTGCCACTGGATGGGAGGCCAGGCTGAGACGGGTAGAGTGGCACTCCATGTGTCAGAGTGGAGGAATGTTGGCGAGGCTGGTGCTCTGGCGGGAGGGCATTGCTGGGTGGTTTGGGTTATAGCGCTTGCCAGGCATTCACTGAGGTGTTGGAGGCAATGGGAAATGTCAGGCTGATGCACAGCTGAAAAACAGGTGACAGACAGTTCTGAAGACATCTCAGGCAGGACCCTGAAGTCGTAAAGTTGTGCTTTCTGGGTAAAATGGCACTTGCTGCATTGACTGTTTATACAACAATAACCCCACATACTTGCAAGGGGTCCTGTTGCCCACAACATGGCTTCCCTTTCCTTTTCTGCACTCTGGGTCTGTTTTGCAGCTGAGGAAACAGGCTCAGTGAAGGTTTCCCGTCCCCACCCCCCCACTCCCACCCCAGTCCAGACTGGATGGTTCTCTTCGCTATGTGCCCATGTTGAGGTGGAGTCCTTCTGAAATCACACTTATAGCACTGGGTAGAAAACCGGATATGCGTTTGTGTCTGGTTTGTTCCCAGTCCCCAGTTTTATTCATCTTTAGCTTCTCAGCATCTGATGCATAATCAGTGCTTAATGAATCTTGATTGGAAGGTGTCAGGTGTACAGCACCTCAGTATAGCTCCTGCCACGTGTCTGCCCTATGCAGGGTGCTGAGGGATTTAAACAGCCATGGTGACCAACCCAAAGAGGAGGTGGTACGTCCGCAGAAGCATGGCTCCCCCTGTCCTATTCAGGGGGGTTCACTGAGGTGGGGGCTTGTCTTGGTCTGGGGCATGGGTAGAGACAACGACCTTGCAGAGGGGACCGCCATGGCAGCTCCATGCCTCCTTAACCACTCCAAGCACAGTTTAGTCCTCACTCTCCAATTTTGTCATTGGCATTGTTGGCACTTGGTTTAATTTATGGGCATCAGGAGGGATCTTAATATGTGGTGCTTTCCCCTATTTGACACCCCTTTATGCTTTGTCAATCAACAGGAGCTTGAAGAAATCCGCAAATGTGGGATGAAAAACTTCCGTAACATCCAGGTTGATGAAGCTAATTTATTGACTTGGCAAGGGCTTATTGTTCCTGTGAGTATTGAACACTTCCACTTCCTACCAGATTATTCTTTAAGGTGATGTGTGTGCTGTTGGGCTTGTTTTTCTGCTCCTTAGTAGGCTCTTATTCTAGGCAGCCAGCAGATGCACAGAAGTGGCTGTCGCTCTAGGGTGATAAGGTAGGGAGTGTAGCCTTGGGTCCTGAGTAGAGTCACATCGTGGCATTGGTTTTGTCAAATTCAGGGGGTCCTAAGCTTTGCAGATCTGTGGACACAGAGAAAAGGAGTGTGTCTGTGCTCCTGCTCTTTCCTGGCTTCCCCGCGCCTGGTCTGATGGATCAGCAGGACTTTCTTCTCTGAGCTCCTCAGGAAAGGACAAGCATTCCCCTCTAGATATTTTGCTTTCTCTCTTGGTTTAGCATTCATGTCTCTAACCTTTTGGATACCTGTATTTCGGGCTTTATTCCTGGTCCCCTCCAACCTGTGCCTTCCATTTGTCTCAAGTCCCTTTTCCTAATTGCCCACATGTTCCCCTTACCCCATGTCTTTTCTGGGGCTTATGCCTCCAGTGTCTGCCCCCACAGCCCAGCTCCCCCATCTCAGAGACTTCTGCCTTCTGATGGGCTCAAGCCCCTCCTAACAAAGGCTTTCCCTGGACCTTAGCACCCTCTTAGTGCCTACTCTTTTCTGCATCCTTTGATCCTCTCCCCTTCAAGAGGTTTGTCTTATAATTAACTCCTGTTTGCAATCCCCCTTCCTCTCATTCTCCTGAAACCATGTTACACCCCCCCCACAGGCTGCCCCCACCTCTAGCTCGGCAGTGCTAGCATCATGGCCCTTGCTTGCCTCCTGAGCTTTTGGAGCACGGGCAGCGTTCCAGCCCCCAGTCCTGTGACCAGCCTGCCACTCGCTCCTGTTCTGCGACTCCTTCCTCCTCACTCTTAAACATGACTCTTGTTGGTCTCCTGCTGTTCTCCTGTTCTGTTTTGTGTCTGGGGACCCTACTACTTTCAGCATCATAGGTGATTATGCCGGACATGAAGGATTCCCACACCTGTCTCCATTCCTGCCTTCTCCCTGGAAGCTGCACCATCTGTCTACCAGGCGGCCTCACTTGGTTGTTGTGTAGCCTTCAGCTATCCCAGCTCACACCCTTGTCCTGTGTGAGTGCCCTCCTTTCCTGTTCTTCCTCATCCACTCACCTTCTCTCTTCCTTTTCTTTCCCACTTTGCACATCTAAGCCTCTGGCCCTTGCCCTGTGCCTGCCCCTGTCCTGTATATAATTCGTTCTCATGGATGGATTGGCTGCTTTGCCAAAGCAGAGCATGGAGCATGCTTCCTCCTGTAGATGCTTCCTTCTGTAGATGCTTCCTCCTGTAGATGCTTTCTTCCTGTAGATGCTTTCTTCCTGATGCTGGTTATAAGGTGAGCATGGAGCATGCTTCCTCCTGTAGATGCTTTCTTCTTGATGCTGGTTATAAGGTCATGCTTTTTTTTTTTAAGTCCCTGAATTTGATCAGCAGTTATTGGATTTGTAGTTTATTTCCATAATCATTTGGATAACTAACGAAAGATATGCTTTGTAATGATTTAGTATGCTCAGAATGTTTAAATCTGGGAGCTTCCAGTCTGATTTTGAAGATGAATCCTTTAGATTTCTTTTTTTTTTTTTTTTTTTTTTTTTTGGGTCTCTCTGTGTCCCCCAGCGCGCTCGAGCGCGAGCGTCGTATGAGCGCGCCTCAGCACCCCCCCCCCCTAGGAGCTGGGACCTCAGGCGCCCGCCAACACTCCCGGCTAATTTTTTGTATTTTTAGTAGAAATGGGGTTTCACCGTGTTAGCCAAGATGGTCTCGATCTCCTGACCTCGTGATCCGCCCGTCTCGGCCTCCCAAAGTGCTGGGATTACAGGTGTGAGCCACCGCGCCCGGCCTAGATTTCTTTAGGCTTGATGGTGTTAGGGCTCAGGGCAAAGGGTGTGGGTGGCAGAGACACCTCTGCATGGGAGGGGTTGGCCTGTGAGTGCAGCCCTTGCCTACTCTAGGGACCTGAAGATGGCCAGGACCATCTGACCTCTTGTCCCTTTTCTAATTGAGATTGTGTAGTCTACTGAGCAAAGAAATGAACAGTTAATCTGTGGCTCTTTGGAAAATGATAAAAATGAATAGAATGGTTTTAAGTGGTAAGGCTTGGGCAGTCTGGCCCTGAGAATTTAGTGGCCTGAGAGCCTGCTAGCCGGCTCCAAGGGTAGATTGCTGCTGGGCATGCTCTGCCCCAACTCATGCAAAGGCCTCCCTCTGGTTTCACGCTGGCAGGGGCTATGGAGCAGTGGGCTAAGATCTTACTAGGGCAAAGGTGGAGGCTGGCTGGTAGAATCCCAGTGTGCTTGGGCTGAGGCTCTGGGGAGCTATCCAGGCCAAAGTTTCACCTTGGAGACAGTAAGCAACAGCCAAGGCTGCTGTTGTCCCTGTGTATACCACTTCTTCTCGGTCCTCTCCCTTGCTTTCTTCCAGGGCCTCTGGGTTTGTATGAGGAATGTTTCAACGAAGTCTTCTTCCTTCTCCAGAGCAGTTAAGGCATTCTTGACATCTGACATCCCCAGGGTCCACACTTATACCCCAACCTGGGCCTTAGGTCTTCCTGCATTGGACGGGCTGGGCCAGCATGGGAATCTACTATACAAACTCACCTGAGGTCTGCCGAGTTGGGGTGAAAGTAGAGCCAGGCCGATGAAGGCGTGGCAGCCCAGCCCTGGTCCTTAGTGGAGGATGCTGTCCTTGGGTAGCCACCTAGTGATTGCCCTGGTCGTAGTGCACAGAGGAGGGCAGGTGGGAGGGAAGGCTGGGGAGGTACTTCCTAGAGACTTCATTGTTGCCAGCGCAACTCAGGTCTATTCCCTTGAAACATTTTTTTTTCTGTAATTTTTTTCATCTAAGATGCTAAGGTAACATCTAAGGAAGAAAATATTACCCATAATCACATCATCAAGAAATTCAGTTACATTTTGGGTACTGCCCTTTAGGAACTAGAGGTGTGGTGGTGAACCTTCTTGAAGCTTCTAGCCCAGTGAATGTGTTCACTCTTAACCTTCAGCATACTTCCTCTCAGCCATTTTTCATGCAGTTTCTTTTTTTTCTTTTTAATTGAGTTGGAGTCTCGCTCTGTCGCTATGCAGTGGCATGATCTTGGCTCACTGCAACCTCCACCTCCCGGGTTCAAGCGATTCTCCTGCCTCAGCCTCCCAAGTAGCTGGGACTACAGGTGCGTGCCACCACACCTAGCTAATTTTTGTATTTTTAGTAAAGACAGGGTTTCACCATGTTGGCCAGGATGGTCTCAGTCTCTTGACCTTGTGATCTGCCCACCTCAGTCTCCCAAAGTGCTGGGATTACAAGTGTGAGCCACCACGCCTGGCCTTCAGGCAGTTTTTAATAAACCATTTCATAACTTCATAATGATGTTTTGGTTTTTTGAGGCAGGGTTTTGTGCTGTCACCCAGGCTAGGGTGCAGTGGTGTGATCATGGCCCATTGCAGCCTTGAATTTCTGGGCTCAAGTGATCCTCCTGAGTAGCCAGGACTACAGGTGTGTGCCACCACACCCAGCCAATTTCTTTTTATTTTATTCCATTTTATTTTATTTTTTGAGACAGTCTTACTCTGTCACCCAGGCTGGAGTGCAGTGGTGTGATTTTGGTTCAGCTGGGATTGCAGGTGTGCACCACCATGCCCAGCTAATTTTTGTTTTTGCTTTTGAGACAGAGCCTTGCTCTGTTGCCCAGGCTGGAAAGTGCAGTGATGTGATCTCGGCTCTCTGCAACCTCCATCTCCCGGGTTCAAGCAATTTTGGCTAATTTTTGTACTTTTAGTAGAGACTGGGTTTCTCCATGTTGGTCAGGCTGGTCTCGAACTCTCGACCTCAGGTGATCCGCCCACCTCAGCCTCTCAAAGTGCTGGGATTATAGGCGTAAGCCATTGCGCCCATCCTGTAACGTCTTAAATTTCCACTACAAAGGTTCCAGTTCGTGCACATCCTTGCTAACATTTGTTATTTTACTTTTTTTTCTTTTTACATTACAGCCATTCTAGTTGGTATGTAGTGCTGTCTCATTGTGGTTTTGATTTCTATTTTCTTCATACTAAGGATGTAGAACGTGTTTTTGCGTGGTGTGTTTTTTGTTTTTTGGTTTTTTTTTTGAGACAGGGTCTCACTCTGTTGCCCAGGCCAGAGTACGGAAGCACGATCTCATCTCACTGCAACCTCTGCCTCCCTGCAACCTCTGCCTCCCAGGTTCAAGTGATTCTCCCACCTCAGCCTCCCGAGTAGCTGGGACTACAGGTGTGCACCACCACACCCGGCTAATTTTTGTATTTTTTGGTAGAGACAGGGTTTTACCATGTTGGCCAGGCTGGTCTCGAACTCCTGACCTCAAGTGATATCCGCCTCAGCCTCCCAAGGTGCTGGGATTACAGGCATGAGCCACTGTGCCTGGCCTGATGCACTAACGTTTTAAATTTTTTAATTTAATTTTTATTTTTAGAGAAGGGGTCTTGCTCTGTCATCCAGGCCGGAGTGCAGAGGCTGGAGTGCAGTGGCTCAGTAATGGCTCTCTGCAGCCCCAGACTCCTGGGCTCAAGCAGTCTTCCCAAGTAGCTGGCACTATAGGCACATGTTGCGACACCAGCTAATTTTAATTTTTTTTTTCTGTAGAGATGGAGTCTTGCTGTGTTGCCCAGGCTAGTCTTGAACTCCTGGGCTCAAGTGGTTCTCCTGGCTTGGCCTCTAAAAGCTCTGGGATTTACAGATGTGAGCCATCACACCTGGCCTTAAATTTTTAATAAAGAAGTCCAATTTATCTATTTTTAATTTTGTTGCCTGTACTTTGGTTTGATTTTTAAGACACTGTTGCCAAATCCAAGGTCATGCAAATTTTCCTAAGTTTTCTTCTAAGAGTTTTATAGTTTTAGCTCTTAAATTTGGATCTTTGATCCATTTATATGTAGATTTTTTTTTTTTTTTTTTTGAGACAGGGTCCTGTTCTGTTGCCCAGGCTGGAGTACAGTGGCATGATCATGGCTCACCACAGCCTCAACCTTCCAGGCTCAAGCGATCCTCCCACCTCAGCCTCCAGAGTAGCTAGTATTGAAGGCATGAGCCACCATGCCCAGCTAATTTTTGTATTTTTTTTTTTTTTTTTTGTAGAGATGGGGTTTTGCCATACCACGCAGGCTGGTCTTGAACTCCTAGACTCAAGTGATCCTCGTGCCTCAGCCTCCCAAAGTGCTGGGATTACAGGCAGGAGCCAACATGCCCGGCCTCATTTCTTATTTCAATAATATGAGTCTTTCTCTTTTTCCTTTTATTAGTCTAGCCAAAGTTTTTTCAGTTTTGTTGATCTATTCAAGGATGGTTTCATTAATATGTATTTGTGTGTGTTTTACTTTCTTTTTTTTTTTTTTTGAGACGGAGTCTTGCTCTGTCACCCAGGCTGGAGTGCAGTGGCGCAATCTCGGCTCACTGCAAGCTCCGCCTCCCGGGTTCACGCCATTCTCCTGCCTCAGCCTCTCCTAGTAGCTGGGACTACAGGCGCCTGCCACCACGCCTGGCTAATTTTTTGTATTTTTAGTAGAGACGGGGTTTCACCGTGGTCTCGATTTCCTGACCTCGTGATCCACCCGCCTCGGCCTCCCAAAGTGCTGGGATTACAAGCGTGTTTTACTTTTATTTATCTCCTCCGTGCTTACTATTTACTTCTTTCTTGTGTTACTCCTTTCTTTGTTCCTTAAAGTATCCAGTTATATTATTGATTACTTGCTTTTTCGATGTAGGTATTTAAAGCTGTAGATTCCCTTTGAGCACTACTTTTGCTGCATAACTTAAGTTTTGGTATGTCATTTTTGTTTCCGAGGATATTTTCTAATTTCCCTTGTGATTTCTTCCTTGACCTATTGCTTGTTAGAGAGTACGTTTAATTTCCCCATAATTGTGAGTTTTTTAGTTCTGTTACTGATGTCTAGTTCCCTTTCCTTCTCCCTTTCCCTTTCCTTTTTTTTTTTTTTTTTTTTTTTGAGAAGGAGTCTCGCTCTTTCACCCAGGCTGGAGTGCAGTGGCGCGATCTTAGCTCACTGCAGGCTCCACCCCCCGGGGTTCACGCCATTCTCCTGCCTCAGCCTCCCGCGTAGCTGGGACTACAGGCGCCCGCCACCTCACCTGGCTAATTTTTTGTATTTTTAATAGAGACGGGGTTTCACTGTATTAGCCTGGATGGTCTCGATCTCCTGACCTCGTGATCCGCCCGCCTCGGCCTCCCAAAGTGCTGGGATTACAGGCGTGAGCCACCGCGCCCGGCTTTTTTTTTTTTTTTTTAAATAGAGATGGGGGCTGGGTGCAGTGGCTCACACCTATATTCCCAGCACGTTGGGAGGCTGGGGTAGAAGGATCGCTTGAGCCTAGGAGTTCAAAACCAGCTTGGGCAATATAGCGGGACCCCATCTCTATTTTATTAAAATAATAATAATAATAATAAATGGGTTCTCCCTATGTTGCCCAGGCTGGTCTCAAACTCCTGGGCTCAAGCGATCCTCCTGCCTCAGCCTCCCAAAGTGCTGGAATTACAAGCATGAGCCACCATGCCCCCACCCACCTAGTTCCATTTCCTGGTTTTTTTTTTTTTTTTTTTAGACAGAGTCACTCTGTCTCCCAGGCTGCAGTGCAGTGGTGTGATCTCGGCCCACTACAGCCTCTACCTCCTGGGTTCAAGCAATCTTGTGCCTCAGCCTCCCTGGCAGCTGGGGCTACAGGCATGCACCACTATCCCGGCTAATTTTTTTGTATTTTTGGTAGAAACGGGGTTTCGCCATGTTGGCCAGCCTGGTCTTGAACTCCTGGCCTCTTTCACCATTTTGCAGTTACATTTGTAGTTAGATCTCTCACCTTCTTTCTGCAAGCTTATTTGCACAGCACGTTGCTCCTAAAATCCACACCCTCCAGATGCCTCATTCCTCCTTTCTGCATTGCCCTTCTGGCCTTTGATGGGAGCTGCATCCCGCCTCCCTGGGCTCAGCGCTTGCCTGTAATTGTCAGTTCTTTTCTGCTTCCTGCTAATTGTGCTACTCTGCCTTCTCCCTCCCCTACTTCCATCTCCTGTAGCTGTAATGGTTGAGACCAGTGAGGGCAGCCCTGTTTTCTGAGGGCACACTGGAATTGTTTTTGGGAGAAAGAGTATCCCCCTACGTTGATGGGGCTGTTGAGCTCCTATCACAGCCAGACACAAGGTTCTATGGACAGAGGCCGCAGAGAAGCCACCCTCTTGGAATCCATGGTCTCTTAAGCACTGAGTGTGGCTCCACCTGCAAGGCACTTAAGACCAAACAGAAGAGGGGCAGTGGTGGGTGGGAGGGTGACAACATCTGGACTGCATAGTGGAAGGCAGTGTGAGCAGAAACTATGAAAAAACATAGGCAGTGTGAAGACATACGTGTAGTTTGCATAGATGTATAGAAATTAAGGCCTTTGAGAGCACCATGTATGCACAGAGAATATTCTCGGGCTGTGCAGCAGAGGCCTGACGGCATCCTGGGGAATGGGATGTCTGGTGGGGTTTTTTGTTGTTTTGTTTTTTTCACTTCTATTTTTGGTGTGAGTGCTGTATTTTTTCCATTCTTGGGAGAAAAGTGAATTATGTATGAGAAGTACTCATGGCTATTTGAGCTCAAAGGAAGGAAAGGTCTTCGTCAAATTCGGTTAATGGAGATTGTGATTTTAATTGTACATATAATTCAGAAGGTAGTTTATGAACATTATGAAGTCATGAAAGATTGGAAAACCAGTTCTAAAATACTTATTCCTGGCCAGGCGTGGTGGCTCATGCCAGTAATCCCAGCACTTTGGGAGGGCGAGGCAAGTGGATCACCTGAGGTCAGGAGTTTGAGGCCAGCCTGGCCAACATGGCAAAACCCCGTCTCTACTAAAAATACAAAAAATTAGCCGGACCTGTTGGTGGGCGCCTGTAATCCCAGCAATTTGGGAGGCTCAGCCAGGAGAATCGCTTGAACCCGGGAGGTGGAGGTTTCGGTGAGCCGAGATCGTGCCATTGTGCTCCAGCCTGGGCAACAAGAGCAAAACTCCATCTCAAAAAAAAAAAAAAAAACAACTTACTCCTACTAATATTTACTTCCAAAGGGAATATGATTGAACTCTTTAGCGTTGGAGTATTTGTTGCCGGCCAGGTGCAGTGGCTCATGCCTGTAATCCCAGCACTTTGGGAGGCCAGGGGCGGTGGATCACTTGAGGTCGGGAGTTCAAGACCAGCCTGGCCAACATGGCAAACCCCATCTCTACTAAAAATATAAAAATTAGCCAGGTGTGGCGGCAGGCAGCTATAATCCCAGATACTAGAGAGGCTGAGACAGGAGAATTACTTGAACCCAGGAGGCAGAGGCCGCAGTGAGCTGAGATCGCGCCACTGCACTCCAGCCTGGGCGACAGAGTGAGACTCCATCTCAAAAAAAAAAAAAAAAGAAATATTTGTTGCCAAAGAACTGTATTATGAAAAATCCCCAAAACCAAATTGTTGAAAACAGTACAAAGAAGTCATCTTCAGAAACCAATATTAGAAAAAGATGAATCTCATGTGGCAGATTTTGTGATTCAAATAACCAAAAAGCCTGTTTTCAGAAGAGACAATAAATACTTAAAGGCAAGGCAGGGCATGGTGGCTCACACCTGTAATCCCAGCACTTTGTGGGGCCGAGGAGGGTGGATCACCTGAGGCCAGGAGTTTGTGACCAGCCTGGCCAACATGATTAAACCCTATCTCTACTAAAAATACAAAAAATTAGCTGGGTGTGGTGGCAGGTGCCTGTAATCCCAGCTACTTGGGAGGCAGAGGCAGGAGAATTGCTTGAACCCAGGAGGTGGAGGTTGCAGTGAGCCGAGATCGTGTCATTGCACTCCAGCCTGGCTGACAGAGCGAGACTCTTTCAAAGAAAAATCAATCAATCAATCAATCAATACTTAAAGGCAATTTGCAAAGTTGAGTTCTTGTGACTTTCGAACGTGGAGTAAGGACATATTCCATGTTCAGAAGTCACAAGAACTTAACCTCCTAAACTTAACTCTCTCAGGTTTTTTTGGTTTTTTGTTTTTGAGACAGAGTCTCTCTCGTCCCCCAGGCTGGAGTGCAGTGGTGTCATCTCAGCTCACTGCAACCTCTGTCTCCCGGGTTCAAGCGATTCTCCTGCCTCAGCCTCCTAAGTAGCTGGGATTACAGGCGTGTACCACTACGCCTGGCTAATTTTTTTTATTTTTATTAGAGATGGGATTTCACCATGTTGGTCAGGCTGGTCTCGAACTCCTGACTTCAAGTGATCCACTCACCTCAGCAACCCAAAGTGCTGGGATTATAGGTATGAGCCACTGTGCCTGTTCTAACTCAGCTCTTGACAAGGTTCCAGAGTGGATCACGAAGACTTGAGAGCATAGAAACCAGCCTGGGGCAGGGCCGGGCACAGTGGCTCACACCTGTAATCCCAGCACTTTGGGAGGCCGAGGCAGGCGGATCACGAGGTCGGGAGATCGAGACCATCCTGGCTAACACAGTGAAACCCCATCTCTACTAAAAATACAGAAAAATTAGCTGGGCATGGTGGCGGGTGCCTGTAGTCCCAGCTACTTGGGAGGTTGAGGCAGGTGAATGGCGTGAACCCAGGAGGCGGAGCTTGCAGTGACCCGAGATTGCACCACTGAACTCCAGCCTCAGTGACAGTGAGACTCCATCTCAAACAAACAAACAAAAAAAAAACAAAAAAACCAGCCTGGGGCACTCCGAGCAGGGCAGGCTGCGTCTCCTTGTTCTCTCTTAACAGGGGACTGGACTGTGTAGGGATAGGCAGCCCGCAGGGCTGGTCTGAGTAGACATCCCTGTGGCAGGGAAAGCTTCAGCTTTGTTAGTTCACTGGGTGAAAAAGGTTAGCCACAGGGAAAGGACGCTGCTGTGGAGTCACCGTCAAGCTAGACAGAAGTGACAACAGTGCACAGGACCCTTCAGTCCATCTGAAGCCTGGCATGAAGAAGGAGCAGCATGCTAGTTAGATCCAAACTAGGATCCAGCTCTTCAGGTCAGCCATGAGTAGTCCTGTCTGTGGTGTCCTACAGCCAGCTAGGAACACATCACAAGGACGTGCCATGTAGCAGCAGTCCGAGTCAGACAACCAGAAGACACCTTGACTTCCTCTGTGGGTGCCAGAGAGCTGCATGGTGGTCTTCACTGCTTCACAGCAGTGACATGAGACTGTGACTTCTGTGGCATGAAGGACTCTTGGTCTTTACTTGGGAAGGGAAAACATGAAGTGGAATGGGGTTTTAGGATTCTTGAAAGGTTGCCATGGGAAAGGAAGATTAGATTTGACCACAGGGTTAGAGCTAGGACAAGTGGGTGAAAGACCCCAGATGGTTCGGTGCCATATGGCAAAGAGCTTCCTCTTAGTCTTAGCTGCCACAAAATGGCTTTGTGCCATGGGAGGTTGATATCAAGAGCTGTGAAGGATCTGAGATTTTTACCCTACTTGCAACCTAAAAAGGTGTCCTGCCAATTTATTGGATGTCGGTGGAAGACTCGAGAAAAAGGCCAATTCCCCTCGTCCCCGCGTCCCACAAAGGTGATGAGGATGGGCCCAGATGGATACCTGCAGATGTGGGGGGTTGTGTTCTGGGACAGGAAGGCTGAGTTTAGGGGAGGTCTCAGGCCAATCACCCAATCGTACTTCACTTGCTCCATTTCCAAATGGGAGTGATGGCAGCACATTTCCAAATGGGAGTGATGGCAGCACTGGCTTCCCAGGGCTGGTGTTAGGGGACCAGGAGGGGTGGAATATGGGCTGGAGATGACATGGAAAAGCACCTGGCATCTAAGTACTTGAGAAACTTTGGTCAGATTTTTTTAAATTGGCTTTCCAGGTTGAAATGATCAACTCTTATTTACATGCATGCATTTAATAACTAGAAGCAAATACAAGAAAATGTTAGCCATACTATATATAAAAGAAAATCTACTTTAAAACCGGCATCTTTCTTTCTTTATAAATAGCAAGTGGGTTGGGCGCGGTGGCTCACACCTGTAATCCCAGCACTTTGGGAAGCTGAGGCAGGCAGATCACCTGAGGTCAGGAGTTCGAGACCAGCCTGGCCAACATGGTGAAACCCTGTCTCTAGTAAAAGTACAAAAAAATTAGCTGGGAGTTGTGGTGCATGCCTGTAGTCGCAGCTACTTCGGAGGGTGAGACAGGAGAATTGCTTGAACTCAGGAGGTGGAGGCTGCAGTGAGCCGAGATTATGCCACTGCACTCCAGCCTGGGTGACAGAGCGAGACTCCGTCTAAAAAAAAAAAAAAAAGACAAGTGGGCTGGTCGCGGTGGCTCATGCCTGTAATCCCAGCACTTTGGGAGGCTGAGGCGGGTGGATCATTAGGTCAGGAGATCGAGACTATCCTGGTTAACACGGTGAAACCCCGTCTCTACTAACCTACTAAAAATACAAAAAATTAGCCGGGCATGGTGGTGGGCGCCTGTAGTCCCAGCTACTCGGGAGGCTGAGGCAGGAGAATGGCATGAGAGGCGGAGCTTGCAGTGAGCCAAGATCATGCCACTGCACTCCAGCCTGGGTGACAGAGCGAGACTCCGTCTCAAAAAAAAAAAAAAAAAAAGACAAGTGGATAAAAAGTCTGTCCTAGAATTTAGACATGGATCGAAAAGGTGTTTTTTGATTATTATTATTTTGTCTTTCTTTTTTTTTGAGACAGGGTCTTACTTTGTTGCCTAGGCTGGAATGCAGTGGTGTAATCATAGCTCACTGCAGCCTCAAACTCCTGGGCTCAAGCGATCCTCCCACCTCGGCCTTCCAAAGTGCTGGAGTTTAAGTTTGTGAACTAGTTTAGAGTGTGTAAAATTATCATAAGGAATTAATTTACATCTCAGATGATTTCCTCAATACAGCAGTATGAGCTTAGGGAGCACAAGAGGGTCAAATAAAGGCAGGCATAACAGAAAAACACTAGTTGTGTTCATGTGAAGATAATGCTGAAATCAGCCGGGCGTGGTGGCTCACGCCTGTAATCCTAGCACTTTGGGAGGCTGACATGGGTGGATTTTCTGAGCTCAGGAGTTCAAGACCAGCCTGGGCAACACAGTGAAACCCCGTCTCTACTAAAATAAAAAAAAATTAGCTGGATGTGGCAGCCTGCGCCTGTAATCCCAGCTACTTGGGAGGCTGAGACAGGAGAATTGTTTGAACCCGGGAGGCGGAGGTTGCAGTTAGCCGAGATCCCATTGCACTCCAGCCTGGGCAAGTGTGAGACTCCATCTCTAAATAATTAGATAATGCTAAAATCTTTGGTTTATTTGACATTGAAATGTTGCAGCTTAAGTTGGAGGCAAATTCTCTGCAGTGTTGTATAATATATATATTTTTTACAACAAAACCATGTTTTTCATTAACATCCCTTGTTATTTCTGAGTGGACTTCCCAAAGGGCAAGTTTAGCTCTAATTTTGAAATTCACTTAGAGCTGTAGGCCTTTACCTGGAAGGTATATCTTATGTTTTAATTTTTGCACGCCTCTTTCACCAAAAATCTCTGGGACAGGCACACAGTTTGTGTGACTTGTGCACACCTGAGCCACTCCTTTGACCATGCACAGATCCCCAGACTAGGAAGGAGGCCCAGAGAAGTTCAGATGAGTTTGGCCAAGTTCCCTGGGTGGTGAGAGGCCTGGCCTGCCTCGTGTAGCAACAGAACTGCTTTTTTTTTTTTTCCTTCGTCTTTTTGGAAGAAAAAAGAGGCAAGATCTCACTCTCTTTCCCAGGCTGGAAGGCAGTAGTGTGATCATGGCTCGCTACAGCCTTAACAACTAACAACTTAAAACTGTAGCCTCAAGCAGTCCTCCTACCTCAGCCTCCTGAGTGGCTGGGACTACAGGTGTGCACCAGCAGCAGCACAACTAATTAAAAAAAATTTTTAGCAACAAAGTGAGATCCTGTCTCTACAAAAGGATTTGTTTTTGTTTTGTTTTGTTTTTTTGAGACAACGCCTTGCTCTATCGCCTAGGCAGGAGTGCAGTGGTGCAATCTTGGCTCACTGCAGCAGTGTGATCTTGGCTCACTGCAGCCGGTGCCTCCTGGGTTCAACCAGTTCTCATGCCTCAGCCTCCTGAGTAGATGTGATTACAGGTGCGTGCCACCATGCCCAGCTAATTTTTTGTATTTTTAGTAGAGACAGAGTTTCACCGTGTTAGCCGGGATGGTCTCGATCTCCTGACCTCATAATCCACCCGCCTCGGCCTTTTTTTAGTATAGATGGGGTTTCTTTTTTTTCTTTTTTGAGACAGATTTTCACTTTCTTTTTTTTTTTTTTTTTTTTGAGACGGAGTCTCGCTCTGTCGCCCAGGCTGGAGTGCAGTGGCACAATCTCAGCTCACTGTAAGCTCCCCCTCCCGGGTTCACGCCATTCTCCTGCTTCGGCCTCTCCGAGTAGCTGGGACTACAGGCGCCCGCCACCACGCCCGGCTAATTTTTTGTATTTTTAGTAGAGACGGGGTTTCACCGTGGTCTCGATCTCCTGACCTCGTGATCCGCCCGCCTTGGCCTCCCAAAGTGCTGGGATTACAAGCGTGAGCCACCGCGCCCGGCCAATTTTCATTTTCGTTGCCCAGACTGGAGTGCAATGGCACGATCTCAGCTCACCACAACCTCTGCCTCCCAGGTTCAAGTGATTCTCCTGCCTCAGCCTCCCAAGTAGCTGGGATTACAGGCATGTGCCACCACGCCTGGCTAATTTTTGTATTTTTAGTAGAAATGGGGTTTCACATGTTGGCAAGGCTTGTCTCAAACTCCTGGCCTCGAGTGATCTGTACACTTCAGCCTCCCAAAGTGCTGGGATTACAGGCATCAGCCACTGCGCCCAGTCTGTTTTTGGCTTTTTTGAGACGGTCTCATTCTGTCACCCAGGCTAGAGTGTAGAGGTGCGATCATGGCTCACTGCAGCCTCAAACTCCTGGGCTCTTGTGATCCTCCTGCCTTAGCCTCCCAAAGTGTTGGGATTACAGGCATGAGCCACTGCACCCAGCCAAATCTGCTTCTCTTGAGCTTTGCCCATGTGTCAGGCATGTAGGACTTTATGTCCTTATCTCTCATCATGAACTCTGGGTACAGGCTGCTGCTACTCCCATTTTACAGATGTACGGGAACATTCTCAGACTCTTTAAGCTAGGAAGAGGCAGAGTCTGAGGCTAGACCTGCTAACTTGGGGCCAGATGGCCTCGTTCATGCTTGACCCCAGCTCCTCGGACAGGACCTGGCCCACGGTGGGGAACAGGGGAGGTTGGTCAGTCCTGGACAGTCAGTGAAGACTGTTAGCAGATTTCACCAACCAAAAGTCATGCAGGAAGGCGTGTGTGTGTGTGTGTGTGTTGTGTGTGTGTGTGTGTGTGTGTCTTACTCTGTGCCAGGCTGGAGTGCAGTGGCACAATCTTGGCTCACTGCAACCTCTGCCTCTCAGGTTCAAGTGATTCTCCTGGCTCAGCCTCCCAGCTAGTTTGTACTACATGTGTGCCACCACATCCAGTGAGGGAAAGCTATTTTTACATGGCTCAAGCAGTGTAAATGACAATGATGTTTACTTACTTCCCCCCACCACCACCACCATTTAATTCTCCTCTTGAAAACTAAAAGCTGGCTGGGTATGGTGCATCACTCCTATAATCCCAGCACTCCAGCACTTTGGGAGGCTGAGGTGGGAGGATCACTTGAGCTCAGGAGTTTGAGGCCAGCCTGGACAATATAGTGAGACCCCATCACTATAAGAAATAAAAAATTAGCTGAGTGTGGTGGCATATGCCTGTAGTCCCAGCTACTTGGGAGGCTGAGGTGGGAGGATTGCTAGAGCCCGGGAAGTCAAGGCTGCAGTGAACCGTGATTGCACCTCTGCACTCCATCCTGGGTGACTCCCTACAGATGAATATGCTGACAGTGGTTTCAGCTGCTCAGGGGTGGTTCAGACCTGGACGCGTGGCTTCAGTAGCCCTGGGGCCACACTGCCTGCCCGCAGCCTCCTGTCTTGCTCTGTGCTATTCCTTCCAAGTCCCTGCCATCTAGGCTTTAGTCCTCTCTGCCTGGGAGGCCTCTCCCGCTCCTCAGCCTTATGTCATCTTATCCATCCTTTAAGGCCCTTGCTCCATGCCTCCCCTCCCAGGGCAGGGCTTGAATGTAGGAGAATGTGGAGAACTGGTGCGTGCCAGCCTTGCTCCCCAGCAGAGGAGCTCTGTTTACTGGAGTGCGTACTTAGGCCACGGCTTGAAGATACGGGGCTGGGGTGTGGCTCTGTCAAGATTGTTCCTGGGGCCAGGTGTGGTTGTTCACTCCTGTAATCCCAACACTTTGGGAGGCCGAGGCCGGCGGATCACTTGAGGTCAGGAGTTCAAAACCAGCCTGGCCAACATGGTGAAACCCCATCTCTACTAAAAATACAAAAAAAAAAAAAAATTAGTCGGGCAGGATAGCGGGTACCTGTAATCCCAGCTACTTAGGAGGCTGAGGCGGGAGAATTGCATGAACCAGGGAGGCAGAGGTTGCAGTGAGCCGAGATCGCGCCACTGCACTCCAGCCTGGGCGACAGAGCGAGACTCCGTCTTAAAAAAAAAAAAAAAAAATGATTGTTTTTGGGCTCTCGGTGAAGCTTGGCTTTCTTTGGGTTGGGTGTGCCATGGCAGACCTGGGTGGGGGAAAAGGGAGTACAATGGGAAGGGCTTCCCCAGCTCTGGAGATAGATAGGGTTGGGGAGAGGCCAGAAGGCTCTTTGCTGGGTCATCTCTCAGGCTCTGGGGCCATCAGAGTGTCCAGACCCCAAAGGTGGTTTTCGGGTGGTTCTAGGGGCAAGGGGCTAGGGCATGGTGCTGGCCCTGCCTGGTGATCACCTGTTGAGTGACCAGCTCAGGTCCCCAGGGTCCAGCCATTGAGCTGACTACTGCTTCCACCCTGGGAGGATTGAGCTGGCCAGGACTTGGCTTCAAGGCCGTTATTTGGACTTCTAGTACTCACAGTGTATTCTGGTTGGGTTGTAACACCTCTGGTACAACTCTACTTTTATCTTCAGAGAAGATCAAGAGATATTTGCAAAAACATAATCTGATAAAGGACTGTCTAAAGGACAAAGAACACTTAAAACTCTATAATAAGAAAACAACAATAAGTAACACCGTGCGCCTCTTAGAATGACCAAAATCCAGAACACTGCCAAATGCTGCTGAGGACGTAGAGCAACAGGAACTCTCACTCTTTCCTGGTGGTAATGCAAAATGGTGCAGCCACTTTGGAAGACAAGTTAGGCAGTTTCTTTCATTTATTTATTCATAAAATCTTTTTAACAATAAATTGAGTCTGACTCTTGCCCAAAATGGAGTGCAGAAGCATGATCACAGCTCACTGCATTCTCAAACTCCTGGGCTTAAGTCCACCCTTCTTAGCCTTTCAAGTGGCTGAGACTACAGGCACACGCCACCATGCCAGGCCAATATATTTATTTTATTATTATTTTTTGAGACGGAATCTTGCTCTGTCACCCAGGCTGGAGTGTAGTGGCACAGCCTCAGTTCACTGCAATCTCTGCCTCCTGGGTTTAAGCGATTCTCCTACCTCAGCCTCCCAAGTAGCTGGACTACAGGCGTGCACCACTACGGTCTGCTAATTTTTTTGTATTTTTAGTAGAGACAGGGTTTTACCATGTTGGCCAGGCTGGTCTTGAACTCCTGACCTCAAGTGATCTACCCAGCTTAGCCTCCCAAAGTGCTGGGATTACAGGTGTGAGCCACTGAGCCTGGCCCAGGCTAATATATTTAATTTTTTTTTTTTTTTTTTTGGAGAGACGGGGTCTTGTTATGTTTCACAAACTGGTCTTGAACTCCCAGCCTCAAATGATCCTCCCTCCCTGGCCTCCCAAAGTGCTTGGATTACAGACATGAGTCACTGCTTCTGGCCCAGTTTGGCAGTTTCTTTTTTTTTTGAGTCGGAGCCTCGCTCTTTCGTCCAGGCCAGACTGCAGTGGCGCAATCTCGGCTCACTGCAAGCTCCGCTTCCCGGGTTCACGCCATTCTCCTGCCTCAGCCTCCCAAGTAGCTGAGACTACAGGCGCCCATCACCACATCCAGCTAATTTTTTTTTGTATTTTTAGTAGAGACAGGGTTTCACTGTGTCAGCCAGGATGGTCTCAATCTCCTGACCTCATGATCCATCCGCCTCGGCCTCCCAAAGTGCTGGGATTACAGGTGTGAGCCACTGCGCCCGGCCGGCAGTTTCTTACAAAACTAAACATACGTCTTACCATTGGACCCAGCAATTACATTCCTTGGTATTTAGCCAAATGAATTGAAAACTTTTATCCTCACAGATGCTTGTAACAGCTTTATTCATTAATTGCTAAGGTTTGAAAGCAACCAAGATGTCCTTGAGTGGGTTAATGGATAAATAAATTGTGGTATATCTAGACAAATGACATTCAACACTAAGAAGAAATGAGGCTGGTTGCAGTGGCTCACACCTGTAATCCTAGCACTTTGGGAGGCCGAGACAGGCAGATCTCTTGAGCCCAGGAGTTTGAGACCAGCCTGGACAACATAGCAAAACCCGGTCTCTACAAAAATACAAAAAAATTAGCTGGGGGTGGTGGTGCCTATCTGTAGTCTCAGCTACTTGGGAGGCTGAGGTGGGAGGATTGCTTGAGCCTGTGAAGTCAAGGTTGCAATGAGCCAAGATCGTGCCACTATCCAGTGGGCAACAGAGCAAGACCCTGACAAAAATAAATAAGTAAATATGAAGGGGGGAAAAACAAGTAACGGCTGGGCACAGTGGCTCACGCTTATAAACCCTGCATTTTGGGAAGCCGAGGCAGGCAGATCACTTGAGGTCAGGAGTTCAAGACCAGCCTGGCCAACATGGTGAAACCGCATCCGTACTAAAGATACAAAATTAGCTGGGCATTGAGGCGGGTGCCTGTAATCCCAGCTACTTGGGAGGCTGAGGCAGGAGAATTGCTTGAACCCGGGAGGCGGAGGTTGCGGTGAGCCAAGATCATGCCATTGCACTCTAGCCTGGGCAACAGACTCTCAAAATAATAATAATAATAATAATAATAATAATAATAATAAAGACAAATAGCTTCTAACAGCTTCTAACAGCAAATTTATTTCTCACTTATTGAGGCTGGGAAGTCTGAAGATCAAGGTGCCAGCAGATTCAGTGGCAGTTGAGGGCCTGCTTCGTGGCTTATAGATGGTGCCTTTTCACTGTGTCTTTATATGATGGAAAGGGCAAGGCAGTTCTCAGGGGCCTCTTTGGTAAGGACACCCATCCCGTCATGACCTAATCACTTCCCAATGGCCCCAACTCCTAATACCATCACATTGGTGATTAGGTTTCAACATAAGATTTTTGGGGAGATACATTCAGACATAGCAGCTACATATTGCATGATCCCAGCTATCATGTCTGATAACCACACAAAACCTATAGAATATGCAACACCAAGTGTGAGCCCTAACATAAACTAGGGAAGCTGAGTGGTAATGATGTGTTAAGGTAAAAGGTTCATTGATGGTAACAAATTTGCCCCTCTGGTGAGGGATGCTGATAGTGGGAAAAGCTGTGTGTGTTTAGGGGCGGGGGTATTTAGGAATTCTCTGTCCTTTCCTCTCAGTTTTGCTTTATACCTAAAGGTGTGTAGTAAAGAGTAAAGTAAACTCTATTTTTTAAAAAAGTATGAAGAGACCAGGACATCAATCTCAAGCCCTTTCTCAGTTTAGCAGATATCTTGCTCTAGAAATACTAATGGGTGGCTGGGTTGTCCTGAAGGTGGCAGGGCTTCAGTTGATACTTGAATCCCTTGAAATAAATTGATTTTTCAGATAAGCACTTGAAACATTCCTATCTTGGCCATAGGTTTATGAACCATGGTGTGTTCATTTTGATCTCCCTTTCCTTCCAGGACAACCCTCCATATGATAAGGGGGCCTTCAGAATCGAAATCAACTTTCCAGCAGAGTACCCATTCAAACCACCGAAGATCACATTTAAAACAAAGATCTATCACCCGAACATCGATGAAAAGGGGCAGGTCTGTCTGCCAGTAATTAGTGCTGAAAACTGGAAGCCAGCAACCAAAACCGACCAAGGTAAGACATGTGCCTGTGTCTTCCTCGGAGGGGGTCTTTGGGGGTGTTGCTCTGGGGTGGGGGCTTCTGATACCAGATCAGACAGAATCCAGAGAATCTTTCAGGTACACACAAAATGTAGCTGAGGCCCTGTCGGACCTTGTGGGAATGGCTCATCTCAGCTGAACTTTTGACCTGTACAGGGATTGAGGAGGCCTTTCCAGTGCTCAGCCCTGGGCTGCCGTCCACAGTGGGAACACACATGGACAGACAAGCCCAGCGGCTTGCTGCTGGTGCAGAGGGGTGCAGGCACTGGTCCCTGGAAGGGATGAAGGACTGTGGGGCTGCCTACAAGCGGAAGGGAGAGTGGGATTTAAGGTGGCCTCTTGCAGTAGTTAGTGCCTGAACTCAGACTTGAAGGAGGAAAGGAGGTTGGAGAGGGCCTTCTAGGCTATACGAAGGGCATGAGCTAGAGCCTAGTGGCTCGGGTGATGTGAGGGGAGGGACAGAGGCAGATGTAAGGGCAGTATTCCCAGATGAAGGCACGTGGTTGGCTTTAGTGGGCCTGGTATTCCCTGGAGTTGGATGTGGCTGTCCGTGGTGCACGTGTCTGTGTGAACATAAACATGCTCATTCTTCTGGGAAGAATATTTGAATCAGTATTGTGGTTGTCCTCCCTTTTGTCCCCTAGAAGTGATTAGTTTGTTATGGACTGTGTCTGGTTTTCATTTAATTCCAGACTTTCTTTTGAAGTCCTAATGTCATATTTTGGTGGCTTCCTTTTAAGTACCTAAACCAGTATAAAGTCTGTTTAGGTTAGAGCGGATGAAGCTGGCACTTGAGAGGCTGCAAGTGGAGGGTTTCTTTGGGGGGTGCTGCTCTGGGGTAGGGGCTCGTGGGTCCTTTCTGATGCCAGATAAGACAGAGTCCAGAGAACTCCAACCTTACCAGGTGCACGCAAAGTATGGCTGAGGTCTTACCAGTCCCTGTGGGAATAACTCAGCTGAACTTTTGACCTGCACAGGGATTGAGGAGGTCCCATGTTTCAGTGACTGAGAAAAGCCCTGGAAGGTGGAGTTCAAAGCCTTTCACAAGAAAAATCAAGCCTCACTTGTTGGAAATAATCACCATGAAAGGTGCCCATTAGACTCCCACACTGAGTAGAAGAAAGGAGTGGGTGCTAAACATTCAGTCAGGGCAGAACAGTTTCTAGTGGGCTTGGTCCTTGTTTGTATACAAGCTGATGTTTATAAAAGCTCGACACAGTTCTTTTCAGTGCCCATGGCCTGATTTTTTCTTTTCTTTTTTTTTTTTTTTTTTTTGAAACGGAGTCTCGCCCTGTCACCAGGCTGGAGTGCAGTGGCATGATCTCTGCTCACTGCAACCTCCGCCTCCCGAGTTCACGCCATTCTCCTGCCTCAGCCTCCCGAGTAGCTGGGACTACAGGCACCTGCCACCACGCCCGGCTAATTTTTTGTATTTTTAGTAGAGACAGGGTTTCACCGTGTTAGCCAGGATGGTCTCGATCTCCTGACCTCGTGATCTGCCCGCCTCGGCCTCCCAAAGTGCTGGGATTACAGGCGTAAGCCATTGCACCCAGCCGATTTTTTCTTTTCTTTTCTTTTTTTTTGAGACAGAGTCACCCAGGCTGGAGTGCAGTGGTGCCATCGCAGCTCACTGCAACCTCCGCTTCCCGGGTTCAAGCAATTCTCCTGCCTCAGCCTCCCTAGTAGCTGGGATTACAGCCACCACGCTCGGCTAATTTTTGTATTTGTAGTAGAGACAGGGTTTCACCACATTGACCAGGCTGGTCTCGAACTCCTGACCTTAGGTGATCCACCTGCCTCTGCCTCCCAAAGTGCTGGGATTACAGGCATGAGCCACCATGCCCGGCGAGCCTGGTTTTTTTCTATACAGATTCCTAGCACTGTCAAAAGCCTGTAGCTGCATTTGATCAAGAGTGTTCAATAATTCTCGGAGTCCCTGCTGAGTCATGTCTGTTAACCCACTGTGCCTGGGGAGTGGCAGTCCTTCCAGGCCAGGTTGCCCAGGAAAGCCCTGCACCTCAGGTTCTGGCTACAAAAAGTTCTGGGACTCCTCCCTTACCTGTAGACTGAGAGGGTGGGGCTAGGGCCAGGGAGGCTCTCAGGAGATGGATGCACGTGCTTTGCCACCTCTCATGGGGCTGCTGCATAGAAGGCCGTGGCAGGATTATTCACTTTTTGCCTTCCTATCCAGGTGCACTGCCAAAATGCTCTGCTTTTTCAGACTGTGGCTGCTTTCCCTTCCTCCCCCAAGAGCCAAATAACTTAGGGGCAGCTTTTAATTTTTTTGTGAAAAGTACTGTTGACTTGGGATTTTTAAGGTAAAAATTTTGGTACCAGAGCTATTCTGTGTGCCATGATGGACAGAACCAGAATTGCTATTTTGTGATTTAGGACAGTTGAGGATTCCTTCCTAGAACATTATTATGTAGATTGTGGCATGGCCTTGATCTCCATCCTCACATACATCAAGAATGTTGTTCCTGGCACTTGACGGCCACATTCCCATGTTTGTTATCTATTACTGCATTATAACCCCTATCAAAACTTTGTGGCTTAAAGTAACACCAGTTTATTAGTTTTTACTCTAGAGGTTGGCTGGGCTCAGCTACATGGTTCTACAGCTGACCGTTCGTTCCTGGGGTCACTCATGCAGCTGTATTGAGGTGGGAACTCAACTTGGCTGGGAAGTGCTGGTAGGCATAGTGCACATGTGCAGAAATGGTATTAGCTAAGGCACTTCGGTTCTCTTTGTGTTCTCTTATTTTCCACAAGGCTAGATTGGACCCCTTCATAGCATGGTGGTCTCAGGGTTCCAGGGTGAAGGCACAGAACTGGTACAGTGTCACTTCTGTGGATTCTTTTGGTGAGGAAAGTCCAGATTTAATGAGAGGGAAAATAGTCTTCAGCTCTTGATGGGAGGGGAGTATGCAGGATGGGAGACATGATGGCAGAGGTGGGACAGGCAGGCAAGGATGCTAAGTCCCCTTGCTGCCTCCTCAGGCCCACTTGGGCCTGCTTTTCCCAAATGGCAGCTCTTCTGGACATGCCATTCCTTCTCCCACCTGCCTGATTCTTCATATGTTGGGTGTCCCTGTTTTTCTGGTGCTATTTCCTGACTGCAGTTCAGCTGCCACTGTCCTGCAAAGCCTGCGTTTTTAAATGCCTCACCATTCCTTCATTTGTTTCCTAAATATGGGAAGTGAAAGTGTCACTTGAGGCCGGGCACAGTGGCTCATGCCGGTAATCCCAGCATTTTGGGAGGCTGGGGCAGGCAGATTGCTTGAGCCAAGGAGTTTGAGACCAGCCTGAGCAACATGGTGAAACCCCGTCTGTACCGAAAAAAAAAAAAAAAAAAAAAAGGAAAGAAAGAAAGAGAGAAAGCCACTTGTGCCACCCTTCTGCTGTAATCTTCCAGCGCTCTTCCTTTGTCCCCAGAGCACCTGCTCATGATTTTTGTCTCCTGCCCTTGTCCTTAGAAACTTCAGCATTCCCAATTATGGCTTCTCCCAGATCCAGCCTTGAAGTTCTTTGACCTCCTCAATTCACAACCTCTAGCTCACTTTAGCCATCCACAAGTACAGAAAAGTAAACATAATGGAAGAAATAGTAATATGAAAAGATGCTCATATGACCCAGCAATTCCACTCTTAGCTATATCTACCCAAGAGAAATGAAAACATATGCCTAATAAAAACTTGTACACAGATGTTCATAGCACCATTATTCACAATGGATAAGAAGTGGAAAGAGCCCAAATGTCCATCAATTGGTGAGTGAATAAACAAAATGTGAGCGGGGCGTGGTGGCTCACGCCTGTAATCCCAGCACTTTGGGAGGCTGAGGCGGGCGGATCACCTGAGGTCAGGAGTTCAAGACCAGCCTGGCCAACATGGTGAAACCCTGCCTCTACTAAAAATACAAAAAATTAGCTGGGCGTGGTGGCGGGCGCCTGTAATCCCAGCTACTTGGGAGGCTGAAGCAGGAGAATCGCTTGAACCTGGGAGGCGGAGGTTGCAGTGAGCCAAGATTGCGCCATTGCACTCCAGCCTGGGCAACAAGAGCCAAACTCTGTCTCAAAACAAAACAAAACAAACAACAAAAAAGTGGTGTATCTCTACAATGAAATATTATTTAGCCATAAAAAGCAATGAAGTACTGTCTTATGGTACATAAACCTTGAAAATATGCTAAATGAAAGAACCATCCACGGAAGGCCACATACTGTGTGATTCCATTTGTAGTTGAGCCTCATTGTTCATAGAGTCTGTGTTTGCGAATTTGCCTACTCACTAAAGTTTTTTGTAGCCCCAAAATCAATACTCTTGGCACTTGTGGTCTATCACAGATGTGTGCATGTGCAGAGCAGCAAAAAATTTGAAGTACCTCATGCACGTGTTCCAGCTGAGGTTGTATGGTTGAACAGTGCGATGCCCTGCCTTCTTGTTTCAGCTCTCAACTGAAGCAAGTGGGCTGTCTAATGCCACACTTCTTGGATTTTGTGCTTTTTGTTGGTGATTTTGTTTTGGCCCCAAACGTGGTGCTGAAGTGCTTTCTAGTATTCCTGAGCACAGGAAGGTCATGATATGCCTTTTGGAGAAAATACATGTGTGAGATAAGCTTTATTTGGGCATGAGTTATAGTGCTACTGAGTCAATATTACCTATTAAATAAGATGTCTTTAAACACACATAAAGTTATATATTAATCAGCTGGCAAAAATGTGAGCAGAGGCTTGTTTGAACCTAAACCTCTGTTTCCCTTAGGAGCAATGATTCAGTATCATTAATTCAATGTTCATGGCAAGTTTATAGAACATAAGCACTACAGATAAAATTCAGCTGTATATGGGATGCTCAGACTAGGGTGGATCCATTGAGACAAAGTAGATTAGTGATTGTCAGGGTCTAGGAGGAGGAGAATAGGAAGTGACTACTGAGAGTGGGTTTTCTTTTTGGGGGATGAAAATGTTCCAGGCTGGGCATGGTGGGTCACGCCTGTAATCCCAGCACTTTGGGAGGCCGAGGTGGGCGGATCACAAGGTCAAGAGATCCAGACCATCCTGGCCAACATAGTGAAACCCCGTCCCTACTAAAAATACAAAAAAATTAGCTGGGCATGGTGGCACACGCCTGTAGTCCCAGCTACTCAGGAGGCTGAGGCAGGAGAATCACTTGAACCCGAGAGGCGGAGGCTGCAGTGAGCTGAGATCACGCTACTGCACTCCAGCCTGGGTGACGGAGCGAGACTATCTCCAAAAAAAAAAAATTAGCCGGGCGTGGTGAGGCACCTGTAATCCCAGCTACTTGGGAGGCAAAAAAAAAAAAAACAAAACCTTTTTTTTTAAGCACATTCCATGCAAGGCTACAACATTGCGTATCTTCTTGGGTTGAAGGTACATTGACATTTTATTCTTTGACAATGAAGATCCCTGGATTTTTATGAAAAGGAGGGGAAATCACAAATATTGCTTACATCCGCTATTGCAGAGAAACTGTTATTAAGAACAAAAGGGCCAGGCGCGGTGGCTCACATCTGTAATCCCAGCACTTTGGGAGGCTGAGGCGGGCAGATCACGAGGTCAGGAGATCGAGACCATCCTGGCTAACATGATGAAACCCCGTCTCTACTAAAAACACAAAAAATTAGCCGGGCGTGGTCGCGGGCACCTGTAGTTCCAGCTGCTGCCACTGCACTCCAGCCTGGGTGACAGAGCGAAACTCCGTCTTAAAAAAAAAAAAAAGAAAAAGAACAAAAGGAAGGAAATATTATAGGCTTTATTCTCTGATGATAATGTAGTGAGAGTAAAAGGTAAAATTGGCTAATTTGTTGTGTGGGTTTTTTTTTGTTTTTTTGTTGTTGTTGTTGTGGGGACAGAGTCTCACTTTGTCACCCAGGCTGGAGTGCAGTGGCATAATCTTGGCTCATTGCAACCTCTGCCTCCTGTATTCAAGCAGTTCTCCTCCCTCAGCCTCCCGAGTAGCTGAGACTACAGGCACACGCCACCACGCCTGGCTAGTTTTTTGTATTTTAGTAGAGACAAGGTTTCACCGTATTGCCCAGGCTGGTCTTGAACTCCTGAGCTCAGACAATCTGCCCACTTCGGCTTCCCAAAGTGCTAGGATTACAGGTGTGAGCTGCTGCGCCCAGCCTGTTGTATGTTTTTAAGCCCCTACATTTTGCAGAAAAAAAAATACTTCTGAGGAGCATTTGGGTCACAGAAGAGACCAAGAACCCAGGGCTGGATGGTTTATAAAATATAATTTAATATGCTGTCCTATATATGAAAAATGTTGATAGAGGGCCACAGTTGTAGTTTGTAAAGCAGACATTATCTGTCAAGTGTTCTTACTAGCAAAACAAGTTCAGCTCAGCTGAAGTTTATTATAGTTTAGATAAGGAGCCAGAAATGCACCCAAGGGAACAGAGAAAGAATGAAATACTTATCAGAACTACTAAGTAAATTTAAAAATACTCAGACTTGAGGCCGGGCATTGTGGCTCATGCCTGTAATCCCAGCACTTTGGGAGGATGAGGTGGGCGGATCATGAGTCAGGAGATCAAGACCATCCTGGGTAACACGGTGAAACCCCATCTTTACTAAAAATACAAAGAATTAGCCAGGCATGGTGGCGGATGTCTGTAGTCCCAGCTACTCGGGAGGTTGAGGCAGGAGAATTGCTTGAACCCAGGAGGTGGAGGTTTCAGTGAACTGAGATTGTGCCACTGCACTCCAGCCAGGGTGACAGAGTGAGACTCCATCTCAATTAAAAAAAATTCAGACTTGATCAAATTAGTGAAAGTGAAACTATAAAAAATAATGAAATAGACAAATGGCATCTTCTGAGAAATAGGTCTTTTAATTTTTATTTTGCCAGGCGCCATGGCTCACGCCTGTAATCCTAGCACTTTGGGAGGCCGAGGCGGGTGGATCACGAGGTCAGGAGATCGAGACTATCCTGGCTAACACGGTGAAACCCCGTTTTTACTAAAAAATTACAGAAAATTAGCTGGGCATGGTGGCAGGTGCCTGTAATCCCAGCTACCCGGGAGGCTGAGGCAGGAGAATGGCGTGAACCTGGGAGGCGGGGCTTGCAGTGAGCCGAGATTGTGAGCTGTGATTGTGCCACTACACTCAGCCTGGGCGACAGAGTGAGACTCTGTCTCAAAAAACATATATATATTTATTATTTTTTTTTTTTGCGATAGGGTCTGGCTCTGTCACTCAGGCTGAGTATAGTGGCACAATCACAGCTCACTACAGCCTCAATATTGTGGGCTCAAGCAATCATCCCACCTCAGCCTCCCAAGGAGTTGGGACTACAGGCATGTACCACCACGACCGGCTAATTTTATTTTTTATTTTTTATAGAGGCCAGGTCTTGCTATGTTGCCCAGGCTGGTCTCAGACTCCTGGCCTCAAGTGATCCTTCCTCCTTGGCCTCCCAAAGTGCTGGGAATACAGGTGTGAGCCACCAACCTCTGCATTAGTTACCAAGGTGATGATAGTGAGAAGTAGAGAGCCTAAGTATTCATATCAGAGAGTGAGGTGAAAACTCCTGAGCTTGCCCCTAACGAAGTACTCAGCCTGTCCTTAGCCCAGGGAGGTTTCTAAAATGCTAATGCGATGGTAATTCTCCTGTTACAGGGCCATTTCTAATTATGGGAAAGGAAGGGGAGCCACCTATTTGTGCTCTTAGGCGACTGTGGCTCAATTAACAACCCTGAAGTCAAGAACAGCTAGGAAAAGGGAGCAGTCTCACACCGAGGGTGGTGTGCACTGAAATACACTGTGGCCAGTCAGCCAAGGGTGGGCTTCGTTTATTAAATAAAAATATACCTCCAGGGCCTGCTGCCTCTAGAGGTACAGGTGGCTTGTACAGGGAGGTGATACCATCTACCCCCGAGGAGGCTTGGAGACTGAATTAGAGGCCACCCTGGCCTGCAGAGAGCTTTCCAGGCCCCTTGCCCCTGCTTGCTGTTCACAGTCCACCCTCCTTACCCAGCCACCCCCCAGCCCCAACAAATGTGGAACCTGTTAGCATTGCATGCACCATGCCCTCCTCACCTCTGCCCCACTGCGTCACCTCTACCCGCTGTGGTCACAGGAGCTCTCTCTTTCCCGTTCTCACCAGGCACAGTAAGAAGCAGAGGTTAAGCAGGTGGGCTTTGGACACCAGGCCAGGAGTACTTTGTGCTGTGGCCCTCACTTAGGGTGTGCTGTTGAACGATTATGCCTTTGCATATGACTCAGCCAGCATCAGTATTTTGTTTTATATATTTATTTTTGAGACAGAGTCTCGCTCTGTCACCTAAGCTAGAGTGCAGTGGCACGATCTCGGCTCACTGCAACTGCCGTCTTCCGGGTTCAAGCGATTCTCCTGCCTCAGCCTCCTGAGTAGCTGGGACTACAGGCATGGGCCACCATGCCTGGCTAATTTTTGTATTTTTAGTAGAGACGGGGTTTCACCATGTTGCCCAGGCTGGTCTTGAGCTCCTGACCTCAGGTGATCTGCCTGGCTAGCATCAGCATTTTAATCCATTTCTTGTGATGCTGAATGAACAATATGAGCCCTCAATAAAGGAACTGACCAGGTGCAGTGGCTTCATGCCTGTCATCCTAGCACTTTTGGGAGGATGAGGCGGGAGGATCACTCGAGCCGAGGAGTTTGTGACCAGCCTGGGCAACATAGTGAGACCCCATCTCTACAAAAAACTAGGCCAGGAGCGGTGGCTAACACCTGTAATCCCAGCTACTCTCAAGGCCAAGGTGGGAGGATTGTTTGAGCCCAGGAGATCAGACTTTTCTGGCTGTCAGAATTTTGGATAAATAGGAGGCAGCTTTGGCTTAAAAGCACATTAGCTGTAAACCAGTGGTAAAGCCAGAGTTTTGTTCCCGGGATTAGTGGTGCCATTTCTGAGACTGTGTTAACCCCCCATGCCTTGTCCTTCTCTTGGCAGTAATCCAGTCCCTCATAGCACTGGTGAATGACCCCCAGCCCGAGCACCCGCTTCGGGCTGACCTAGCTGAAGAATACTCTAAGGACCGTAAAAAATTCTGTAAGAATGCTGAAGAGTTTACAAAGAAATATGGGGAAAAGCGACCTGTGGACTAAAATCTGCCATGATTGGTTCCAGCAAGTGTGAGCAGAGACCCCGTGCAGTGCATTCAGACACCCCGCAAAGCAGGACTCTGTGGAAATTGACACGTGCCACCGCCTGGCGTTCGCTTGTGGCAGTTACTAACTTTCTACAGTTTTCTTAATCAAAAGTGGTCTAGGTAACCTGTAAAGAAAGGATTAAAAATTTAAGATGTTCTAGTTCTGCTCTCTTTGTTTTAAAAATCACTGCTTCAATCTACTTCAAAAGAATGGTGTTTCTTTTCTTGTCCAATTTTATCCAAAATCTTCAAGTTACATTTAACCCATAAGGTTTAAAAAAAAAGGAAAAAAAAGGTTGTGGTTCCCTTTCTTCCCTACCCTTGCCACTTCCACTTTCTGGCACCGAGTTTATTTTTCACTTACTTACTTCCCCAGACCCCGGGCCTGCCTCCACAAAGGAGAAGAGACTGCCCTGGCGGTCCTGGTGGCTTTTCTTAGCATGTGTGGGACTGTTGCCCAGTGTGGGAGTTGGTTTAAATTCTCCTGACTCCAGTTTATAACATCCTTTTAAAAAATTTAAAAACAAACAGCCACACCCCTCCTCCAGTCCTCCTCAGTTCTTGTGTGAAACTCCAGCTGATGTTACATCAGTTAATTGGGCAAGCCCTGATGTCAGTGTGTGTAACTGACCTCTGGCCTGGCCTGCACAGAGAAACCCTATAATCACAGGTCTGTGGTGGCCCCGAAATGGGGAGCCTGCTAGTCAGGAGGATGCTGTGCACACTGTGTGTGATGAATCTCGCCAGAAAGGCTCCTGAGGTCCCAGGTTGGCACTTCTCCCTGCAGCCATTGTAGAAGATCTGCTGGTCCTTGCAGGCAAAGCTACAGCCAGAATGTCCATTTGAAATTCCCAGCTCATCTGTCACCAAGCTTCATCCGAATGTGCCACGGAGCTTGCGCTCCACTTCTCCGTGCAGCGGCCCTGCCACAGCCCTCCCTCGGCACACTTTGACCTTTTGTAGGATTGGAATTAGCAGGACTCGGCTATTTAAAGCACCAGTCTGGGGTCGCCTGGGCCCCTGCTGACCCCTTCCTCCAGAGCAGCCAGCCCAGCCCGGGAACAAGACGGACTTCCTCTCCCTTTGGACTCACAGCCTTTGCAGAGTCAAGCTCCACTTGAAGCTCACTCAGTAATATCCTTCCAATGTGTTTTATATTGTTTTGACTGCCTTTTTTTGTAGAAATAAAAATTGACCTTAGAATTTATCATCAGATAAACTTGTAAAGATTTGAATATTAATGTCTTTTCAAGGCAAATGGGATTGTCCCCGCACTAGTAGAGAATCCATGTTGCTCTGACACCCCAAGGAAGCCGACGATCCAAATGCCATGTGTCACCAACCCCGCTTTTGCCACTGGCGGCTTCCCTTCTTGGCTCTTGGGGGGGACTAGATCCTGTGGAGAAGATGACTTAAACTTTGCTTTTTGTTTTAATTTTAATTCTATAACTTGAGATCTTTCCGGGGCCTACAGGCATGTAAGACAGCTTGGTCTGGTCTGTGCAGAAGTGGGGAGTGATGGGCAGGTTCGGCAGCCTAACATTGTTCAGGCGCGTGGCCCCTGCGGTGTGTACGTGAACTCAGCTTCTTTTGTCCTAGGTACGCCAAAGGCAGGTTTCTGGAGACTCCCTTGTGCCCAGGATGGCAAGGGCACTGGGCTGGCGTTTCCACATCTGTCTTCATTAGCAGAAAAGTGATGATGGATTTTATTTCACTCACACTCCAGTTTGTAATAAAATGCCAAATTCTGTCAGAAGCTATCCAAACAAGCCACCATTTGTTCTTGTTGCTTCTCTGGATCCAGAAATGTTGCCATTCTTGGAAACTATCCCATTGCTTCGTGTTTCTGCCAACGTAGCTCTGCCTGCCTGTCACCCCCTCACTGCGCTCTGCTCACCACGGGAGGATACCTGTGTGCCGGCAGCCCCTCAGGGACTCTCAGCCCTGGCACTGGCACCCCAGGGTTGGCCCCATCAGCAGAGGCCTGGCTTTCGAGCCAGTGGGTGTCTCTTCTTCGGGCCTGGGCGGCTTGCTCCTGCCAGCCATGCCTTCAGGGTAGGCTCTGAGCAAGCTGGCGAACAGCCCTGGCTGCTCCAAAACCAAAAAGCTGGGTCCTCTGGAGGAGGGGCGAGCTGTGGAGCAGCCACCCACCGCTGCCCAAGCTCACTCAGGAATTCACACCCGCCTGGTTTCTTGAAGTGTGCCGGGTCCTTCCCTCTGCTCCCTACTCCCCACCACGGCAGAGAATAGGCTTTCTAAGATGCTGCGATCCCGTTCTGCTGCCCTTAATAAAATGCTCTCAGACACTGGTTAGTCGTGTGGGTTTCTTCCTTCCTGGGAGTGGGCAGTGCCAAGGGCCTATGCTCTTGGAGATGGGAGGGCTCGCTGGGGCCCAGGTCCTGGGGCTTCTGATCTCTCTCCCCATTCCCAGCCTCTCCACATAGAGGTGTTCCTGCCTCCCTAGAGGGAAGGAGATGAGGTATAATCAACAAGAAAGCCAGAGACTCCAGACAGTCGGGGCCTGCAGAGGGCGCTCTTGGGCGTCTCCTTGAGGGGACAGGGACTAACGTGTGGGTGCATCACTTACATGCATGGGTCATCCTGGAGTCCCCTGGGAGTGTTATAATGCATGTTTAGAAGAGGCAAACCTGTGGTCCCAAGAGGTCACAGAATTAATAAGCGTGTGCCTGAGGATGGAGCTGGGCCATGTCCATGAATGGTGCCAGCCAGAAACACTCTTTGAGTCCCCAGTACGGCCCGCTGCCAGGGTGCTGCGGCAGTGGTGCTAACTCAGCAAGGGCTCAGCCAGGCCCGGGACTTTTTTGGCCAGGCCTTCCCTGCCTGGAATTTGACACCAGCTGAGACCAGGCCTGCACTGTTCAGCTGGATCTGCAGGTCTTGGGGAAGGAAGCTTCCTGGGGTGTCATTTTACGAGCCTTTAACATACCTAGCACTTTACCCTCTCGAGTCTCAGGAGAGCCCTGTGGCATCTTTATCCCTGCTTTTAAAGACAACCAAGACTCCTGGCCTGTTTTTGTTCACATTCTGACTGCAGAGCCTGTTGCATTCCACCACTTGGCACATTTCCTCCCACAGGGTCCCTCTGAGCCCAGAAACAGCCAGTTACCACCCTCCCCAAAGCCAGAGACCTTTAAGCCCCTCTGTCAACTTCCTCTTCCCTACAGCCACCAGCCACCATTTTTGGCCTTGTTCACTATTAATTGTTCAGCTTGAAATAAGCATCCATTTCATCACTCCTGTACCCGCTGCAGCCTGACTTCTGTCACCTGCTGCCCCTTGCTGCTTCTCCTTTCATTTGGTGCCATCTAACCCAGCCCTAAAAGAAGCCAGAGCTGCTCTCAGCATTTCCCACCCTGTCCTGCTTGGCTCTTCCTTCTCTCTCTGCTTCCCGGTATGGCATGGGGGAAGGGCACCAACCCAGAACAGAAGGGAGCTGAGGGTACCATTGCTCCCAGTGCCGTGCAGTGTCTAGCCCGGGCCATGCCTGGTAAGTGGCCATTTCCCAGATTATTGGAAAGTGTTCTTGTTCACAGAGGGCTCCTATGGAACCCTGGAGGCCTCAGAGGATCAGAGTGGAAAGGACCACCGTGCAGAGGCCATAACTGAGGCCTTGGGAAGGAAGTCACTTCCAGAGAGCATTCTACACCCGGTGCTGGCCAAGTTCAGAAACCCCCCTGTGGCTCCACGTGTTGCTGCGGGTTTCTCCTACATCTTCCTCTGTGTGTCACTGGATGACACTGGATGACTGTCCCTGTATATACCAGACTGGGAGCTCCTTACAGACCAGGCCATTTCGGCTCCAGCCCTGGCCTAGCACAGAGTGGACCCTCCAGACACCAATGCTGAGTGGGTGGATAACCACTTGGCTAAGACACTTGCTGCCCCCACAACCCCTGTGGGCCACCAGTCACCACGCCAACAGGTCCTTATCACTTTCACCTCGTGAGGTGGGCCTCATTATAATCAGGTGGGCCTGATTATCCTACCAGTCTATGCCCCCTCACTTCACTTTTTTTTTTTTTTTTTGAGTCGGGCTCACTCTGTCACCCAGGCTAGAGTGCAGTGGCACGATCACTGCTCCCTGCAGCCTCTACCTCCCAGGCTCAATCAATCCTATCTCTGCCTTCTGAGCAGATGGAACGACAGGCTCGTGTCACTACACCCGGCTAATTTTTGTATTTTTTATAGAGACAGGGTTTTGGCATGTTACACAGTCTGGTCTCGATCTGCTAGCCTCAAGCCTTCCTCCTGACTCAGCCTCCCAAAGTGCTGGGATTACAGGCATGAGCCACTATGCCCAGCCATTATTTTTTCTTTTTTAAATAACAGAAATGAGGTCTTACTATGTTGTCCAGGCTGGTCTCGAACTCCAGAGCTCAAGTGATCCTCCCACTTCAGCCTCCCAAAGTGCTGGGATGATACGTGTGAGCCACTGTGCGTGGCTTCACTTCACTCAAATGCTCATGGTCAGCCGGGTGCTGTGGCTGACGCCTGTAATTCCAACACTTTAGGAAAGGCCAAGGCGACCAGATCTCTTGAGCCCAGGAGTTTGAGACCAACATGGGCAACATGCCAAAACCCCATCTCTACAAAAAATACAAAAATGAACCAGGCATGTCTGTGTTCCCAGCTCCTCAGGAGGCCAAGGTGGGATGATCACCTGAGCCTGGGGAGGTGGAGAACTGCAGAGACGTGATTGTGCCACTGTACTCCAGCCTGGGTGACAGTAGCCACTCATCTAGCATCTGTGCAGACCCCCAGGTCTCTCCTGCCCACCCACACCTCTCCTGAGCCTAGAGCTGCACAACCAGCTGCCTCTTCCTCTCAGAACACTTCCATAACAGAAGCCCCTCAAGGGAGCTACATCTGTACCCCCAGCTAACTTCAGGCCACCCCTCTCCCAGCCTTAGCCAGCAGCCTGCAGGAGTGTGGCCAGATCTCAGCAGGCTGAGGCGAGGAGGTGGAGGCTAGGCAGCAGGAGGAGCAACTGTACAGTGATTCCAGCTCACAGGCATGGTTGCAAGAAAGCAGTTAAAGTGCTGCAGATGGGAGAGTCCAAGTCTAGTGAAGGTCAAGATGGAAGATGAGTGTGGAGCCAGAAAAAGGGACTGAAGCCACAGTCAAGGGGATGGGGCATGGGTGGGTAGAAGCAGGAAGGAGGAGTGACATCCCACACTCACCCTTCAGAAAGCCACACATCGCTGGGTGAGAGCTCTCTTGGCCCCTGATTCCATGTTTGGCCCAGGCTAGAGCCCAATGCACGTTAAATAAATGAATGAGTAGTTTCAAAGCCCTGCTCTGCCACTCCTGCCTCTACCCCTGTAAAATGGGGACATCGGTGCCTGCCTCAGAGATGCTATTTCATGAAATGAGACAAGGACCACATGGTATTCCATCTGCCTTTCCATCCTGCGGAGTGGTGCAGAAGGACTCTGTGCTCCAGAGGACTCCCACTGCCCTCCCCATCTGCTCCTGCACCTCAGGAGCTTTCACCTAAGCCACATGGGGCCCCAGTCCACAGGGCATCCCTACATTGCCAGGTCAAGTTAAGAACCGTGGTATCCCATTTCCTGGAAAGACTGCTCCTCCTAGAAAAATTTAAATGTATTCCTATAGGGTTGCAGGGTCTCCTCCTCACACCTATCCCCTAGAATGGCTTAAATCTAAACAGATGACTTTTTTTTTTTTTCGAGACGGAATTTCGCTCTTGTTGCCCAGGTTGGAGTGCAGGGGCGTGATCTCGGCTCACCACAACCTCCGCCTCCTGGGTTCAAGCGATTCTCCTGCCTCAGCCTCTCGAGTAGCTGGGATTACAGACATGCACCACCTATGCCCAGCTAATTTTGTATTTTTAGTAGAGATGGGGTTTCTCCACATTGGTCAGACTGGTCTCGCACTCCCGACCTCAGGTGATCCGCCCGCCAAAGCCTCCCAAAGTGCTGGGATTACAGGTGTGAGCCACCACACTCGGCCTACAGGTGACTTCTTAAATCAATACTGAGATTACAGTATTATGCCTCTTCAAAAGCAGGCTGGTGAGGACAATCTCCCACTCCCACCCTAAAATGGAATAAAGAAAACCGCAGCATGAAAAAAACCAGAATGGAGAATGGGCCATTTCCTGGAGTGGTTTGAGCCAAGAGGGAGCTGCTCTTTGTCCGTGCTTGTTTCTGTGAGGGTCTCCTGGGCACAGCTGATAAACCACCCAAGTTTGAAAGACACACGTTATTTTATTAATATAGCCATCTCTCCCCACTGCCCCAGTGGTGAAGGTGTTTGCACTGCAACATGGAGGGGCACCAAATGCTCTGCAGGCCCTAGCCCGCTGCCACAGGCTGGGCCTGCCTGCAGCCAAGAAGGCTGCTCAAACTCTAGATGCCATTTGGAGCCATGAGTACCTGGGCGCAGAGGTGGCAGTGTCCTACCCAGGGAAGTCAACAGATCCTGCTCCAGGGCCCGGCTCTGGCCTGGGCCAGGACTAAATCCTGGCTCCCCTTTCTTGGTACTAAGGGTATTAGTGCTTAGTTGTCTGTAGGGGGTCAGAGTAGGGAGGGTTCCAGGAAGGGCTCCAGAGTGGCCTCACAGGGGATCTCCTCCCCTGGCCACTTGAAGTCCAGGTCGTCGAGGGCGCAAAGCTGCACGCCATCCTGGGTAAGCTGGGCCCGCAGCGTGGGCGCGGTGAGGACGCGCAGCTCATGCAGCCGCTCCCAAGAGCAAGAGAAAGCGTCGGGGCCTTCACCGCAGCCGCCGGTGGGAGGCACACTGGGGTAGCCGGGGTGCGCCATCAGCTCGGCTGTCAGGGTGTGGCCCGCTAGGGTACCTTCCAGGACCCGCGCCAGTGCCCCGGACACGCGGTGAGCGGACATGTGCCGGCCGCAAGTGCTCAGACCCACGAAGGCGTCTGTCCACCTGTGGGGGGCGGGACATCAGCGGTGGGACCAGGCCGGGCCATGGCCAAGGCTAGGTAGGCTAGGGAAGGGACGGCGGGGCGGGAGGGGGTAACTGGGGTGGCGGCAGCGGTCGACGGCAGACTCGCTTCCGGGTTGAGAAACGCACACAGCTAGCCAGGTGAACAGCCAGTGCGTAGGGACGGAGGCAGCTATGGTAGGAGACGGGGCGGGGAGCCTCACCGCAGGCCGTGGCGGGAGAAGGGGCCCACGGCGGCCCGGGCGTCGCGCTCCACGGCGCAGGCGAAGGCGCGCGCGGGGGCCTCCAGCCAAGTGCAGTCAGCCACACCGCGCTCCAGCGGCAGTCGCGTAAAGCGCACCCCATAGGCCTGCAGCACCTCGGCGAACACCTGGCACACGCCTGCGGGCGGAGCGGGTCAGGGAGGAGCACGTCCCTTCACCTGGGGGCATCGAACTTCCCCTACACCCCAGCCCCGCCTGGGAGTAACGCCCTCCAAACTGGGATCACTAACCACGCACCTGGGAGCACGTGCACGTGCTGGTGCCCGTCCACGTGCGTGGGGGCCCTGCCCAGCAGCTCCCGAAAGCAGCTTAGTTGGGCCTCGAGCTCCTCCCGCACCTAGAGGGCGAGCGAGAGACACCTTGAGCGACCGGGAGTAGCTGCCAAGGATACCCTCCTCGTGCTTCCGTGTGACGGCTCCAGTGTTTTTGAATGAGGAAGCCATCCACCGCCAGCTCCTAACGGCCTCACAGTACCCTCCGGGCGGAGCTCTGGGGGTCCTCGCGAGCATCCTCCTGTAGCTGCGTCTCCGCACCTGAGGCAAATCCACGTCTCCGGCCGCCACCGCCTCCCGGAATCCCATCTTGCCAAGGAAGAAGCCTTCCGGGCCGAGCAGCGACGAGGCGCCACGGAGGGCCGGACCCACGGGGCGGCCCTCGGACAGGTTGGCGTGGAGGCCCGTGGGGATGCTGTGCCTGAGGGCGGAGCGCGAGCTGGAGCACTAGCGGCCGCGGAGCCGCGCGCCTCAAGCCGATCGCCGCCCTGCTAGGGGCCCTCCCCTCACCTGCGGGCCAGCTCCGCCGCGCTCTCCGTGGCCGCACCGTTGACCAGCAGGGACACGCTGGTCACGGCCCCGGCAAGGAAGGCCTCCACGATACCCTCATCGCGTCGCGGGCAGTAACCAAAGTCGTCCGCGGTGACCACCAGGCGCATGCGAGGGCGGGACATGGCCGCTTGGGTCCACCGCTCGCGCTCCCAGGGGAGTGGGCCGGACAGGACAGGCCCCGCCCCCGGACGCTGCCCAGGCCCCGCCCCGACGTTCACGCCCAGGTGCGGCTGCACTTCGCCTTTGTTCTCGCCACCTAGCGGTCCGGCGTGCCCCTGCAAGGACCCGGCAACTGCTCCCTCTCTAACCAGACCAGTGATGGATTCATTGCAACGCGGAACCTTGACTGCAAAAGTGATATTTAATATGTAAAATACCAAAAGGAAGCCGGGCGCAGTGGCTCACGCCTGTAATCCCAACACTTTGGGAGGCCGAGGCGGGTGGATCACGAGGTCAGGAGTTCAAGACCAGCCTGGCCAACATGGGGAAACCCCGTCTCTACTAAAAATACAAAAATTAGCCGGGAGTGGTGGCACGCGCCTGTAATCCCAGCTACTCGGGAGGCTGAGGCAGGAGCATGGCTTGAACCCGGGAGGCGGAGGTTGTGGTGAGCCGAGATCGCACCACTGCACTCTAGACTGGGCGATAGAGCGAGACTCCGTCTCAAAAAAAAAAAAAAAAAAAAAAAGAATATCCTACCCTTCCCAGAGACTGCCATTGTAAACTTTCTGGGTTGTGTCCTTCCGGTGTTTTCTCTAAGCAAATAAACACACCCAACTCCCTTTCTCCCCAACCCAACTTTTTTGTGTGTTGTTTTGAGAACATAAAGATGATTACATCAATGTTCACATTCTAGTAGTTTCTTAGATAGCAGTGCGAACGAGAATTTTCATATTATTAGCTATTTTTATTCTTTTTCAAATTGCCTATTGATCTTTTGCAGATTTTTCTAAGAGCAGGCATTTTCTTGATTTGTTGATTTTTTTTCTTGAGCTCTTGACACTAAGAAAATGAAAGAAAGCATATACACTAATGTCTTCATTTGAGAAAACGTTATCTCCTGTTTCCATCTTGAGCTCTCTGCCAGGCTACAGCTTTTACATTCATAACTTCACTGTTTTCTCTTTGGTCCAGAAAAGCTTTCCTTACCCATGACTGTATAAATAGTCATTATGGTTGGCAGCCCCAGTTTCCACTGCAATGTGGCGGTCTTGATTTTTTCCATGGAAAGTGTGGTATTTGTGTCCGGGCTATGAAATTGGTAATGTCATTCCTGTTTCACAGATGAGGAAACTAGGGTTCAGAGAGCGAAAGTGTGGTCCTGCCAGGAGTAGTGGAGCTAAGACTGAACCTCACAGCATGGGGCCAGCACCCAGGCCTGCTATGTCCTCTCTGTCCCTGACCTAGAGGGTAGCCAGAGCTGAGAGGACAGAGCAAAGCTTGAGAGGAACAATATTTCATGAGGCATGTGAGAATTGAAAGCCTCATACAGTCCTTCAACCATGCTCTTGGCATAAGGACTGTTGTGTTTATAGTGACTGGTGAATTGTCAGACCTCAACCAACCACCATTCTCCACTGGAAGCTGATCTTGGAAAGGTCAGAGGTCCCGAGGGTCTGCAGATGAGAAGGAGGAGACTGACATTTATTGAGCACCTACTTGGTGCCAGACACTGAAAGTATTAGAGATTAAGGGTGACTTGCCTCAGTTCTGGCCCCAAAGAAGCACCATCTGATAGAAAAATAAGTAGCAACATGGTATGGTAGAGTCTGGAATGGGGTTTACTGTGAATTGCGTAGGGCGTGGCAGAATTCACAGTAAAAGCTTTTTGGAAGAAGTGACACCATGGTGAGGTATTACTGAGCAAAGGGGAAAAGGAGGGAGGAAGAGGAGGTAAGAATATACAAGGCTCCACCGGGCGCGGTGGCTCAGGACTGTAATCCCAGCACTTTGGGAGGCCGAGGCGGGCAGATCACAAGGTCAGGAGATCGAAACCATCCTGGCTAACACGGTGAAACCCCGTCTCTACTAAAAATACAAAAATATTAGCCGGGCGTGGTGGCGGGCCCCTGTAATCCCAGCTACTCGGGAGGCTGAGGCAGGAGAATGGCGTGAACCCGGGAGGCGGAGCTTGCAGTGAGCCGAGATTGCGCCACTGCACTCCAGCCTGGGCGACTGATTGAGACTCCGTCTCCAAATAAATAAATAAATAAATAAATACACAAGGCTCCACTGGGGTACCGGGTGTGTTGTAGGGAGATTTTATTGAATCCCATACTCCCATATTGGAAGAACACTCAAGCCCATTTACAGTGTGGGACCAATGCTAAGAGAGGTTGAGTCACATTGGCAGGAAAGAGCAGAGCCAGGAACTGAAGCTAGGTCTGTGACTTAGAGCCGGCACTCTTTCCACTGCAGAGGGGAGAGGTCTCAAGGCAGAACCTGGGGCTGTGCACACCGCGGGAGGGGCAGAGGCCCCTGGAAACGAACAGGAGCAGGAGGCCCAGGGCTGTGCAGCGACGAAGGAGGACACGAGGAAGGTGCTTGTGTCACCGGTGGAATACGTGGCTTTGGCTTTTAGGCTCCCCTCGGGTCAGGAGCGGATCAAAGAGCCTAGCCCCAGCTTCGGTCGTGGGTGGGGGGTCCTCCGAGCAGCGGGGAGCGTGGGCACCAGCATCATCAGCCTGTGGCTCCCAGGCGAGTGTGGGAGGGCAGAGCCCAGAGAATTGGAGGTGGGGCCAATGTGGGCCCCGCCCCCAACCATTGTGTCGGAGAAGGAAGTGGACGAGCTCCTCGGTAAGAACCAATGAGGATGTGGTATGCAAATAAGCAAGTGGAGGCCGCCAGCCGACTTCCTCGCACTGTGCAGCTGCTCCAGTGAGGGCCCAGACTGTACTGGCCTGTGTGGAGCAAGGCGGTGTTTCTGGTGAGTCTGTTGATTCTGGGCTGGGGCGAAAGCCAGGTTGCCCAGGGTTTGGGAGGAGGAAGGGTCGAGCACACGCAGATCCAAAGATGATCGGAGACAGGATTGTCCTCAGCGATTCCACCCCGATGACTCTGGAAACTGCCTGCCTGCAGACGCATGGGGGCCATGGAGCAGAGGAAGGGCTGGATGCATGAAGGAGGCGGGGTGCGGGGAGCGAGGGACCTGCAGACTCCAGGGCCACAGATGCGTGGACCTATTGGAGACCCTCAGGTTGTCTCCCCACCCCACGCAGAGAGGAATGCGCAGCTGAAGAGAGAGGTGGGCAGCAGTCCCGGTCACCTGCCAGGTGACCACATGGCCAGGTGCCGCCACCACTCGGGTTACATGGCCGACGACGAGGCCAGCCACTCCATGTGCAGTGCAGGGGTAAGTGTGCCCAGCAGGGCCCCGACTCTTGAGGCCACAAGATGTTCCCCACCAACGCTGGCTCCCAAGACCACAGCCCCCATTTCTCATTGTCTATTGACTTCTCTGGGCCTCTTAGTGAAGTCCTTATTGCCTTGACTTCTCCTATGACCCCCACTGCTTGCCCCTGTCACACTCAATTTCATTCCTTGTTTCCTCCTGACTTCCAGCGACTCGGAAGGGGCTTGGGTGGACTGGAACCCTAGAGTGGGAGCATGGAGTTGACTAGGTGCCTATGGCTCAAATTGGAGAAACAGACCCGGGTAGCACAGGGCTCAAGACCTCAGGTGTTGTCTGCACTCAAGACCTCAGATGTTGTTTGCAGCCCTGCCATGGAGACAGGGATGGCCTGCTGCATGGACAGATGAGAAGCTGGAGGGAGACTCCGAGAGGTTCATGATTGCTCATCCTGCCATGTGTCAGGGCAGAACCAGGCTTGCAGACTCCTTAGCCAGGACTTGTGTGTGTGAAATGTAGGTGTTAGGAAAGCTTCAGGGCGACCCTGAATAGACCTCCACTTTGCAGATGAGGACATTGGACCTCAAGAGGGGCCATCTTGCACACTGTCATCAGGCTGTAGGTGGCACAGCCAGGGTCCAAACCCAGGGCTTCCAGACTCCAAAATGCCACTCCTTCCACTACTCACTCCCACCCAGGTCCTAGTGTTACCCCAGGGAACCCTTCACCTGTAGGGCACTCCTGCCCCCTGTGACATACCTGTCTGCTCAGGTGCAGCTGCCCAAGAAGCCACTGGTCCCAGAAATGGGGCCAGCCTGCAGGCCGGGCCATGTGCGACACCCACCATCCACATGTGGCAGCTCAGCACTCCAGGGCCAACGCCGAAACAAGAGGCACACTCAGCCCTTTGGCCACTTTCTGGATTTCTTAACTGAGAGCCAGGTCCTGGACAGCCTGGAGACAGTGGTGGAGAAGGCGACTGAGCGCATGGCTGCCATGAAGACGGAGGCTGGGGTGCCACTTGTGGAGGTGCAGGACCCAGTGGAGGTGCCAAGTGGTAGACGGCGGGCACATGCCCGGCCCAGCCTCAGCACCGTACACCGGCACCGTGTACGGCCGACCCTCTGCACTGGACACCCCAACAACTACCCATCCAGCTCCAGCTCCATGTCCAACAGCCATAGCAGCCTCATGGCCGGCTGGCTGGGCTCCCACAGCCGGGACAGTGACCTAGGTGCCCAAGGCTTAGGCTCATTGCCACCTGTGAGGGACAAACTCCTGCTGGAGAAGAACCTCAAGCGGCTGCTACAGCTGGAGAAGAAAGGGGTGAGAGCTGGGGCCATGGCTGGGGGGGGTGGACTCCCACGGAGAGCCCAGGGCCAGGGTCAGCCCTGGCTTGGCTGCTCCTGAACACTTCTCAGAGTCACCCTCTTTCTGCAGAAAGGCCTCAGTCAGTCCTGCTCCCAGAGGGACTCCCTGCTGTGGGATTCTCTGGGTAGCCAGACCAGCTTTCAGTGGACCCAGGAGCAGCCCTTGTCCTGGTTCTCAGGGCTGCTGGGTTCAAGCTCTGGCGTGCCTGAAGCATCAGAGCCGAGGCCTGGAGAACAGGAGCCAGTCTTCTGCAAGCGAGAGTTCAATAAGGAGATCAAGTCGTTGCTGAGCCAGCTGGAGTCCCTCGACCTGCCTGGCTACTGTCCGCTCCGTGAGCCCCATCGCACGCTGAACTTCCTGGCTGACCACCGCCTCTTTCCCGCCCTGCAAAACGTGGTCAGCCAGGCTGTGGATAAGCTCCGTGGCGCCCGCTGCCGCGATGGCCGTCCTCTGTTCCCCACCAGCTTGAAGCCCACCTCAGAGCTGCAGGTTGACCGCAATCTGCCACCTCTGGGCTCTGAGCCGGCTAAACCCACCAATGGCGGGCAGCCCCACGCTTCCCCCCGCCCCACAGTCTCCAGCCCCAAGACGCTTCAGAGAAAATTCAAGGACAGAGGAGGCTCCCCCTCCATGTCTAGTGCCCAGGTGGCCACCAGATTCAAGCTCAAGGTGACACGGAGAAGCCCAATGTCCCCAGCCCCTCACTCCACTCCAGGGAGGAGGCACCTGACTCAGATCCCAAATTACAAAACCCACCTGTTTCCCTGAGCTCTAGCCAGAGGGCCTGCACCTCACCCTGCCCGTGCCCGGGATTGTGGTGGAGGTGGCCTGCAGCCAGGGCCACCTCAGGGGCCCTGTCACACCTCCACTTGCCTCCCCCTACCCCCGCTCTTCCTGCTACCTTCTCCCTGAGCTCTCCCCAGTTGCCTCCTCATCTCCCACCTCACTGTGTCCAGAGGTGACCTCCTCGAAAGTAGGACCGGGCATGAGTTTGCAGGAGAAGGGCTCCTTGACCCATCACTCCTAGCAGCCACTGTCACTGGCAGGTGCTCAAGGTCAAGGTCTCTTGCCCTGCACTGTGGAAACCTCCTGGGCAGGGGTCAAGCTGATGGGGGCCCATGAATCCTGGCCTAGCTACTACCAGGTGTTGTCACAGATAAATAAAGGCTATTTTTTATGCTGGGTATTTTTTCTAATGTTTGTATGTGAATCTAGAGACGCTCCTACATGGGGGTGGAAGGTCCCGTCCCTTGTGGACAGCAGCCCTAGCCCGGCCAGGGCCTTGCCTCCTAGGTCTAGCTGCCTTGAATCCAGCTGCCTCGAGCAGGACTCTCCAGTCTCTGGACTTCGCCGAGGGGAAGTTGCCCAGGGAGGATGTGTACAAGACGTAGGTACAAGACTCACACTGGTGGGTCTCCAGCATGGTCCCTCGACCCTTTCCTCAGCCATCAAGGCCCCTGCAGGCGTCTCTCTGGGCACAGGCCTGGGCAGGACCCTGCCCAAATCCAGTTGTCAAGACTCAGATTAGCCTTACCCTGTGACAGGTCCCTGCCCTTGCCCCAGGCCCAACAGTTGTAGGAGGTGTGATGGTGAGGTGAGCATGAGAGTGGGCAGTTGAGTGCAGCATCATAGCAGATGTGGCAAGGCTGTACCCTTTGTGTGGCAAGTGTGTTTGTCACACTAAGAGTACCCATTCATGTTTGTGATGGGCAGGGCTGGCAGGGCTCTGAGGAGGGCACAGTGGCTGGAAGGGGTGTCACAGAGGGATGGGGCTGGCAAGTGTGACATGTGTCCCTTTCCCTCCCCTGCTGCTATGCAGAACCCCCGCAGCAGCAGCAGGTTCACGAAGAAGAAGCCGCTGCCCTCCATCTCATCGAAGTCCAGCATGTCTCACTTCTCCAACCGCCTTTATGAGGAGCTCGCCGACTTCCTGACCCAGCAGGCAGCCTCCTTGGTCATCTGCAAGTACGAGTTCGAAAAGGACCTCAATAAGCAGCTGGGCTTCTTCTCCTTCCCCGTCACCCATGTGCTCAGGGACCTTTCCCTGGGCTTAAAGAAGGTGAAAGGCTCCCGCATCCACCTGTCCTCGGAGACCCACCGGAGCTGCCTGCTGCGTAAACTGGAGGAGGCCAAAAGGGCCCGGCAGGCCTCCCGGCTCAGCACCTCCCACCGCAGCACAGAGACACCCTCTGTGCAGCAGGAACCGGCCACCCACACTGCCCAGGACCAGGCCACAGAGCCCTGCTGCTCCCTCTACACCAACTTGCCAGCCAGCCGGCAGCTCAGCCCTTTGGATCCGAAGCTCTCAGTGTCTGCCCGCACCGGCATAGGCTCCAGTCCCCCCAAGTTCAAGAACATGGACAATGAGGGCCGTGATAAAGCTGAGATTGAAGATGAAGATGAGGATGAGTTCAAGGATGAGGACCAGGATGAGGACAAGGATGAGGATGGAGTCCAGAGCCTCCCAGAGCCTGGAGAGCAGGCCTCGGTCAGCCACTCCGTGGACGTGGGCCACAGTGACCCACCATGAAGTCCCCACTAGCCACTCAATTCCCTGCTCTGTCAGAGTCGCTGCCCATCACACCAGCCCCTGCCATGAGCAGGAGTCACCACAGGCTGAATGCCCATGAGGAGCTCTGCTGAGACTCTCAGGGGAGCCAGTGAAATAGAAATAAAGCCTGTGTTGCTGGGACACAGGTTTGCTGTCCTGAGATTTCAGCCGCCATTTTATTTTATTTTATTTTATTTTATTTTATTTTATTTTATTTATTTATTTTTTTTTGAGACGAAGTCTCGCTCTGTCGCCCAGGCTGGAGTGCAGTGGCGCAATCTCGGCTCACTGCAAGCTCCGCCTCCTGGGTTCACGCCATTCTCCTGCCTCAGCCTCTCCGAGTAGCTGGGACTACAGGCGCCCGCCACCACGCCCGGCTAATTTTTTGTATTTTTAGTAGAGATGGGGTTTCACCGTGGTCTCGATCTCCTGACCTCGTGATCCGCCCACCTCGGCCTCCCAAAGTGCTGGGATTACAAGCGTGAGCCACCGCGCCCAGCCGCCGCCATTTTATTTATTTACTTATTCGTTTATTTATATTTAAGATGAAGTCTTGGCCGGGCTCATGCCTGTAATCCCAACACTTTGAGAGGCTGATGTGGGCAGATCACTTGAGGCCAGGAGTTGGAGACCAGCCTGGCCAACATGGTGAAACCCTGTCTCTACTAAATACAAAAATTAGCCAGGTGTGGTGGCAGGTGCCTGTAATCCCACCTACTTGGGAGGCAGAGGCAGGAGAATGGCTTTAACCTGGGGAAGCAGAGGTTACAGTGAGCCGAGATTGCATCACTGCACTCCAGCCTGGGCGACAGAGTGAGACTGTGTCTGAAAAAAAAAAGTCTTGCTCTGTCTCCCAGGCTGAAGTGCAGCAGCATGATCTCAGCTCACTGCAACCTCCACTTCCTGGCTTCAGACAATTCTGCCTCCTCAGCCTCCTGAGTTGCTGGGACTACAGGCACCCGCCACCATGCCCAGCTAATTTTTGTATTTTTAGTAGAGACAGGGTTTCACCATGTTGGCCAGGGTGGTCTCGAATTCCTGACCTCAAGTGATCTGCCAACCTCTGCATCCCAAAGTGCAGGGATTACAGGCATGAACCACCACGCCTGGCCACTAATTTTTTTTGTATTTTTAGTAGAGATGGGGTTTCCCTATGTTGGACAGGCTGGTCTCGAACTCCTGACCTCAGTTGATCTACCTGCTTCAGCCTCCCAAAGTGCTGGGATTACACCCATGAACTACCACACCCGGCTTTTATTTTTATTTTTATTTTTTGAGATGGAGTCTTGCTCTGTTGCCCAGGCTGGAGTGCCTTGGTGCAATCCCAGCTCACCACAACCTCTACCTCCCGGCTTCAAGGGATTCTCCTGCCTCAGCCTCTTGAGTAGCTGGGACTACAGGCGTGCGCCACCACGCTGGGCTAAATTTTTTTTTTTTTTTTGGAGACGGAGTCTTGCTCTGTCACCCAGGCTGGAGTGCAGTGGCCTGATCTCTGCTCACTGCAAGCTCCACCTCCTGGGTTCATGCCATTCTCCTGCCTCAGCCTCCTGAGTAGCTGGGACTACAGGCGCCCACCACCACGCCCAGATAATTTTTTTGTATTTTTAGTAGAGACGGGGTTTCACCGTGTTAGCCAGGGTGGTCTCGATCTCCTGACCTCGTGATCCACCTGCCTCGGCCTCCCAAAGTGCTGGGATTACAAGCGTGAGCCACCGCGCCCGGCTTCAATTTTGTATTTTTCATAGAGATGGGGTTTCACTATATTGGCCAGGCTGGTCTCGAACTCCTGGGCTCAAGCGATCCGCTCGCCTCGGCCTGCCAAAGCACTGGGATTAACGGCATGAGCTACTGTGCCCCGCCCAACACTGGAGTTTGACAGGCTCAGTGGAGTAGTGGTGTACACTGGAGTTGCTCTATGTGACTGCTTTCAGCTGCTCATTGAACTGAGGCTGGAACATTGCAGGGTCCCTCTCTATGTGGCCTCTTACCACGCAGTAATCTGGCACTTCATTACAGCAAGGTGCATTGTCTAGCTTCCTAGAAGGATAAAGCCAGACCTGCCAGCGTTCTTATGGTCGGTGCTCAGAAGTCCCCAAACAGCACTTCTTCGGCATTCGATTGGTCAAAACAAGTTGCGTAGCAGGGTGCGGTGGCTCATGCCTGTAATCCCAGCACTTTGGGATGCCGAGGCGGGCGGATCACGAGGTCAGGAGATTGAGACCACGGTGAAACCCCGTCTCTACTAAAAGTACAAAAAACTAGCCGGGCTCGGTGGCGGGCGCCTGTAGTCCCAGCTACTCGGGAGGCTGAGGCAGGAGAATGACGTGAACCCGGGAGGCGGAGCTTGCAGTGAGCCGAGATCGCGCCACTGTATTCCAGCCTGGGCGACAGAGCGAGACTCCGTCTCAAAAAAAAAAACAAAAACAACAACAACAACAACAAAAAAAACAAGTTGCGCTACCTACTCAGATTCAAGTAAAGGGGAAATGGACTCCATGTCTTTTCTTTGGCTTACGGGGATGGGAGGAATTGTTAGTGGTCATATTTGGAGACTAGCTACCACCCTTCCTCCTCTCCACAGCTGATTGTACCTTGAGCAGCCCTTGTTGAGCCAATCAGATTCTCTCTTGAGAACCTGAACCTTAAGACAAATTATGGTTGGTAGGTGGAGGGCACTGGAGATGCCATAATCAGTGAGGAGCTGCCCATAGGTTGAGCGGGAGAAGGTGGTCTGCAGCAGGAGGCCGGAGAAGGGAACAGCATAGAGAGGCGACGAGGCTGCCCGTGAGAGTCAAGGGAGTGTAAGTTGGCTTCCCCCACTCTGGGTCTGGTATCTTAGCCTACTTAGAATCCTATCTTGCTTGTCAGGAAGATTGCCTGCTGTGTCCTCAGCCTCCTACGGTCCTAAATGCAACTGGGAAATGGCTGGCAGCTTCTAGCAGGGAACTGGCATGATTTTTTGATCCATGCTTTTGCCACTTTTCTTTTGAGACGAAGTCTTACTTTATTGCCCAGGATGGAGGACAGTGGCGCCATCTTGGCTCACTGCAACCTCTGCCTCCTGGGTTCAAGCGATTCTCCCACCTCTGCCTTCTGAGCAGCTGGGATTACAGGTACATGAGACCATGCCTGGCTAATTTTTGCATTTTTAGTAGAGACGGGGTTTCACCATGTTGGTCAGGCTGGTCTTGAAGTCCTGACCTCAGGTGATCTGCCTGCCTCATCCTCCCAAAGTGCTTCGGAGCCACCGCGCCCAGCTGCTTTTACCACTTTCCTGTGTAGAGAATGCTTTGGAGGGGCCAGCATATAATGGAAGCAGCTAGACCTGTTAGGAGGCAGTGGTCAATATCTCAATGGGAGATGGAGGGGCTTGGATTAGAACTGTGATGGGGACTCAGGAGAGATGCCTTGAAATGTGTTTTGGAATCAGAGACATAAAGACATGTGGAATGGGCTGAGCATGGTGGCTCACGCCTGTAATCTTTTTTTTTTTTTTTTCTGAGATGGAGTTTCGCTTTTGTCACCCAGGCTGGAATGCAATGGCACGATCTCGGCTCACCACAACCTCCACCTCCCACGTTCAAGCGATTCTCCTACCTCAGCCTCCCAAGTATCTGGGATTACAGGTATGCACCACCATGCCCAGCTAATTTTGTATTTTAGTAGAGATAGTGTTTCTCCATGTTGGCCAGGCTGGTCTCAAATTCCTGACCTCAGGTGATCCGCCCCCCCCTTGGACTCCCAAAGTGCTGGATTACAGGCGTGAGCCACCAGGCCCGGCCTATACCTGTAATCTTAACACTTTGGAAGGCCAAGGCGGGTGGATCACCTGAGGTCAGGAGTTCAAGACCAGCCAGGCCAACATGGTGAAAACCCGTATCTACTAAAAATACAAAAATTAGCCGGGTGTGGTGGTACATGCCTGTAATCCCAGCTACTCAGGGGGCTGAGGCAGGAGAATCGCTTGAACCCGGGAGGCAGAGGTTGCAGCAGTGAGCCGAGATCGTGCCACTGCACTCCAGCCTGGGCAATAGACTAAGACTCCGTCTCAAAAAAGAAAAAAAAAAGACTTCTTGAATGATGCACACGCGGAGACTCAAAAGTTAAAAAAAAAAAAATGCTGGGTGCGGTGGCTCACGCCTGTAATCCCAGCACTTTGGGAGGCTGAGGCAGGTGGATCACCTGAGGTCAGAAGTTCAAGACCAGCCTGGTCAACATGGTGAAACCCTGTCTCTACTAAATATACAAAAAAAAGTAGCTGGGTGTGATGATGCATCCCTGTAATCCCAGATACTCAGGAGGCTGAGGCAGGAGAATCACTTGAACCCAGGAGGTGGAGTTTGCAGTGAGCCAAGATCGCACCATTGCACTCCAGCCTGGGTAACAAGAGCGAAACTCCGTCTCAAAGAAAAAAAAAAAAAAAAAAAGACTTGTTGAATGAGACGTGAGGAGCAAGGTAAAGAGACAAATGAGGCCGGGCGCGGTGGCTCACGCTTGTAATCCCAGCACTTTGGGAGGCCAAGGCGGGCGGATCACGAGGTCAGGAGATCCAGACCACGGTGAAACCCCGTCTCTACTAAAAATACAAAAAATTAGCCGGGCGTGGTGGCGGGCGCCTGTAGTCCCAGCTACTCGGAGAGGCTGAGGTAGGAGAATGGCGTGAACCCGGGAGGCGGAGCTTGCAGTGAGCCGAGATTGCGCCACTGCACTCCAGCCTGGGCGACAGAGCGAGACTCCGTCTCAAAAAAAAAAAAAAAAAAAAAGAGACAAATGAAAGAAGAATCCTAAGTTTTGGGCCCTGAGCATCTGCTGAATGGAGGTGCCATTTACTGAGACTCAAGCCTGGGGGAGGGGTAGTTTGAGGGTGGTGACCAGGAATTCTGCTTTGGATGTGTTGATTTTGAGATGATGGCTGACATGTCCAAGAGTATATATCCATCGCCTCTCAGATAGTACTTCAGCTCTTCCACCCTAGACTGCAGACCCCTCAAGTGCTGGGACTACCAAATCCAGGGCAGACTGACCTTTAACCGTTTGGACACCTAAATGCTGAAAAGATCAAGGTGTCTTATACTACATGTAACTCAAAATAAAAACAATATTGAACACGAAACCCCCAAAATAACATGTTGCTGTAATGAAAATGGCTTTACTCTGGATTTTCTGAACGCAAAATTCTGGATGATTTAATTAAATATGAACTTTTCTCTCTGCTTTGCCTGTGCTTCAACTACAAGCCTCTTGAGCCCACAGCTATTTCCTCTGTGACCCCACAGGATCTGGAGTGAAGCTGCTGTAACAATGTCCCATGAATGAATAAATAAACAGTGGCGTAAGTTTTCCTCCCTTGAAGGTTGAGCTGACAACACTCTGAGAAGGCGGCAAGAAGGAGACCTACTCATGGCCAGGAGACCTGGGACACAGTCGCCCAGGCTTCGTTCCCACAGCCCCTTGGTCTCCTTGGACTCTGGTTTCCTAAGACAGCTTTGGGACTTTCTGGTGAGAAGCTGCCATTATTCTCAACGCCACAGCTCCCTGCTGCTCTCTCCTGCCCGATGACCCAGTGACCACGAGATTTAGCCACGAAAGGAGTCAAATGTATAAGTGGCCAGGGGAATTCAGAAACCCCAGGGTCTAGGGACTGTGGTGACCCAGTATCAGAGAGGGCCTAGGGCCGAATGACTGGGGGTTTCATTAATCCCGGGGTCCAGGGACTGAAGGACCAGACGATTCAGTGACTCTGGGATCTGTCGACTTTGTGACCACAAAATCTAGCGATCCAACAATCTCAAGACCCTGCAGCTGCGGGCCCAGGTTCTGAGGGGAGAGACTCATTATTGAGTGCCCAGGAGTCCAGGATCAAGGGGCGTCTTGAAAACGTGCCTGCAGGGTCCTAGGATCCTGAGCCGGTGTCCAGGGACTCAGCGGCTGCGGGGATCCGCGTCTTGACCAACTGCTCACGCTCACTCTCCGCCGCTCGGCGACTCAGCCGCCCTTCCCTGGGCACTCATTGGTAAGTCCTCGGAAGCGTGGACCAATCAAAACCCTCCTCGTGTCTCTAGTCCCCGCCCAGCTACTGCTCCCGAGAGCCGGGGGCGGGCCCTCCCAGGGCTGACCCAGTGGCAGTGCGAGCGGAGTGCCGCGCGGGCCGACTATTGGCTGCCGCGAGCGGGCGCTGTCAGAACCGGATTGGGCCGCGGCGGGGACGGAAGCGGCCCCAGGGCCCGAGGGGCTGGAACCTGGCCGGGGCGATGTGGAGCGCGGGCCGCGGCGGGGCTGCCCGGCCGGTGCTGTTGGGGCTGCTGCTGGCGCTGTTAGTGCCGGGCGGTGGTGCCGCCAAGAGCGGTGCGGGGCTCGTGACCTGCGGGTCGGTGCTGAAGCTGCTCAATACGCACCACCGCGTGCGGCTGCACTCGCACGACATCAAATACGGATCCGGTGCGTGGGGCCAGCGACTGGGAGAGCGCGGGGAACGGGGGCTCGGGGTTGGGAGTGTGGAGACAGGGTGGTCATGGGGGTCTGTGGGCCGTTAGGAAGCCGGGCGGCCGGGGCTCTAGAGTCGTTGGGGGGTCGAGGGGCGCAAGGCTTTGAGGGTGTCGAGGATATTGAGGGCGGGGACGGTCGTCGGGGAACTGCGGGCCCAAAAACTGAGGGGGTGTCAGGCGGGGGCTGGGGGTGAGCCCTTGGGGTCCCCTGGGACATGTTACAGTCCCAGGGCGAGGGTCCGGGGTTCCGTGATTGACGGAGATCCTGGGTGTGTGGGGTGTCACTCCTCAGGCAGCGGCCAGCAATCGGTGACCGGCGTAGAGGCGTCGGACGACGCCAATAGCTACTGGCGGATCCGCGGCGGCTCGGAGGGCGGGTGCCCGCGCGGGTCCCCGGTGCGCTGCGGGCAGGCGGTGCGGCTCACGCATGTGCTTACGGGCAAGAACCTGCACACGCACCACTTCCCGTCGCCGCTGTCCAACAACCAGGTGAGCCCCTTCCGGAGCCCCTAGAGAGACTCCTGGCCTGTGTGAGGGGCCAGTGACAGAGCCCTGGGTTCCAATCCGAGCCTCAGCTTCTTCGTGAAATGGAAATTTCACTTCAGAGATGGTTACTGAGCGCCCCCTCGGGGGACACAGAGTAACTCCGCCAGGATCCTGCCCCCAGGTGCTCCCGGCCCGGCAGGGAGAACGACGAGTGAGAGATCCAGAGAGATAAGCCTGGATAGCTCTTCCTCTGGTGGCAAGTGGGACCCGGGAGGGGAATCCACACAGCCTTGAGGGTGGGGAATAGGAAACTCCACTGGGGAGGAGGAACTCAGGCTAGATCTGAAAGGATGATTAGGAGTCCTCCAAGCCACAAAGGGAAGAGAGAGACTTCCCAGGCCAGCAGGAGAGATTGTGCCAATGCATTGGAGGTCATTGGAATTCAGGGGATTGGAATGGAACAGTGGGTGCCCTTGGGGAGCTGGTGGAAGAAAATGTTTGAGATAGATAGACAGCTTGACTGTTAGCCTGAGGGGCTGAATTTTAGGCTGAAGGTAGGTCAGAGGGGTTAGTTAGGGCAGGGAGAATGTGCATCTGTGCACAGACAGATGCAATGGTGTGTGCATGTGTCTGAAGAGCCCATGCTGGGGAGGAAGTGCTAGAGGTTGCGGGGGCGGGTCATGGTGTCACCTTTTGCAGCTGTGGGAGCTGAGGCTCCAGGAAGGGTAGGGAAGAACCCTAGGCTCGGTGTACTAGGTGCGAATGCCGCCTTCTGTGGTGACCACTGTCTTCTCATCCTCTGCACCTATAGGAGGTGAGTGCCTTTGGGGAAGACGGCGAGGGTGACGACCTGGACCTATGGACAGTGCGCTGCTCTGGACAACACTGGGAGCGTGAGGCTGCTGTGCGCTTCCAGCACATGGGCACCTCTGTGTTCCTGTCAGTCACGGGTGAGCAGTATGGAAGCCCCATCCGTGGGCAGCATGAGGTCCACGGCATGCCCAGTGCCAACACGCACAATACCTGGAAGGCCATGGAAGGCATCTTCATCAAGCCTAGTGTGGAGCCCTCTGCAGGTCACGACGAACTCTGAGTGTGTGGATGGATGGGTGGATGGAGGGTGGCAGGTGGGGCGTCTGCAGGGCCACTCTTGGCAGAGACTTTGGGTTTGTAGGGGTCCTCAAGTGCCTTTGTGATTAAAGAATGTTGGTCTATGATTGTGTTTCACTGTGAGCCTGAGGATAACCAGGAGGTGCCAGCCCAGGCCCAGTTGATCATTTCTTCCTCAGTGCAAAACCTGTCTCCAGCCCAGCCTGACTGCTGAATCTGTCCAAACCCTTTATTATTTTTTTTGGTGGGGGAGGGTTTGCTTTTTTTTTTTTTTTTTTTTTGAGATGAACTCTCGCTCTTGTCCCCCAGGCTGGAGTGCAATGGCGCAATCTCAGCTCACTGCCACCTCCGTCTCCCGGGTTCAAGTGATTCTCCTGCCTCAGCCTCTCCAGTAGCTGGGATTACAGACACCTGCCACCACACCCGGTTAATTTTTATATATATATTTTAAGTAGAGATGGGGTTTCACCATTTTGGCCAGGCTAGTCTCGAACTCCTGACCTCAGGTGATCTGCCTACCTCAGCCTCCCAAAGTGCTGGGATTACAGGTGTGAGCCACCACGCCCGGCCTGGGTTTTGCTTTTTTTTTTTTTTTTTTTTTCCCAGGCTGGAGTGCAGTGGCGCTATCTCGGCTCACTGCAAGCTCTGCCTCCTGGGTTCACACCATTCTCCTGCCTCAGCCTCCCAAGTAGCTGGGACTACAGGCACCCGCCACTGCGCCCGGCTAAATTTTTTTGTATTTTTAGTAGAGACGGGGTTTCACCATGTTAGCCAGGATGGTCTCGATCTCCTGACCTCGTGATCTGCCCGGCCTCCCAAAGTGCTGGGATTACAGGCGTGAGCCACCGTGCCAGGCCAGTTTTGCTTTTTTAGAGATGGTCTCACTCCGTTGCCCAGTCTGGAATGCAGTGGCATGATCATGGCTCAGTGTAAACTTGAACTCCTGGGCTCAAGTGATCTTTCCACTTCAGCCTCCTGAGTAGCTGGGACTACAGGCACACACCACCATGCCCAGCTAATTATTATTTCTGATGAGACGGGATCTTGCTCTGTCATCCAGGCTGGTGTACAGTGGCAGTGATAATAGCTCACTGCATCCTGGGCTCAAGTGATTTTCCCACCTCAGCCTCCCAAGTAGCTGGGACTACAGGCATGTGCCACCATGCTTGGCTAATTTTTTTTTTTTTTTTTTTTTGAGATGACGTCTTGCTCTGTCGCCAGGCTGGAATGCAGTGGCACAATCTCCGCTCACTGCAGACTCCGCCTCCCAGGTTCAAGCCATTCTCCTGCCTCAGCCTCCTGAGTAGCTGGGATTACAGGCACGCGCCACCACGCCCACCTAATGTTTGCATTTTTAGTAGAGACGGGGTTTCATCACGTTGGCCAGGCTGGTCTCGAACTCCCAACCTCAGGTGATCTGCCCACCTCGCCCTCCCAAAGTGCTGGGATTATAGGCGTGAGCCACCGTGTCTGCCCCATCTGGCTAATTTTAAAAATTGTTTTAGTAGAGACAAGATCTCACTGTGTTGCCCTGGTGGGTCTCAAATTCCTGAGCTCAAATGATCCTTCCACCTCTGCCCCCATAAAGTGCTGGGATTACAGTTGTATTACTTTTATTTTGAGACAGGTTCTTACTATTTTGTCCTGGCTGGACTCGAACTGCATGGCTCAAGCCTCCTCCTGCCTCAGTCTCTCAAGTCAAATGGCTGGGATTACAGGCGGGTGCCACTGTGCAATCTTTTTTTTTTTTTTTTTTTGAGACGGAGTCTCACTCTGTCACTCAGGCTGGAGTACAGTGGCGCGATCTCAGCTCACTGTAAGCTCTGCCTCCCAGGTTCACACCATTCTCCTGCCTCAGCCTCCCAAGTAGCTGGGACTACAGGCACCCGCCACCACGCCTGGCTAATTTTTTTGTATTTTTAGTAGAGACGGGGTTTCACTGTGTTAGCCAGGATGGTCTCGATCTCCTGACCTCGTGATCTGCCTGCCTTGGTCTCCCAAAGTGCTGGGATTACAGGCATGAGCCACCACGCCCAGCTGCCACTGTGCAATCTTAACCTTTTCAGTGGTCTTCCATGTACTCCAGTGCTGCCCTGGGCATCCCCCTGTCCACCCTGAGGCAGTATGATGGCAAGTGACCCCAGGTCCCCAGCCCCTTAGCTTTATGAACCTTCTTGTTAAGGGCCAAGGCCAGACCTCAGAGCACGATGGATGGGAGCCCCACTCCCTGTCAGCTGGGATGGGGCACAAGCTCTCCAGCTCCCTCATCCCTAGATGTGAGGAGCTCACTCTCCTGTCAGTTGTGGCAGTCTTGACACCTGTATTTGACCAAGGGAAAGGTGAGGATTCTGCCCATCTGCTGGAAAGTATCATCACAGTTTCCCTCACTCGGTGCAAATGGCACCCCACCCACCCTAGCCTGCCTAGGCACATGGCATCTCAGGCCCCCACCACGACCTTTGAAAGTCTCAATGAGATAACAGAACTACAGAAGATATTGCAAGGGAAGGCAGCCACATAAAACTGCTACCTGCAGAGATCTGAGAAGGCTGCCTGGAAGAGTAGGCACGATTTGGGCAGGCCAGAATATCGTACCTTTAAGGCAGGAACAGACAAAATAGGAGAGCCCTAATAAAGGAAGAGAACTGTTAGCTTTGCTGGTGTGTTGGTGGCCTCTAGCGGTTATGACAAAGATTACAGGCTTCCTGGACTTGATAACTCAGCTGGGCTGCTGTGGGTTGGCCATGGGAGCTGCTGAGTATAATGGTTTGCTTCCCTGAAGCAGAACAAAAGAGCCCAAGGAGAGGCTAGGGGTGGCACCTGGCTGTAAGAGGCTCGGAGTAGTGTGGACAGAGCACCTTGCATTGGAGAAATCAATTGACTTCGTGTTTTTTTGTCGTTATTGTTGTCAATGCCTCTGTTGCCCAGGCTGGAGTGAAGTGGTGCAATCTCGGTTCACTGCAACCTCCACCTCGCAGGTTTAAATGATCTTCCCACCTCAGCCTCTGGAGTAGCTGGGACTACAGGCATGCACCACCACAGCCAGCTAATTGCTGTATTTTTTCTAGAGACAGAGTTTTGCCATGTTGCTCACACTTGTCTCGAACTCCCGGACTCAAGTCATCTGCTCACCTCAGCCTGCCAAAGTGCTGGGATTACAGGCTTGCACCACCATGCCTGGCCTCAGTTGACCTTATTACAGGATGGAGTAGCTGGACATGGTGGCACACGCCTGTAATCTCAGTGCTTTGGGAAGCTGAAGTGGAAGGATTGCTTGAGCCCAAGAGTTGGAGACTGCAGTGAGCTATGATGGTGCTACTGCATTCCAGCTGGGCAACAGACTCTGCCTCTTTAAAAAAAAAAAAAAAGAAAAAAGGCCAGGCGTGATGGCTCACACCCGTAATCCTAGCACTTTGGGAGGCCGAGGCAGGCGGATCACAAGGTCATGAGATTGAGACCATCCTGGCTAACATGGTGAAACCCCATCTCTACTAAAAATACAAAAATTAGCCAGGCGTGGTGGCGGGCACCTGTAGTCCCAGCTACTCAGGAGGCTGAGGCAGGAGAATGGCATGAACCTGGGAGTAGGAGGTTGCAGTGAGCCGAGATCGCACCACTGCACTCACTCCAGCCTGGGTGACAGAGCGAGACTCCATCTCAAAAAAAAAAAAAAAAAAAAAAAAAGGCCCGGCACGGTGGCTTACGCCTGTAATCCCAGCACTTTGGGAGGCCGAGGCGGGTGAATCACGAGGTCAGGAGATTGAGACCATCCTGGCTAACACGGTGAAACCCCATCTCTACTAAAAATACAAAAAAATTAGCTGGACCTAGTGGCGGTGCCTGTAGTCCCAGCTACTCGGGAGGCTGAGACAGGAGAATGGCGTGAACCCGGGGGGTGGAGCTTGCAGTGAGCCAAGATTGTGCCACTGCACTCCAGCCTGGGCAACAGAGTGAGATCCCATCTCAAAAAAAAAAAAAAAAAGCCCTCGGGGTGGGGTGAGGGGGTGGGAGAAAAGCTGTAGCCAATTGTGAATTTGGACTCCTGGGCAATTCTCCCATCTCAGCCTCCCAAAGTGTTGGGATTGTAGGTGTAAGCCACAGCACCTGGCTTTTTCTTTTTTATTTTTTTGGGGAGATAGGATCTTGGTCTGTCACCCAGGCTGGAGTATAGTGGCGCAATCACAGCTCACTGCAGCCTCTACCTCCTGAGCTTAAGAGGTTGTCCCACCTCAGCCTCCTGAGTAGCTGGGACCACAGGCATGCCATACCACACCTGGCTAATTGATAAATTTTATGTAGAGATAGGGTTTTGCTACGTTGCCCAGGCTGGTCTCAAACTCCTGGGCTCGAGTGATCCTCCCACTTTGGTTTCCTTTTTTTTCTTTTTCTTTCTTTTTTTTTTTTTTTTTTGAGATGGAGTCTCACTCTGTCGTCCAGGCAGTGCCATGGCTCAATGCAACCTCTGCCTCCCGGGTTCAAGTAATTCTCTTGCCTACCCTCCCGAATAGCTGGGATTACAGGCATGTGCCACCACACCTGGCTAATTTTTGTATTGTAGAGACGGGCTTTCGCCATGTTGGGCAGGCCAGTCTCGAACTCCTGACCTCAGGTGATGTGCCTGCCTCAGCCTCCCAAAGTGCTGGGATTGCAGGCGTGAGCCACTGTGCCTGGCCCCTGCCTTGGCTTCTGAAAGTGCTGGAATTACAGCTGTGAGCCACTGCACCCGGCTTCATCGTTAAACTTCTTGAGGATCATCTACAGGTCTATCCACCTCTCCCATTACTCATCTGACCTGAGAGGATTTGAATGGAAGTATATTGTTGGGAGGTGATTCCAGAAAATGCTGGCACAGAGGAATGGCGCTGTGAGAGGGGAAGGGAAAGAAGCCAGTGAAAAGTGCATTATTGAGCAAGTTACCCCTGTGGGCAACTGGAGCTCAATCCCACTGGGGATCTCTGGGACCCAGTGCAGAACGTGCATCAAAGTTATCCCACCCAGCTGGGTGCAGTAGCTCTCACGTGTAATCCCAGTATATTGGGAGACCAAGGCGGGCGGATCACTTTAAGCTAGGAGTTCGAGACCAGTCTGGCCAAGAAGGCAAAACCCCAGCTCTACTAAAAAAAAAAATACAAAAATTAACTGGGCATGGTGATGCATGCCCGTAATCCCAGCTACTTGGGTGGCTGAGGCACTCCAGCCTGGGCGACAGAGAGTCTGTCTCAATAAATAAATAAATAAATAAATATATAAAAGCTGTTCCACCCAAGGGGCAAGGAAGTGAGGTACTTACCTCCCAAAGTAGTTTCCCTCACAGGTTGGGTCTGCTGAGTGGGTGGGGGGAGCCACTCTGTAGCACTTTGCACTGGCCTTGTACACTGGGTAAGGGACTTCTGATGCCAGAATAAGGCCCCCAGGCTGAGCCTCAGGTGCTGGCCATGAGCATCCTTTCTGTAGAGGTAAGTGCCAAGGGGATATGGGTGGGGCACCAACAGGGTGGACTACATCCTATGTATTCATCCGTTCTCACACTGCTATAAAGATACTACCTGAGGCTGGGCACGGTGGCTCATGCCTTTGGGAGGCAGAGGCAGCAGATCACCTGAGGGCAGGAGTTCGAGACCAGCCTGGCCAACATGGTGAAACCTTATCTCTACTAAAAATACAAAAATTCGCTGGGAGTGGCCGGGCGCGGTGGCTCATGCCTGTAATCCCACCAATTTGGGAGGCCGAGGCGGGTAGATCACCCGAGGTCAGGCATTTGAGACCAGCCTGCCCAACATGGTAAAACCTCGTCTCTACTAAAAATACAAAAAATTAGCTGGGCTTGGTGGTGGGTGCCTGTAATCCCAGCTACTCCGGAGAGTGAGGCAGGAGAATCACTTGAACCTGGGAGGCAGAAGTCGCAGCGAGCCGAGATTGCACCATTGCATTCCAGCCTGGGTGACAGGAGTGAAACTCCATCTCAAAACAAAAACAAAAATTAGCTGGGAGTAGTGGTGGGCACCTGTAATCCCAGCTGCTTAGGAGGCTGAGGCAGGAGAATTGCTTGAAACCTGGGAGGCAGAGGTTGCAGTGAGCCAAGATCGTGCCATTGCACTCCAGCCTAGGTGATGAGAGCGAAACTCTGTCTCAGTTAAAAAAAAAAAAAAAATGATACTACTTGAGACTGGGTAACTTATAAACGAGATTTAATTGACTCACTGTTCTGCATGGCTGGAGAGGCCTCAGGAAACTTATAGTCCTGGCGGAAGGCAAAGGAGAAGCAAGCCATGTCTTACACAGTGACAGGAGAGAAAGAGAGAGTGCTCGGGGGAAACTGCCACTTTTTTAAATTTTTGAGATGAAGTCTCGCTTTGTCGCCCAGGCTGGAGTGCAGTGGTGTGATGTCGGCTTACTGCAACCGTCACCTCCCAGGTTCATGTGATTCTCCTGCCTGAGTCTCCTGAGTAGCTGGGACTACAGGCGTACACCACCACGCCTGGCTAATTTTTGTATTTTTAGTAGAGACAGGGTTTCACCATGCTGGCCAGGCTGGGAAACTGCCACTTTTAAAACCATCAGATCTTGTGAGAACTCCTTCACTATCACGAGAACAGCATGGGGGAAAGTGCCCCTGTGATCCAATCACCTCCCACCAGGTCCCTCCCTTGACACTTGGGGATTACAATTCTAGATGAGATTAGGCTGGGGACACAGAGCCAAACCATATCACCCTGCAAATCCAAGGGGGCACTCCTCTGGTCCAGCCCCAGCTCCTATGGGCTGTCAAAGCCCACTCCTCCCTCTCTGTCTATTCCCCCACCCCCATTACCACACATGGATAAGCAGTGAGGTGAGGAGTGTTGACTAAGAGGAACCCAACAGTGCACAAGTGGGAATCCCTGGGCAACCAAAGCCCAAGCTGTGGGAGCAGATAAGATTGTTCCAGGCAGAATGCAGTACAAGACCAAAAATAAAAACTGTAGTGGCAGCAGAACTCACTTTTAGTGAACACTTACTAAATGCCAGGTGCTGGGCCAACAATTTACACAGCATCTCATTTGCTGCTGGCAACAGCCAGCCCTATGGAGCAGGTTTGATTGCCATCTCAATTTTGCAGGAAGGCAACAGGGGTTCATAAAGATTCAAAACCACCTCTGCCTGCCTCAAAAACATTTGCTCTCAGTCATTGGACTGATAGTAAAGCAGGAGGGGTTGCAGGGGCACAGCTGTCTAAGCACAGCTGCTCCCTTCCCCCTAGGAGCCGTTCAAGAGCCCGGTGACCAATATACTTCCTAGTCATCAGCGAAGGGTAGGCGCTTAATGAATGCTTCTCCGCAAAGTGGATCACAATCACGAAGAAACCAAAGCTTACACTTCTGTTCCCCATATCTCCCACAGATCCAAAAGACCACGGGGCCCAGGACCTGGTCTCCATAGCCCAGCCATACCTGGGGGTTTTCAGGAAAGCCTCACTCGCGTCCTGCCGGGCGATCCGGGGTGGTTGAGTTGGGAGGGGGGCTACCCCCGTTCGGAAGCCCACCACGTCCGAATATCCCATCCAGGAGGCGCAGAGAGCAACCTCGGCATGCATAACAAAGCAGCCCGCGGCCGCGTTCACAGCAGCCTTGGCGGGGGGTTCGGAAATTTCCACAGGGTCTTGGCCTCCCCCACTGTGGGCTCGCGCCTGGCGCCCCTCACCGGGCTTCCAAGCGCTCTTGTCGGTGTCGCTAGAAAACTCGCAGAGATTGGAGCTGAGAAAAGGCGGGCAAAGTTCCTTTTGATAAGTTATGAATGGGAAAAAGTGTTTGTAGAATTCATTGTTAAAACCACGGAGCCCGAGACTCGGCCGGCGCCGGGCCAATCGGAACCCGGAGGCTATTTTGAAATCTCTCCCGTCTCAGCCAATAGGCATGCAGGAGGCGAATCCCCGCGCCAGCGCCGGCCAATGAGCGCAGCGCTATGGTAAGAGGTCGGGGGCTCGGCCTCTCCGACTGTCAGCAGGTTAAAGATGGAGCCGGCAGGCGAGGGGCCGCCACGAGGTACAGGGTCGTCTGGATGGGGACCCGGGGGCAGACGATGGCCGGGATCCTCCTCCATCTAACCCTCCGCGTCTTGAGCGGGCCCTGGTCGGAAGGGATGTCTGCGTGAGTAGCTGGGTCTGAGGAGGGGATCCTGGGCTGGGCTGGGCGGCCCTACCCGGCGGGTCAGGCGGAGGGGCGCGGCCGGGATCCCGGGCGCCCTCTTTGGAGCAGGGAACTCTAGAAGGGCGGGGACCCCCCATCCTCTGCTCCGCTCTGGGCTTCCAGGCAGAAGAATATGTTAGAAAAGAACCCAGAGTCTATCTGGTGCAGGGCAAGGGGCCAAGGATGGGGTCGTCAGCTAGAAGGGGCGCGTCGTCCCGGGGTAGGGCCGCCCTTTTTCTCCCGGAGTCGCGGGCCGAGTCAGGGCGCAGGGTCGTCGGGCTGTACCCACCCCGCTCCGGGCGCTAGCCGGCTTTGGACTGCGGCTGAGCGCGGGTCCGTCTTTGTGTGTGCGCCCCCTCCCATGCGTGGCCCGTCAGCTCCTGCTCCGGGATTGGAACTACCCCCAGTCTGGGGTTTCTCCTCCACCTCAATCCGGAGCGTTCTGGGAAAGGCCTGGGTGTCCTGGGGTTCTGAAGACCCCAAGGACGCACCCCGCTGCGGTCTTCTTCCCTGCCCGGATGGACTGGACGGGGGCTCTGCCCCACCCACCCATCCATGGTTCAGCCTCTCGCCCTGCGTGTATTGGGGGTGGTGGGGTCCCCCCTGCTGGCCGCAGGTGCTCTGACGAGGTTGCACTACTGTGCTGTGAGAAGCAGTGCAATGATATTGTCAAAGCATCTGGGACCAGCCTTGGGGATCTCCCTCCCTGCAACCCTCACCTCCCACTCCCCAGGCAGGGCCCCTTGGGCTTGCAGGCCCTCCCCTCCCCCCTGCCCAATTCGCTCCCTTCTCCATGGAAACTTGAGATTCTAGCCAGGCCTGGGCCTCTGGGGTCAGAGGGCACCCCCCCCCCCCCCCCCCCCCCCCCGCCAGCAGAGGCCCCGCCCCAGCCAGCCTGCATTCCAGGTCTCAGATCCCTACAGACCACCCTGGGGGAGGCACTGGCAGGCCTGCCCGACACTCTTTCCCTGTTGCACTACTATGGGCCGCTGGGAAGCAGTGCAATGATGAAAGGGCATCGGTCAGGTCCGGCCTGCTACCCTGGGAGGGGGAAAGGGAGCTTGCTGCCTCACTCCACTTTCCAGTTGAGAAAGTTGAGGTGCCCAGAGGGTAAGTGTTTTTACTGATTAGGCACAGATGTGAAGCTGGACTGGACCCTCCATCAGAGGATCAGGTGGGTGCAGGGCTGGAGAATTGTCCCTAAACCCTCTATCCTGTCTTGGCTGGACAGGTGCAGGAGCAGACCTCCCCAGCTTCTGAAAAGCTCTTGTTTGAAGGTCTTTCCACATTGGGTCCCTGGGGTAAGGCTGGAACTCCAGGCCTGGTCAGGGTCTTAGGGGAAATACAGGCCCAGTCTTTTGCATGGAAGATCATTCTGGGCCTGGCTTGGACCCAGTCCTTGCTGGAAGCTTGAACAGGGCCAGGCTCTGGAGAGAATGTTCTTCTGGGTGGCAGTTGGGTAAGGGGGTAAGGCAGGCCTTTCAGGAGGCAGCCTTCACCCCAGGACATCAGTCGTATCTGGACTCAGCTGGAGTGGTACTATGTGAGATGGATGGGTGGACTTGGGATGCAAAGCCTGCAAATGATGTCTACCAACCATGCCAGTTTGTTCTCTTACAGAGAGGTGTGCCCTGAACCTGCAGGAGGGACTCAGAGGTGTCTAGCATGCCAACCATCCCGGCTGGAATACGGGGTTAGAGCTGAACTTCCAAGGAGCCTGACCCCAGGCATGCTTGGATGACCACCTCTACCATCAAGACCTGACACAGTGCAAAAGGTTTCTATGTGCCCAGTCATAGTCATTCAAATCTTCTTTAGAGGAGAACTAGGTTTCCAGATGGGCTTTTGGGAGTTTCCCTCACTCCTAGCTGGGCACATTGGGAAACTGCTTTACCCCTACCCTGGGGAGAGAAGCCCTGGCACCCGTGGGAGGAATGGGGCAATGACACATGCTCCTTGGCTTCCTAGTCCTGATCCCTTGGGGTTCCTTGATCCCAGGGTCATCTGACTTAGATCCATCCTCCCTTCCTCTAGGCACCAGGGGCCATGGCTGGTGGTGGCCACCCCTTAGTCCTGTACAGATTCTGTACCCACTGGCTGGAGACCCCCATGCAGCTGTCTCCTGCTCTTGCTGGGGGGAGACTGTACTCAGGGCTCTGCTCACGGGCTCCCTCCCAGTGGAAGCCTTCTCTGGGCTTCACAGCATTGAATATTCCTCCAGCACAGCTTGTTAAATCAATTTTTTTTTTTTTTGACAGAGTCTTGCTCTGTCGCCCAGGCTGGAGTGCAGTGGCACGATCTCGGCTCACTGCAACCTCCACCTCCCAGGTTCACGTGATTCTCCTGCCTCAGCCTCCCGAGTAGCTGGGACTACAGGCGCGTGCCACCACACCCAGCTAATTTTTGTATTTTTAGTAGAAATAGGGTTTCACTATGTTGGCCAGGCTAGTCTCGAACTCCTGACCTCATGATCTGCCCTTCTGGGCCTCCCAAAGTGCTGGGATTACAGGCATGAGCCATCGCACCCGGCCTAAATCAAAATTTTCTCCCTGTGGCAGAAGTGTCCATTAGACTGGGAGCCCCTGAGGACAGAGACAACTGTCATTTAAAAAATCTCTGGCCAGGCGCAGTGGCTCATGCCTGTAATCCCAGCATTTTGGGAGGCCGAGGCAGGTGGATCACCTAAGTTCGGGAGTTTGAGACCAGCCTGACCAACATGGAGAAACCCCATCTCTACTAAATATACAAAATTAGGCTGGGCGCAGTGGCTTATGCCTGTAATCCCATCACTTTGGGAGGCCGAGACAGGTGGGTCTGAGGTTAGGAGTTCAAGACCAGCCTGGCCAAGATGGTGAAACCCCATATCTACTAAAAATACAAAAAAAAAAAAAAAAAAAAAACTAGCCGGGTATGGTGGTGGGCACCTGTAATCCCAGCTACTAGGGAGGCCGAGGCAGAGAATTGCTTGAACCCGGAAGGCAGAGGTTGCAGTGAGCCAAGATTGTGCCACTGCACTCCAACCTGGACGACAGGGCAAGACTCCCTCTTGAAAATATAAAAAAATATATACAAAATTAGCCAGGTATGGTGGCGCATGCCTGTAATCCCAGCTACTCGGGAGGCTGAGGCAGGAGAATCACTTGAATCCAGGAGGGAGAGGTTGCGGTGAGCTGAGATTGCGCCATTGCACTCCAGCCTAGGCAACAAGAGGGAAACTCCGTCTCAAAAAAAAAAAAAAAAAATCTCTTGGCAGTGTCTGACAAAGAGGAGGGGCCCAATAACTCCCCCCGCCCTTTTTTTTTTTTGAGACGGAGTTTTGCTCTTGTTGCCCAGGCTGGAGTGCAATGGTGCGATCTTGCCTCACCGCAACCTCTGCCTCCTGGGTTCAAGCCATTCTCCTGCCTCAGCCTTCTGGGTGGCTGGGATTACAGGAATGTGCCACTACGCCCGGCTAATTTTTGTATTTTTAGTAGAGACGAGGTTTCGCCATGTTTGCTAGGCTGGTCTCGAATTCCTGACCTCAGGTGATCCACCCGCCTCGGCCTCCCAAAGTGCTGGGAGCCGTAAGCCACCGTGCCCGGCCTACACTTTTTAAAAATACAAATACAGGTATAAAGAGTGAAGCATGGGTTACTAGAATGACATGATGGGAGGGTGATTAGGGATCTGCTCGACCCTCAAGGGGGTGCTTGTCCTGTATGATAAAAGGCACGTACTGGCCAGGCACGGTGGCTCACGCCTGTAATCCCAGCTGTTTGGGAGGCTGAGGCAGGGGAATCACCTGAGGTCTGGAGTTCAAGACCAGCCTGGCCAATATGGAGAAACCCCGCCTCTACTAAAAATACAAAAATTAGCTGGGTATGATGGTGTATGCCTGTAGTTCCAGCTAGTCCGGAGGCTGATGCAGGAGAATCTCTTGAACCTGGGAGGCGGAGGTTGCAGTGAGCTGAGATCGCACTATTGCACTCCAGCCTGGCGACAAAGTGAGACTCCGACGAGAGAGAGAGAGAGAGAGATAGAGAGAGAGAGAAAGGCACATATTATAGATTTTAAAGTTTCATTTTGTAAGTCACACCAGGGCAGGAAGCAGAATAGTGATTTGAGCCCAGGTGTACCTAACCGAGTCTCTCTGCCTGCACTCCTAGACAAGATGATCAGGACAGACCTCATTCTTCTTTGGTTGTCCCCAGGCAGGAGGAAATAGTTGGAAGAGCTGAGGGCTGGTGGCTTAACAGCAAGAGATGAAAAATCTGATTAGACGTCTCAGGCACACTATGGATCTCAGGCTGATGGAAGACAAGGAGGGGACAAGGGAGGACGCAGTCCAGGGTGCACCTCCTTGTTAGTGGCTGGGGTCAGTGGCTGACCAAGTAGGAGGGGAGAGGGGTAAGAAAAGTAGCTTTCAGGGAGAAGAAGCTGTGCGTGAATGTAGACATGTTCAGCATGAGATGCCCAAGAATCGTCCCCAGTGGTCATTTGGATGTGGGTCTGGAGCTGAAGGGTGAGACACAGTGGGTGTGTTTTTCAGTCAGTTGTGGCTTCTAATCAGGACCAAGAAGTGTGTAAGATCGTCCCAGATGAGACGGTGAAGCCAGGACCTTCAAAAACGCATTCGGGGGCAAGCGGAAAAGGACAGTGAGGTGGAGCAGGAGGAACAGGACACTGAGGAGGGGCCGGAGATGCAGCGAGTACAGAGCAAACAAGTGGCTGTAAAGGGGAGGAGAGCGCAGAATCTGGGGAGGCCGCTGGAGAGTGAAGGAGAGGGAGGAGGGTGAAAAGTCCGAACCAGAAGGGTTAGGGGCGGAGTGAAGTTCTCGGGGCCTTGCCTGGATGAGGCCTCGCAGGCTACAGACAGCGAGGAGGGGCGCCGTCGGAGGGGACTGGAGGCCTGCCGAGAAGTGGGGGCCTTAAAGAAGTTGCTGACCAACCACGTACTCGGCGCAGCCAAGATCCCGGCCCGGGGCAAAGGCCCGATGGCCCCTGCAGAACTGGGCCAGGATCCGCGCAGCCGCGTTCGCCCCCTCGAGGTCGTGAGCGCGCGTGTCCAGAGCAACTGGCATTGTAGCCTGCGGCAGGCGCCCAGGGACTGGTCCCGCCCCCGGCTTTCGCGCGGATTGGCTGGGGCGGGCCGGCGCGGGGCGGCTGCGGTAGGCTAGGGCGTCCGCACCTGCGCCGCGGCCGCGGGGAGAAAGGGTGCGTCCCGGCAGTCCCGCCCGACGGGCCCCGCCTCCCTTGGTGACCCCACGCTCCGGCCTCGGGGCGAGTGGCGGTCGGCGCGCCGAGACCCTCGGGAGCCCCGCCCAGACGCCTGCTCCGCTTCCAGGCCGCCCGGGCTCTCCAGCCGCGCTCGCTCATGGAGATCCTAGACGAGTTCGACAGCGAGGTTCCGCAGAGCGAGACCTTCTGCCAGCAGATCTCCGAGGAGGACTTGGAGAGGCAGGCGGACACCTACACTGGGCGCGCGCTGCGCCTCCTCTTCCGCAGACTCGTCCGCAACCCGTCGCTGGCGGAGAGGGTGGTGCGATTGGAAGAGCGCGGGCTGTCTTTTCTCCGGGTGCGGCCGCGGGGCGTGGGACCGGCTGGGCGGGAACGGTCACTACCCGGGTCCGCCGTCCCCTAGGAAAGAGCTCCGACGATTGGAGCTTTGGGGGCCGGGGATGGGGGTGGGGTGGAGAGGTCGCCGTCGGCCTAGCTGGGGCTGCAGGGTAGTATCTTATCAGAAAACCGAGGCTGCACAGCCTGGGGAGTGGAGCGGGCAGGCGTCTCGTGCCCCAGACCTCCCCCTGCCCTGCCTCTTCTACTCTTGTTGCAGGCGAAGTACTTCTGTGTTGTGGAGGCGGAGCTGAACCATTGCAACAGCATGGGCGCCCTGGAGATGCACGAGCGGGTGGAGCAGCTGAAGCAGAGCATCCACCGCGTGCACCTCTACTCCCGGGGCGAGGATCAACCTCTCCCCGTGCTGGGCCCTGGGGGGGGGGTGGGGGGTCTGAGCCCAGTGCAGCCAGGCCGAGGGCTAAGTGACCACCTCCACTCTTCCAGTTGGATTTGCCCTCCTTGGATCAGGTTTTATCCAGACCAGGAAGGGGCCTGGGCAGTCTGGACCTGGGAAGAGAGGCGCTGCCCCTAGCTAGATTCTTTAGTTAGGAGACTTGACTTCAGCTCTGCTACTTCCTTCCTGGCTGTGTGATCCTGAGCAAGTTGGGCCGCCTTTCCGAGAGAGAGAGCCCTCATTGCTCACCTTGGTGTTTTGGAGTGGTGGATGAAGGCCTGTAGGTAGGGCTGGCTCAAGCAACCCAGCAAACCTGACTCAATTAAAAAAAAAAAAAAAAAAAAAAGGCCGGGTGCAGTGGCTCACGCCTGTAATCCCAGCACTTTGGGACAAGGCCGAGGCGGGCGGATCACAAGGTTAGGAGTTCGAGACCAGCCTGACCAACATGGTGAAACCACCGTCTCAACTAAAAATACAAAAATTAGCCAGGCGTGGTGGTGCGTGCCTGTAATCCCAGCTATTTAGGAGGCTGAGGCAGGAGAATTGCTTGAACCCAGGAGGTGGAGGTTGCAGTGAGCTGAGATAGCACCACTGCACTCCAGCCTGGGCAACAGAGTGAGACTCCGTCTCAAAAAAAAAAAAAGTTGAGAGAGTCCTGGCACCGACCAACCATGTTCTTGGTGTGGCCCTGTGGCTTATCTCTGGCCCTGTGTTTGGCACTTAAAAAAAAAAGGCACTTTTTATTAAAGTAAACATGTACAAAACTGGAGATAACAGCGAACACCCCCAAGAACCTGTCGTCAGCCTCAGCAACTGTCCCCATCTTGCCAAATGTCTTTCACTCTCCATAACCCTAAGCCTTTTTCTGAAGTATTTGAAGGGAAATCTCAGACATCATTGTACCTCTGACTACTTTAGAATGCATCTTAATTTAAAAAAAAAGGCCAAGCATGGTGGTTCACACCTGTAATCCCAGCACTTTGGGAGGCCAAGGTGGGTGGATCATCGAGGTCAGGAGTTCAAGACCAGCCTGGCCAACATGGTGAAACCCCGTCTCAACTAAAAATACAGAAAAATTAGCTGGGCTTGCCTGTAATCCCAGCTCCTTAGGGAGGCTGAGGCAGAAGAATCGCTTGAACCTGGGAGGTAGAGGTTGCAGTGAGCCAAGATCGCACTACCACACTCCAGCCTGGGCGACAACAGAGAAACTCCATCTCAAAAAAAGGCATTTGGCCGGGCACAGTAGCTCATGCCTGTAATCCCAGCACTTTGGGAAGCTGAGGTAAGAGAATCTTTTGAGCCTAGGAGTTGGAGACCAGCCTGGGCAACATAGCAAGACCCCATCTCTACAAAAAAATTTTAAAAATAGCCAGGTGTGGTGGCACATGCCTGTAGTCCTGGCTACTTGGGAGGCTGAGGGAGGAGGATAGCTTGAGCCCAGGAGTTTGAGGTTATGGTGAGCTATGATCACACCGGTGTGCTCCAGCCTGGGTGATACAGAGTGAGGCCCTGTCTCTATAAAGTGTGTTTGGCTCCCACTCTACCCTGCTCTGGCTGCAAGATAGGCACTCACTGGCACCTTTTGTTGCAGACACCAAAAGACGAGAAGGAAGCCAAGACAGAAGAAACCAGAACCCAACCTCTTATGGGACCGGTCGACCTCCCCATGCCTGCCACCAACCCTGCTGCCACCTCTGCCACTACCACCACCATGATCTCCGTGGTGACCCCATCACCCCCTGGCACCTGGGGCTGCCTTGCTTGCCTAAAGCCAAGTAGGTGGAGCCCCTTGGTGCCTTCAACCCCCACCCAACGCCTTAACCAGAGCAAACCCCGTTTATCTGCTTTATCCTTCAAGACCCTGTCTGCAAAGAGGGGTCTGCTTCTTAAAAGCAGAGGGCTGAGATCCACGGCTATAGGCCCAGGAGGGCCCCCGGGATTGTTCTGAGCAGGGGGCACCCAGGACTGCCTGGAGTGGGGGAGGCTCCCACTGACTGACTTGCAGGGCAGTGGAGGGAAGGGACCAAAGACCCTAGGCATAGTGTAGACCAGACAGGATCCTGGGGCTCCCAAAGGACAGGTGGAAAACCAGGGGGCCCCTCCCACATCTTCAGCCCCACTCCTGCCTCTCCCTGTGGGCATGGCTCCCCATGCTACCCTCTGCCTGCAGTGCACTGGGTTAGAGCCAGGATGGTGTCTGGCCCCAGGGAGGTGGGGAGGCATGCTTACCAGGGGGAGCCAGGGCAGTGGAGCTTGGGCACGCTGTTTCCAGCCACATATGAGAAATGGAAGCCTCCAGGGTTGAGAACCAAGGGAGTCAGATCAACCATGTGGCTGCAAGACAGGGCAGAGAGGGGACATCAGCCCCAGGCCCCTCCACACCTCATGTGCAGTTCTACAGCATGGGCACAGGCACTGCCCACACAGAGCCGACCTCCGAGCCCAGACCCCTCCCCTGTAAAATGAGAATAAGCACTCAGGATGGTTGTGAGGATTCACTAACAGACTGAGAAGAAATGGTGATCTAGCCTGCCACATGGGACAGTCCCCAAGATGCTCCTTCTTCATTTCCCTGAAGCCCAGAGTAAACCCCTTTGGCCTCCTTGGGTTTCCAGTTTAATTTCACTTCAGATCTTGAAATGTTCAAATTCTTCACCTGGAGGATAGAAAGGAAATCTCAGGACAAGTTTGTTGGCCTCACTTGAAGAAAAGTACCTTATAGAAGAGCCTTAAGAATGACGTGGCTTTCATTCACTCAGCAGATACATTGGGACCATCTCTTGTGCCCACCTTGAGCTTGGTTGAGGTACAGGAGATGGGGTTGGGGGCGCTGGGAACTAAGGAGGTTTTAACCCAGCCTGGGGGATGGACGACTGCCTGGAGGTGGAGGCCAGACCTGAATGAGTCACGCAAGCTAAGTGGGGAGTCAAGAGGTGCAGGCGGTTAGGCCATCGCACCTGGCCGCTCATCTTTTTTAGCATTGAATAATATTCCATTGCCTGGATATGCCACATTTTATCATTCATCCAATGAAGGATATCCTGGTTGCTTCCAAGTTTTGGCAATTATGAATAAAGCAGTATAAACATCTGGAGGTTTTAGAGTGGACATAACTTTTCAACTCATTTGAGTAAATAACAAGGAGCATGCTTGCTGAATCATAGGGTACGACAGCCAAACTGTCTTCCAAAATGACTGTACCATTTTGCATCCAGCAATGAATAAGAATTCAAAGGCCTTGGCTGGGCACAGTGGCTCATGCCTATAATCCCAGCAGTTTAGGAGGCTGAGGCGGGCAGATTACGAGGTCAAGAGATCGAGACCATCCTGGCCAACATGGTGAAACCCTGTCTCTACTAAAAATACAAAAATTAGCTGGGCATGGTGGGTCATGCCTGCAGTCCCACCTACTTGGGAGGCTGAGGCAGAAGAATCGCTTGAACCCGGGAGGCAGAGGTTGCAGTGAACCAAGATCATGCCACTGAACTCCAGCCTGGCGACAAAGTGAGACTCTGTCTCAAAAAAAAAAAAAAAATTCGAGGACTTTTTATGTAAGGAACTCACACTGTTTTATAAAAAGACAATTCAGAATTCTGGCCGGGCGTGGTGGTGCACTACTGTAATCCCAGCAATTTGGGAGCAGTGAGGTGGGGGATCACTTGAGCTCAGGTGTTCAAATTAGCCAGGCATGTTGGTTCGCACCTGTAGTCCCAGCTACTTGGGAGGCGTGAGTGGGAGAATCTCTTGAGCCCAGCGGGGAGAGGCAGGCGCCTGTAGTCCCAGCTACTCGGGAGGTTGGGGCTGGAGAATTGCTTGAACCCGGGAAGTGGAGCTTGCAGTGAGCCGAGATCACGCCACTGTACTCCAGCCTGGGCAACAGTGTGAGACTCCATCTCAAAAAAAAAAAAAGTAATAATCTTTGGGGCCGGGCGCGGTGGCTCACGCTTGTAATCCCAGCACTTTGGGAGGCCAAGGCGGGCGGATCACGAGGTCAGGAGATCCAGACCACGGTGAAACCCCGTCTCTACTAAAAATACAAAAAAATTAGCCGGGCGTGGTGGTGGGCGCCTGTAGTCCCAGCTACTCGGAGAGGCTGAGGCAGGAGAATGGCGTGAACCCGGGAGGCAGAGCTTGCAGTGAGCCAAGATTGCGCCACTGCACTCCAGCCTGGGCGACAGAGCGAGACTCCGTCTCAAAAAAAGAAAAAATAATAATAATAAATCTTTAAGGTCACCAATAACAATAGATGCAAAATACTCCATCAAACGGGTGGAACATCATTTACTCAACTGTTCTTGCTTGTTGAAATATTTCTCCAATGGGGTCAATTTTTAGGTTCTTGGTGCATTTTGCTTTCTGACTGAGTCATCATGGTGCATCACCACAAATGGGTTATTTTTTATTATTATTTTTTTGAGACGGAGTCTCGCTCTGTCGCCCAGGCTGGCGCCCAGGCTGGAGTGCAGTGGCACAATCTCAGCTCACTGCAAGCTCCGCCTCCCAGGTTCACGCCATTCTCCTGCCTCAGCCTCTCCGAGTAGCTGGAACTACAGGCGCCCGCCACCACGCCCGGCTAATTTTTTTTTGTATTTTTAGTAGAGACGGGGTTTCACTGTGGTCTCGATCTCCTGACCTCGTGATCCGCCCGCCTCGGCCTCCCAAAGCGCTGGGATTAAAAGCGTGAGCCACCGCGCCCGGCCGGGTTATTTTTAATTGGTTTGTATTTGTTTGCTTACTTATTTAGAGACAGAGTTGTGCTCTGTTGTCCAGGCTGGAGTGCGATGGCGTGATCTCGGCTCACTGCAACCTCTGCCTCCCAGGTTCAAGCGATCACCATGCCTCAGGCCTCCCGAGGAGCTGGGATCACAGGCACATGCCACCACGCCCAGCTAATTTTTGTAGTTTTAGTAGAGATGGGGTTTCACCATGTTGGCCAGGCTGGTCTCGAACTCCTGACCTCAGGTGACCCAACCGCCTCAGCCTCCCAAAGTGTTGGAATTACAGGCGTGAGCCACCGCACCGATTGTCCCCTCCCCACACCTGGCCCTTTTTTAAAGAGACAGGATCTCACTCTGTTGCCCAGGCTAGAGTGCAGTGGCTTGATCATAGTTCACTGCAGCCTCAAACTCCTGGGCTCAAGTGATCCTCCCACTACAGCCTCCCAGGTAGCTGGGATCACAGGTGCTGCCACCATGCTGGGCCTAAGATTCCAGCCCTTAAGGAGCTACATCCCATCCACTGTGTGTGTGTCATGGAGGCAGTGGGTGTGTTGGGGAGGGTGCTCAGTAAACCGGGACACAGACCGAATTACACAGGATTACAAATTGTGAGGAATTGTGACAGACTCTATGGGAGATGCATGGAAGTGGGTGGTTAGGGAAGGTCTCTCTGGGGAGGTGACACTTACGTTAAAACCTAGAGAATAAGAAGCCAGCCATGAAATAAGGCAAAGATAGCTGGCTTTCGGTGACTGGGTGGATGGTGGTACTGCTCAGCAGAGTGGGGACTGGGAGAAGAGGGAGGATTGAAAATTCTGCTTTATGGCCGGGCGCGGTGGCTCATGCATGTAATCCCAGGACTTTGGGAGGGCTGAGGCAGGAGGATCGGCTGAGGCGGGAGGATCACCTGAGTCAGGAGTTTGAGACCAGCCTGACCAACATGGAGAAACCCCTTCTCTACTAAAAATACAAAATTAGTCGGGCGTGGTGGCACATGCCTGTAATAATCCCAGCTACTTGGGAGACTGAGGCAGGAGAATCGCTTGAACCTGGGAGGCGGAGGTTGCAGTGAGCCGAAATCACACCATTGCGCTCCAGCCTGGGAAACAAGAGCAAAATTCCGTGTCAAGAAAAAAGAAAATTCTGCTTTGACCAGACATGTTAATTTAATTTTTTTAGGCAGAGTCACTCTGTCACCCAGGCTGGGATGCAGTGGCCTAATCTTGGCTCACGGCAACCTCTGCCTCCCCAGTTCAAGCTACTGTCTTGGCCTCCCAAGCAGCTGGAATTACAGGTGTGTGCCACCACACCAGGCTAATTTTTTGTATTTTTAGTAGAGATGGGGTTTTGCCATGTTGGCCAAGCTAGTCTTGAACTCCTGACCTCAAGTGATCTGCCCACCTCAGCCTCTCAAAGTGCTGGGATTGGCCGGGCGTGGTGGCTCATGCCTGTAATCCCAGCACTTTGGGAGGCCAAGGCAGGCAGATCAGGAGGTCAGGAAATCGAGACCATCCTGGCTAACATGGTGAAACCCCGTCTCTACTAAACACACACACACACACACACACACACACACACACACACACACACATGAGCCACCACGCCCATCCAGACATGTTAAATTTCAGATCAGTGGTTACCCAAGTGGAGATCAGGAATCTGGAGTGCTGGTGACTTAGTACTGGGAGTCATGGGATACAAATGGCATTTAAAATTAGGAGCAGGCCGGGCGCGGTGGCTCACGCCTGTAATCCCAGCACTTTGGGAGGCCGAGGCGGGTGGATCACGAGGTCAGGAGATCGAGACTATCCTGGTTAACACGGTGAAACCCCGTCTCTACTAAAAATACAAAAAAAAATTAGCCGGGTGCGGTGGTGGGCGCCTGTAGTCCCAGCTACTAGGGAGGCTGAGGCAGGAGAATGGCGTGAACCCGGGAGGCGGAGCTTGCAGTGAGCCGAGATCGCGCCACTGCACTCTAGCCTGGGCGAAAGAGCAAGACTCCGTCTCAAAAAAAAAAAAAAAAAAATAAATAAATAAAAATAAAATAAAATAAAATTAGGAGCCTAGGCAAGATTACCCTGGGCCTGAGTGTAGCTAGGGGCCCAAGGTACTGATTTGACCCAAGGGAAGGGTCTGGCAGAAGAGACGGAAGGGATCAGGCAGGGCTTTGGACCTCTAGGTTTGATGGCCACCTGCTGCTGGGCCTCCGAGGGGCCTGGAGGCGGTGAGGACCGAATTTGCAGAGAGAATAAGAAGTGAGCGAGTAGAACGAGAGTGGTACATGGCTTTGAAGGCGTCTGCCACTGAGGCGGGAAGGGATGGGGTGGAGGCTCATGAGACTTGAAGCTCTAGGAGAACGTTGAAAAAGACCTGAGCGCTGGCCGGGCGCGAAGCCTCAGGCCTGTAATCCCAGCACTTTGGGAGGCCAAGGCGGGAGGACTGCTTGAGCTCAAGAGCTCCAGACCAGCCTGGGCAACATTGTAAGAGCCTGTCCCTACAAAAAATTAACAAATTATCCGGGTGTGGTGGTGCGTGCCCGTAGCTACTCGGGAGGCTGAGGTGGGTGAATCGCTTGAGCCTGGGAGGTCGAGGCAGTAGTGAGCTGTGATTGTGCCACTGCACTCCAACCTGGGCGACAGAGCGAGACCCTGTCTCGAAAATAAATAAGACCTGAGAACCCAGTATGGGAATGGCCCTGAGCCGTGGCTGTGGGGGTAGACGAGGCGGTCCAGAGAGACCCCTCGAGAAGATGGGGCTTCGAGGGTGAGGGAGCTCCGCCCCGAAAAGGCGCCAGCGGGAGATGGCACACCTAGCTAGGACCCCATACTGGGCAGGCGATCCTTCCGAGCATGCGCACCTGGCGCTAGCGAACCACAATTCCCAGCACGCCAGGCGCCCGTTTCCGGGGCGCGCCGCGGAACTCGGAAGTCGTCACGGAACTCGGCTGCGGCTCCATGGTCTGAGTTGTCAGCCGTTGTTTTTTCGTGCTTGCTAGTCGCCGCCGCCGCGCCGCCATGGGGAAGCGACAGCACCAGAAGGACAAAATGTAAGTTGAGCCGCAGTCGGGAGCGGCGCTCCGCTCTGCCTCAGTGAACCGCCTGTCCCGCACTGCGCGCCGCTCGCCTTCCCTCTCAGCTAGTCCCCAGAGCCCAGACCAAAGGTCACTTCCTCCCGGAAGCTGCCGCCCTCTCTCCAGTCAGGGTAATGACCCTCGGGCCGCCGCGCTCTCCCGGGGCCGCGGCTCCGATGGCGTCAGCTGCAGGCTTGAGCGCAGCCCGGTCTTCCTTTACTCTGGTTCTGCCCGGGCCGTCCCCCGTCTCCTCGCGAGCTTTGCCCCTGCATGAGTAGTCTCTACCTCTTCCGTACTTCACGTCTCGCTGTGTTCTGGTTCATGCCTATCAGCCTGCACACGTGCTGCAGAGCCTTCTAATTTAAAGCAAACCAGGCCGGGCGCAGTGGCTCACCTGTAGTCACAGCACTTTGGGAGGCCGAGGCGGGCGGATCACCTGAGGTCAGAAGTTGAAGACCGGCCTGGCCAATATGGTGAAACCCCCTCTCTACTAAAAATACAAAAATTAGCGAGGCGTGGTGACGGGCGCCTGTAATCCTAGCTATTTGGGAGGCTGAGGCAGGAGAATCGCTTGAACCCGGGAGGCGGAGGTTGCAGTGAGCCGAGATCGTGTCACTGCACTCCAGCCTGGGCGACAGAGCGAGAGGCTGTGTCAAAAATAATAAATACAATTTAAAAATCCACCCGTGCTCCGTGCCCCACGTCCCACGTTCCCCTCCCGCCGCCGCCGTGTTGTTTCTTTCTCTTAAGAACAAGTGAGAGACTAGTGGCTTCATGCTGTTTTCTGAGTCTCTTGAAACCACTCAAGTCAGAATTTCGGCCCCAGAACTGTTGGGCTTCTCAACAGTATGTCACACCGTTGACCACTCACTCCCTCCTTCTGAAGCCCTCCTTTGGTATCTGGGATTTCACCTGCTCTTTGTTTTCCATCGACTTCAGTGGCCTCTCTTTTCAGGTTCCCAGCGACTTCTTGTTGCTAAATCTAGTATTCAATCCTCAGTCCTCTTTTTTTTTTTTTTTTTTTTTGAGACGGAGTTTCGCTCTTGTTGCCCAAGCTAGAGCGCAATGGTGCGATCTTGGCTCTCTGCAACCTTCGCTTCCCAGGTTCAAGCGATTTTTCTGCCTCAGCCTCTCAAGTAGCTGGGATTACAGGCATACGCCACCACACCCGGCTAATTTTGTATTTTTAGTAGAGAAGGGGTTTCTCCATGTTGGTCAGGCTGGTCTCGAACTCCTGACCTCAGGTGATCTGCCTGCTTTGGCCTCCCAAAGTCCTGGGATTACAAGCGTGAGCCACCGCACCCGGGCAGCCTCAGTCCTCATTTTGTTGGGCTTCTCAGCAGTATGTCACACCGTTGACCACTCCCTCCTTCTGAAGCCCTCCTTTGGTATCTGGGATTTCACGTGCTCTTTGTTTTCCATCGACTTCAGTGGCCTCTCTTTTCCCAGTCTCCTTTCTGGACCCTCCTCCCTTCTCTCAGATCTCATAGGTTTCTTTTCCATAAACTTTCTCTGTGGGTGATATAATTTCCCAGTCATTTATAAGCTGCTTTCCCCAGTCTTGTGTAGTTAGTGGCTTACTTGATATCTCCACTGGAGGACTGATAGACATCTCAAATTTTTTTTTTTGAGATGGAGTCTTGCTCTGTCGTCCAGGCTGGAGTGCAATGGTGCAGTCGTGGCTCACTGCAACCTCTACTTCCCAGATTCAAGCAATTCTCCCACCTCAGCCTCCCCAGTAGCTGGGATTATAGGTGCCTGCCACCATGCCCGGCTAATTTTTGTATTTTTATTAGAGACAGGTTTTCACCATGTTGGTCAGGCTGGTCTCGAACTCCTGACCTCGAATGATCCACCCGCCTCTGCCTCCCAAAGTGCTGGGATTACAGGCATGAGCGACCGCGCCAGGCCAGACATTTCAAATTTAATATGCCTTAAACAGAACTCTCGATTTTCAGCTCTTGAGCTTGCTCCTCCCTGTAAACTAAAAATAAAACCCTAAGTCCCCCCACCAGCTAAGCAGACACGCTTGTGGCCAAGAGAACCCCAGGAAAACCTTAAAACAGTTCCTGGCCATGATGGGATAGAGATCAGCTGTACCTTGTTATATCCCCCTCCATTTTGTGGCTTAGACATAACAACTGACCAGCATTAATGTTGAAATAGGGATCATAAGGGGCCAGGCACAGTGGCTCACACCTGTAATCCCAGCACTTTGGGAGGCCGAGGCGGGTGGATCACGAGGTCAGGAGATCGAGACCATCCTGGCTAACACGGTGAAACCCCGTCTCAACTAAAAATACAAAAAATTAGCCGGGCGTGGTGGTGGGCACCTGTAGTCCCAGCTACTCGGAGAGGCTGAGGCAGGAGAATGGCTTGAACCTGGGAGGCGGAGCTTGCAGTGAGCCAAGATCACGCCACTGCACTCCAGCCTGGGCAACAGAGCGAGACTGTCTCAAAACATAAATAAATAAATAAATAAAATAAATAAAAATAAAGAAATAGAAATCATAAGATTGACAAAACAGACTGTGGCAATAAGATACCATTTTTTTTTTTTTTTTGAGACGGAGTCTCGCTCTGTCGCCCAGGCTGGAGTGCAATGGCACGATCTTGGCTCACTGCAAGCTCCGCCTCCCAGGTTCCCGCCATTCTCCTGCCTCAGCCTCCTGAGTAGCTGGGACTACAGGCGCCTGCCACCATGCCCGGCTAATTTTTTGTATTTTTAGTAGAGACGGGGTTTCACTGTGTTAGCCAAGATGGTCTCGATCTGACCTCGTGATCCGCCGGCCTTGGCCTCCCAAAGTGCTGGGATTACAGGCCTGAGCCACCTTGCCCGGCCTGTTTTTTTTGTTTTTTGTTTTGTTTGTTTTTAAGACAGTCTCCCCCTGCCCCCCAGGCTGGAGTGCAGTGGCGCTGTCACAGCTCACTGCAGCCTCAACCTGCCTTCCTGCCTTAGTCTTTGGAGTAGCTGGGACCACAGGTGCGAGCTGTCACACCTGGCTAAATTTTAAATTTTCTTGTAGAGACAGATTCTCGCTTTGTTGCCCCAGCTGTTCTCCAACTCCTGGACTCGAGCAATCTTCCTGCCTTGGCCTCCCAAACTGTTGGGATTATAGGTGTGAGCCACTGTGCCTGGTCTCCATGTCTGTTGTGTTTATCACTGTGTGGCTGTTTTTTTTGTTTGTTTGTTTGTTTGTTTGTTTGTTTTGAGACAGAGTCTCACTCTGTCGCCCAGGCTGGAGTACAGTGGTGTGATCTCGGCTCACTGCAACCTCCGCTTCCTGGGATCAAGCAGTTCTCTGCTTCAGCCTCCCAAGTAGCTGGGATTACAGGCAACCACCACCACGCCCAGCTAATTTTTGTATTTTTAGTAGAAGCGGTTTCACCATGTTGGCCAGGCTTGTCTCAAACTCCTGACCTCTAGTGATTCACCTGCCTCCGGCTCCCAAAGTATTGGGATTACAGGCGTTAGCCACCATGCCCGACCCATAGTAGGTATTTAGTAAGCATTTGCTGAGTAAGCAAAGATTACTCACTTCCAAAGACTTTGTCCTCTTTATAAAGGGGGTGGTGGTAGTATTATCTTCCTCTCTTCTTCAGGTACATTACCTGTGCTGAATACACTCACTTTTATGGTGGCAAGAAGCCAGGTAAGGCATGCAGTCTTTCTGTTCCCCGTTGGGGAAGTGGTATTAGGGAACAGTGTCTTCAGGATACAGTGAGCTGTAAAAATAGACAACAAGAACATGGAAACTGTGGTAGACAAATGAGCTGAAGACACAGGTCACGAAAGAAAAATATACTCAAGAAAGAAGAACATGCTTCATCTTAGTGGTGATTCTTGTAAAATGTAGATTAAAATATTCCCTGATGCTGGGAGCTAAGTAAAAAATAAATAAGTAAATAAAATACAAAATTACATGTACATTTAAATGTTTTTTTTTGAGACGGAGTCTTGCTCTGTCGCCCAGGCTGGCGCCGAGACTGGAGTGCAGTGGCGCAATCTTAGCTCACTGCAAGCTCTGCCTCCCAAGTTCACGCCATTCTCCTGCCTCAGCCTCTCTGAGTAGCTGGGACTACAGGTGCCCGCCACCACGCCCGGCTAATTTTTTGTATTTTTAGTAGAGATGGGGTTTCACCGTGGTCTCGATCTCCTGACCTCATGATCCGCCCGCCTCAGCCTCCCAAAGTGCTGGGATTACAAGCGTGAGCCACCGCGCCCGGCCTAAATGTTTTTTCTCTATCAAGTTTGTAAGGAATAAAAAGAATGATAACATTTTCAGCTGTCAAAACTATCAAGACTACAATAACAAGACCACTGTCATAATTTTAATGGGAGTAAAAAAGTATGCACTTTTCCCTGTAAGTTCTTTTTTGATGTACCCCAAGTGTTTTGGTTTATCTGTTAAAAGGTTTTTAATCCACAGCAATTGCTGTACTTGAAAATTTGCATGAACTTTTTCATAAGCTGTAACTGAATTACTAGCAGGAGCACATAGATGAAATACTTTACAGAGTAAGATTTCTGTTTTTTATTTCATTTTAAACAGATCTCCCACAAACAAATTTTCGTCGTTTACCTTTTGACCACTGCAGGTAAGAGTTTTGCGAGTTTACCTTTCCCTTGTAATTGTTCTCTGATCCTGTCTGATAGTGAATCTGCCCCTTATGGATGTGGGGTTATGCGTAAGAGTGTGCCTTGAAGATGTGGCCCTTCAGTTCATGTTGGGAGAAGATGCAGAGTCCTCGTCATGATGTTAGGAGCTTGCCTTGGTGTTGGATCCTGCTCCAGTCCTTCACCAGGGGTGGCACAACCACTATTGTAGTTGGAGGAGAAGGTTGGTGAGAGAGGGAGGTGGTCAGGCTGCCTAGAGAGGGCTCCCTGGGACAGCATTTCAGGAGGTCACCATGCCAAGCTCAGCCAGCCCACATCCTGACCAGGGTGCGTGGCAACTCACCAAGAATGACTCTGTCCTTTTTCAGTCTCTCTCTGCAGCCCTTTGTCTACCCAGTCTGCACTCCTGATGGCGTTGTCTTTGACTTGCTGTGAGTTTTTCCTTGAATTTTGATCTAACAAATGTGAGATTCTCAACACCCATTAAGGAAGGGGACCCTTGGTACCCTTGGGTAGGGCTCTTGGGCACACAGAAGTAACAGCTAGGGCCTTGGGGACATGGCAGCAGTGCTGCCGTGACCCCTAGGCAGGCAGCTCTAGTTGTCAGGTGCTGTTGTCACTGCCTGGAATGGGGTAGACCACACCCCTCCAAGTGGGGGTCCTAGTGTTGTAATTGGACACAGTGACCTGTTTTAGAATGGTAATGAACCACATATTTTTACTTTATGAAAGCAGAGCCGTAATTACGGCGTGTACCTTTTGCGTGAAGTATTTGGAAGCATTATGTCCAGTTTTGCGTTTCAGCATATGCTTCTGTAATTTTTTTCATGTTTCAGGCTCCTTTTTTTTTTTAAGACAGAGTCTCACTTGGTCACCCAGGCCAGGTTGGAGTGCAATGGCATGGTCTTGGCTCACTGCAACCTCCACCTCCTGGGTTCAAGTGATTCTCCTGCTTCAGCCTCCTGAGTAGCTGGGACTACAGGTGTGTGCCACCACGCCTGGATAATTTTTGTATTTTTAGTAGAGACGGGGTTTCACCATGTTGGCCAGGATGGTCTCAATCTCCTGACCTTGTTATCCACCCACCTTGGCCTCCCAAAGTGCTGGGATTACAGGTGTGAGCCACTACTCCCAGCCTAATTTTTAAAATTTTTAGTAGAGATGGTGGCTCATGCCTGTAATCCCAGCACTTTGGAAGGCTGAGGTGGGCAGATCACGAGGTCAGGAGATCGAGACCATCCTGGCTAACACGGTGAAACCCTTTCTCTACTAAAAAAATACAAAAAAATTAGACGGGCGTGGTGGCGTGCACCTGTAGTCCCAGCTACTTGGGAGGCTGAGGCAGGAGAATGGCGTGAACCTGAGAGATGGAGCTTGCAGTGAGCTGAGATTGCACCACTGAACTCTAGCCTCGGCGACAGAGGGAGACTCTGTATCAAAAAAAAAAAAAAAAAAAAATTTTTTTTTAGTAGAGGCGGGGGTCTTACTATGTTGCCCAGTCTGGTCTTGACTTCCAGGCCTCAAGTGCCCCTCCTGCCTTGGCCTCCCAAAGTGCTGGGATTACAGGCATGAGTCACTGCACCTGGCCTGAAAATGAATTTTTAGGAAATTTTAGCCTTATTTTAGGAAAAGAAAATTTTACCACAGTCCCACTATCCAAGATAACCACTGTAAATATGCTAATTTTTTGTGAACTTATTTGTAGTAACATGATTGAGATAACACTGTGAACACTGTGAAGTGTTGACAGGTAACACTGTGTGGATCTATTTATTCACTTGGTTGTGATGAGAGGTTTTTTCCCCATGTGATTCAGAATTCTCTGAAAGTATAATTTTTCTTTTTTCTTTTCTTTTTTTTAATTTGAGACAGGGTGTCACTGTGTTGCCCAGGCTGGTCTTGAACTCCTGCGCTGAAGCAATCCTTCCACCTCAGCCTCCTGAGTAGCTGAGATTTTAGGCACACACCACCATGTCTGGCTTGAAAGTATAGTTTTTGATGCTAGCTTAGTATTTAATTATACAGATGTATCAACATTTATGACAGGGAGTGGTGGCTTATGTCTGTAGTTCCAGCACTTTGGGAGGCTGAGGCAGGAGGATCTCTTGAACCCAGGAGTTTGAGACCAGCCTGGGCAACATGCTGAGAACCTGTGTCTACAAAAAAGTACAAAAATTAGCCAGCCATGGTGGTGTGCACCTGTAGTCCCAGCTACTTGGAAGGCTGAGGTGGGAGGATCGCTTGAGCCCCAGGGGTGGGAGGCTGCAGTGAGCCATGATTGAAACACTGCATTCCAGCCTGAGTGACAGGGCGAAACCTTGTCTCAAAGAAAAAAAAAAACCCAAACCGTTTACTTACTTGTTTTCACTTGTAGTTTTTGTTGTTTATACGTAACTGCAGTAATAACCCTGAACATACTTTGAAACCTGTGTATCCACAAATATCCCCCCAACTTCCTGAGACAAGATGAGGAGCTCTTCTCTCCTAAAGTGAAGCAAGACCCCTTCACAGGCCTCTAACCTGGAAGCAGCCCTGCAAGACCACAGTGTTGTTACCACGTGGTGCCTAAGCACCCTGGTGATGCTTTCTGTTCTCTCTTCCCTTCAGGAACATTGTTCCATGGCTTAAGAAGTACGGGACCAACCCCAGCAATGGAGAGGTAGGTGGCTATGCAGGAGTTTCAGTGATGCTAGTGAATGCTATCCTCTCACTTCTTTTGTTCTGGTGGTTTTCATGAACACAGGAACATGGGAGAGAACCGTTCATGAGGCCCAGTGAGGAGGGACAGTCTTCCCCTCCTCTCCCCACTCCCATTCTTTTCCGGAAATGCTTCCTGCCTGTGCACATGTATATATGTGCATGTCTTTTCTCGGGCCATAGCTGTGATCCAGTATGACCTCATCTTAACTTGATTCTATCTGCAAAGACCCTATATAAACCCTTGATTATATCCAAGTCAGGCCACATTCACAGGTTCCCAGTGAGCATCAGTTTTGTGGGGACATTATGCAGCCTGGTTCCGAGGGAGATCTAGTGTATTTTACCAGTGACCTTGCCCTTCCTGTTGGAGTTACTTGTATGTATTCCTCCACCTCTTTCCTGTGGCCTGGGGCAAGAGCTCAAACTGTGCGAGCCAGAGGGTCAGGACTCGAGCGGGCTCCCTGTGCTGGAGCCGCTGGGAGGGAGCTCCCTGGACAATATGACCCTCCCTACCGGGCCAGCAGGAGAAGCTGTCTGATCTATCTCAGCTCTTCTGGCCCTTGTGATGTTCTGGGGGCTGCAGGGTTCTGGGGACTCTTTCTAGATGGAGTTGGTGCTCCTCCAAGGCTTCCATGCTCTCCAATACAAGGGGAACTTGGCCAGGGGGCTGGTTTTGAGTGTTCTTGGACCAGCTACTAAAGCCTGTGGCTTTTCTCTTTCAGATGCTTGGGTTGGGGGCTTGTGGCCTCGCCTCTTTCTTCCTTGGTCTTTGTCACTTGAAGACTGTTTCTGTGATGTCTGCTGCTGGGAGCCACATTGGATCCCAGGGGCTTTCCCCAAGGTCCGTGCCCCAGTCTGGGAAGTCATTCTCTGTTGCTCTTCTCAGCAGGGGTTCCTGCTGCCTGCTTGTGCCCTGTATGGCTGGGTGTCAGCCTCAGGGAGCAGCCTGGTGGCGAGGTGGGGGTAGGTGGGGTTTTCCTCTCCACGGCTGCCCTCATGGCCCCTGCCGTCCCAGTGGATGCTGTCATTTGGTTGCAGCTGGGGTGCATTTTGCTACTTTGGGTGTTTTGTTTCACAGGTACTCTTTGGGATTCCCAAACTTGTCGATTGTGCTGGCCCCCACACCCACAAAGTCTGATCTGGCAGTTAGCCACACTGTTCGGGCTTACATCAGGGAGGTGCAGCCATTTCTTTGTTCCAGGCATCGTGTTGGGGTGAGTCTGCAGGAGCGCCCCACACGTCTGTTCCTGCGCCTCTCCCTTGGCCTGCTCTGGAAGGGACCTTGCTGTGTGCTTGCTTGGCCAGACCTATGGGTGTCAGCAGAGCCTTGCTAGCCAAACCTCTGAGGAGAGTTCCTGAGCCAAGGGCTGGCTGGCCCATTTGACTTTTGGGGGCTCAGGAGGAGCCTGTTGTGTGGGAGAGTCTCTCTGTTCAGGTCCTGTGTCTGAATAGGGACCCTGCTGGCCCTCTGATGGTCTCCTCCACACCTGTAGTGATGTAGGGAGGTGGGGGTAGTTGAATGACAAAGGAAGGAACGAAGGTGGTTAGAGGATCAGATGTGGCCAGTTGGGTTGGCCAGCAGCAGGCAGGGCCCACGGAGGGTGGGGAGGGCAGCTTAAGGACCTGCCGCCAGCTTAGGGCCTGGCCCCAGGAGGCTCCCTCTGCGTCTCCCCTGGGTCTGGGTAGGCATAGCTGGGCCCAGCCCACACCAGGTGGCAGCAGCTGCTGGGTTCTGGCCCTGAGTGAGGTGCTCCCCAGCGGCACATAGCTCTGCCTCCCTTCCAGGGTCTTCCTACAGCCCCGCCCCCAGCAGTTCCCACCTCCAGTTGTCCAGACTTTGTTTTATGGGAAAGTTTGCTGTGGAAGAGCTGCACTGCAGACACACCACAGAAACTGAAAACATTACCTGCCACCTGGAGTGGGGGAAATAAGAAAAAAAAAAAAAACCATCCAGAAACAGAAAAATAGCGTCCCACCTTCCCAACACAACCATTCTTAGCATTGGGGTGTATTTGTTACTTTCTCCCCGCTTTTAATGTTTTGTTTTTCTTAAATACTCACATGACAGAGCACTTTGGGAGGCTGAGGTAGGCAGATCATGAGGTCAGGAGATTAGCCTGGTGTGGTGGCATGTGTCTGTAGTTCTAGCTACTGGGGAGGCTGAGGCAGGAGAATCACTTGAACCAGGGAGTGGGAGGTTGCAGTGAGCTGAGATGGTGCTGCTGTACTCCAGCCTGGTGACAGAGAGGGACTCTGTCTGTGTGTCCCACCACTTTAGCTGAAGAAATATGTTCACTTTTTAGAAGTAATCTGTGCTCACCATAAAGACGTCCAAACCCTGCAGAAGTATAACACACACCACCCTGTGGCCTGGTCCTCCTGCTCAGGGTCACCCGTGATGGCTCTTCTCAGAGCGTGGTGAGGGTGCCACATAAACACAACCGCCCAACGCCATCCTGCAGCCCCCGTGAGGTCCTTGCAGGGTCTTGGGGCCTTTCCTTTTGTCCAGAGCTGCACAGGCAGAGACTTTTCCAGCCCATCTCTGTCTGACCCCAGCATCTCTGTGCATCAGTTACTTATTCATTATCGTTAATTATTAACTGTTCTTCTTCCAGAAGCTGGACGGGAGGTCCCTGATCAAGCTGAACTTTGCCAAGAACAGTGAGGGTGAGTGGAACTATCACAGCCAACTCTGGGCTTGGCCTGCAGACCCAAGGTCCCAGCTCTCACCAGTTTTCATACGGAATCAGTCATTGCTTTCTGACCAAGCTAGACACCTGCTTTTAATTCTGCAAAAAGTGTCACAGGGCTGGGCGCGGTGGCTCATGCCTGTAAACCCAGCAGTTTGGGAGGCCGAGGCGGATGGTTCATGAGGTCAAGAGATCGAGACCATCCTGGCCAACATGGTAAAACCCCGTTTCTACTAAAAATACAAAAATTAGCCAGGTGTGGTGGCAGGCGCCTGTTGTCCCAGCTACTCGGGAGGCTGAGGCAGGAGAATCACTTGAACCCAGGAGGCAGAGGTTGCAGTGAGCCAAGATGGTGCCACTGCACTCTAGCCTGGCAACAGAGCGAGACTGTCTCAAAAAAAAAAAAAAAGGTGTCACAGAATTTCTTCTCAAAGTTCTGGGTAGTTTTAAGCTGGGGGAGGGTGGGGGCAGAACCTGTGGTGGTGGGAACTTCCCACAAAGGCGATCGGGCCATTGTAAGCTGCTAGTGGCCTTTGTGGGCACAGTTGGATCTGCAGGGCACGGGCCCCCTCTGGCTGAGGCTGTGGTCTGTTTGTTGTTGGAGGCTGAAGTTGCTCATGCTGGGAACCAGGGTGGCGGCTGGGTAGGGGATGTGGGTGGTCTGGAGGGATTTGTCCAGTAGCTCTTGGGCTAGGCTTTTCTTTGCCACGGCTCGTAGAGCCCAGCCCAGTGCTGCAGCTCCTGCTTCATGCCCGTTACACACCTTCCGCTGTTCTTGTGGCCAGAGGCCCGAATGAGTTGTGCAGCCCACCCCTGCCCAGGTGGTGATCTTATGCTAGGTTCTAGCCCAGGTCTTTTGCTCGTGGAGATGCCATGGTTTAGGGGTTGTCCATGCTCACTGGGTGCGTGCATTCCAGGGAGATGCTGTAGCACCTGAGGCCAAGGCCCTTTTGCCCCGCTTGTCTGAGCCCAGAGCCCTGTCCCCAGTCGGTGCAGCATTCGCAGGTGAATGAATGGGTGAACCTCAGCACATCATTGACATCTGTGGAGGACACAGCGCTCCACCCTGGTGGCTGAGGGCGGGCTGCCTCCCCTTCTGTGATCAGCAGTGTGTGTGTGTGTGTCTCTCATTCAGCAAATATTTATTGAGTGCCTGCCATGTGCAGAGAGCACAACAGGCTGCGTCTCTCCTGAATGAGAGGAGCATGCATTCTGGTGGGGGAGAACACCAGAGAGCAGCTCAGCAGGGTGTGCCAGAGGCTGCTTGTGTGTGGAGAGCACAGCAGGGGGAGGGGAGAGGGCTGCCTTGACCTGCTGCAGGGAGGGAGAGCCGTGTGGGCATCGGGGGAGTGCAGGGCCAGGCCGATGGCAAGCCAGTGCAAAGACCCTGAGGTGGGCACATGCTTAAGGGTGTCCGTGCCCAGCTGGGAGTCCAGTGTGGCTGGAACAGCATGTGCTAGTGGTAGAAGCAGGGTATGTGATGACAGAGGTCGGGGTGGGGACGGGGTGCAGAGCAGTCCTGTGGGGCCTAGGAGCCACAGGAGGACTTGGGCTTCTGCTCCAAGATGGGAGCCACTGAGGGAGGGATGAGGTCCGGTCTTTATTTTTTTTAAACTTTGACCTGGCAGTCAGCTTCTTTTGTTTTGTTTCCTTTTTTCTTTTGAAATGGGGTCTCTGTCACCCAGGCTGGAATGCAGTGGCACAGTCTCAGCTCACTGCAACCTCTGCCTCCTGGGTTTAAGAGATCCTCCCACCTCAGCCTCCCAAGTAGCTGGGACTACAGGCACCCCTACTGCACCCGGCTAATTTTTGTGTTTTTTTTTATAGAGATGGGGTTTCACCATGTTGGCCAGGCTGGTCTGGAACTCCTGGGCTCAAGTGATCCACCTGCTTCAGCCTCCCAAAGTGCTGGGATTACAGGCGTGAGCCACTGTGCCTGGCCCATTTCTTTGTTAATTGGAATTCCCTGTGCGTGAAAGTGGAGAGAGGCGGTGTGATGCGCCTCCCCTGTGCCCGTCACCAACTCCAGCCCCTGCTGTCTCCCATCTATGCAGTTCTGTCTTTGCTCCCACCGGTACCCCCTTGCATGATGCTGAAGCCCCACTTTAAAAAATAGTTTTCACATCAGAAGGATATTTGTTTGTTTGTTTTTGAGACATGGTCTTGCCCTGTTGTCCAGGCCGGAGTGTAGTGGCGTGATCAGAGTGCACTGTCGCTTTGACCTCCCAGGACCAAGTGCTCCTTCCACCTCAGTCTCCCACGTACATGGGACCACAGGCATGTACTACCATGCCCAGCCAATTTTTTTTTTTTTTTTTTTTTTTTTTGAGAGAGTTTTGCTCTTGTTGTCCAGGCTGGAGTGCAATGGCGTGATCTCGGCTCACTGCAACCTCCGCCTCTTGGGTTCAAGCGATTCTCCTGGCTCAGCCTCCCGAGTAGCTGGGATAACAGGCATGTGCCACCACGCCTGGCTAATTTTGTGTTTTTAGTAGAGACGGGGTTTCTCCATGTTGGTCAGGCTGGTCTTGAACTCCTGACCTCAAGCAATCCACCTGTTTTGGTCTCCCAAAGTGCTGGGATTACAGGAGTGAGCCACCGTGCCCAGCCCCGGCTACTTTTTTAATTTTTTTTTTTGTAGAGATGAGGTTTCCCTATGTCACCTAGGCTGGTCTTCAAGTCCTGGGCTCAAGTGATTCTCCTGCCTCAGCATCCCCCCACCAAGAAAAACAGCTGGGCACCATGGTTTATGCCTGCAGTCTCAGCACTTTGGGAGGCCAAGGTGGGAGGATTGCTTGAGCCCAGGAGTTCAAGACCAGCCTGGGCAACATAATGAAACCTTGTCTCTACAAAATGAAACCTAAAAATTAGTCAGTGTGGTTGAGCGCACCTGTAGTCCCAGCTACTTGGGAGGCTGAGGTGGGAGGATTATTGGAGCTTGGGAGGTTGAGACTGCAGTGAGCTGTGATTGCGCCACTGCACTCCAGCCTGGGTGATAGAGCTAGACCCTGTCTCAAAAAACAAAACAAAACAAAACAAAAAAACAGGGTCTCAGCCTATCACCCAGGCTGGTCTCAAACTCCTGACCTCAAGCAATCCTCCCTCCTCCCACCTTGGCCTCCCAAAGCACTGGGACTAGAGGTGTGAGCCACCTCTAACTTGAGGCTCTGACTAATTTGAGGCTCTAACTTGGCCTCAAATCAGGATTTTTTTAAAGAAAAAGTCCCCACAAGGCCGGGTGCAGTGGCTCACTCCTGTAATCCCAGCACTTTGGGAGGCCGAGGCAGGTGGATCACGAGATCAGGAGATCGAGACCACCCTGGCTAACACGGTGAAACCCCGTCTCTACTAAAAAAATACAAAAAATTAGCTGGGCATGGTGGCGGGCACCTGTAGTCCCAGCTACTCAGGAGGCTGAGGCAGGAGAATGGCGTGAACCCGGGAGGCAGAGCTTGCAGTGAGCTGAGATTGCGCCACTGCACTCCAGCCTGGGTGACAGAGCGAGACCCTGTCTCAAAAAAAAAAAAAAAGACAGTAGGCAGGCAAGGGGATGGGCGGTTCTGAAGGAAGAGCTGACCAGGGGGCTGGCAGGGGATGTGGGCGAGAGGAGGTAGAGCTGTCAGGGCTGGAGCATGGGTTGTTTCCTGCCGAGGGCCAACTTCAGCAGGAGGAAGAGGCTAGCATGGTGATCACCCAGGGAGTGGGCTGGAGGATCCGAGGAAGATGATGCAGGGATTGGGTCTTGCAGGATGAATAGGAGTTTCCTAATGGTGTGGAAGGGCTTGAAGGGGTGAGCAGCTGTCCCCATGGTTCCCTGCTCTGGCAGCTGACATGGGGTTCCACCTCCTCCCATCGCTGACTTTGGCTGAGTTCTGTCCTGCCCTGGCCCGCTGCGGTCCTCATTGGGATGTTCACAGCCCGCAGAGGTGACTGGCCTCCCTGTGTGTGCCTTCTCTCTAGGGAAGTACCACTGCCCAGTGCTGTTTACCGTGTTCACCAACAACACCCACATCGTGGCTGTGAGGACGACCGGCAACGTCTATGCCTATGAGGTGTGTCCTCACTCCAGGGCCTGGAGACAGCGGTGGGGAGATCTCTGCTGTGTGTTCCTAGTATACACTGGCTGGGCTGTGTGCTACGGGTACGGCCTGTCCTTGTGGGGTTTACAGTCACAGCCACAGGCATGGTCATCTAGCAAAGCTCTGGTAGTGCAGCCTCCCCATTTTCAGGCAGGTCAAAAAAAGGGTTGGGGGAGGTGCATCCTTCGGAATCCAGGCAGTCCTGGTTGCCCAGCAGGGACCCTTAAACCCCAAGAGGTCCTCCTGCGTCTTCAGCAAAGCCCAGGTGCTGGGAAGGCACCCATGTTCTGAGGACAGGCCTCTAGGGCTGCGAGGGGAGTGCTTGCCCTGGATCTGGATGGAGCCACTTGCCCCCGGGATGGAGCTGTCCCCTGGAGGAGTTCTGGCAGGGAGTGGGTGTAGGGAGAGAGGAGGCAGCCATGTTCACCCATGAGTCCTCCTCTCAGGGACGAGGCGCGGCAGGCCCCACGTGGCAGGAAAGCCGACCTTTGCGCCGTTTTCAATCCTTCCCCTGGACGTTTGTGGGGTGTAGGTGGCCAGCGCTGCTCCAGGGGCCTTGGGGGCCACTTCTTGCCAGAAGCCTGCACAAACTGGCATGGTCAGTCCTCGTTAGTGGAGTGAGGGCTCTGCTAGACTGCACCCCAGGAGTGCAGGCATCTTGTGTCCACAGCCTCTGCCCATGGGGGCCTGGCACCATACCTGTGCATGGGAGGAGCTTGGCGAAGCCTGCAGCGGGTGGGTGGATGACTCGCTGAGTCTTTTTGCTGATCAGTGTGCAGACAAGAGCTTCCTGCAGGAAGGTTGCTGCGAGGGTGAACTGGCTTATCGTCTGAGGCCCCGCCAGCTCTGCCTTTGTGGGAGCCACTGCTATCAGCCAGTGGGGTGTACACTGCTGTCTGTCTCATTCCTCACGCCTCTCAAATCGTGCCATGGTCGGGGCCAGCTCCAGGCCTCCCTTCTTGCAGTCCCCTGTGCCAAGGCTTGGGGCAGGCATCGTAAAACCACTTCCTCCTGGCTATAGGCAGTGGAACAGCTAAATATCAAGGCCAAGAACTTCCGGGACCTGCTGACTGACGAGCCCTTCTCCCGGCAGGACATCATCACCCTCCAGGTGAGTGTCCCCTGCCCACCTGCCCCAGCTGCCTTCAGCACCTGCAGCCAGCCCAGGCCTCTACAGGGCTGCCTCCTCAGTTTAGCTCTTACGTCTCCTTCCCGATCCCCTACCCCCATGTCGGGGCCCCTCGTATCTGTCCTCAAAGCCACCTGAGGCATCTGAATGGCCACTCTGCAGGCCTGGCTCTGCTTCAGCGCCTTGAGGGCAGGAGCTGGCATGAGCTCTGGGCTTCGGTGTCTGGCACAGGGCTCCCTGCAGGTGTCAGAGAACCCCAAGTGAATTAATGAAAAACACTGACTTAGAAAAGCAGGTGCTGGCTGGAGCGTGGCCTGCTGAGTCAGTCACCTCTGTGGCTTGTCCCATTCTAACCAGAGGTCAGCCCACGGCTGCCCACGTTCCGGTCCGATAGCTCCCTAACAGCGACGAATGCTCGTTAGCCATGTGCCTGGAGGAAGGTCACAGCTCGGCCAGCAGCTAGCGAGGCTGCGTCCCTGTCCCTGCCCCTGTTTGCTGTCCTGCCTGGGGCAGACCACCTCCTCCCTCATGCCCTGCTTGACTCCCCCAACCTCAGTGTAGCCCTGGCCTCTTCCGCACCTCTGACAGCTGGCCGTCCTTTGCTGCATGTGGCTGCCATTTGGCCACAGGCTGGGTTCACTGTGCCAGGCATTCTCTTTTTGCCACAGGACCCCACCAATTTGGACAAGTTCAATGTCTCTAACTTCTATCATGTGAAGAATAACATGAAAATAATAGACCCAGGTATGTACACCTAGGGGCTGGGCTAGGCGAGGGGGCTTTTGGGTGAAATTGGGACAGTGCTCCCTGGGTAAAGCCCCCCCTTTCCTGGAGGTCAGGGGGTCCCAGCCCAGACAGGTCTTGCATTTTCTGAACCAGTGTTCAGAGAATCCGAGCCAACTGCAGCCTCAGAAACAATGGGCGGGATAGACTTGCTGCCCTGCCAGGACACCTGCTCAGGTTCCCCTGCTCCCTGGAGATTGGCCGGTGCTGTCAGTGGGCAGGTGGTGGGGTGACGGGGTCCTCCTGTTTTCCTGGCCTCTGGTGGCTGTCCTGCAGCCTTGGAGGAGCCAGCAGGACTCATGTTCAGAGGTCACTCGGCCTCGTGCTGCAGAGCAGTGGCCTGGGCACTTTGTGAACATTGTATGAACGGGTTTTAGGGAGGCTGGGCATGTGAACTGGGGGAGATTTGAGTCAGGAGAGCCTGAGGTCAGGGTTGGGGCTGGGCCATGTCTGTGTTCTCTGCACAGGGATGCCAGCCCCTCTCCATAGAGTAGGCTGCTGTCCAAGGCCCAGTAGGCAGCAGGCACCCTCCTGAGTCGGCAAGAATGGGTGATTTCGCATCTGGAAAGACCCCCAAACACTTCTATTATTTTAAATAAAAATAACCTTTAAAATTACAGAAGCAAAGCAACTGGGTGTGGTGGCTTACGCCCGTAATCCCAGCACTTTGGGAGGCCAAGGCAGGCAGATTGCTTGAGCTCAAGAGTTCGAGACCAGCCTAGGCAACATGGGGATACCCTGTCTCTACAAAAAATAGAAAAATTAGCTGGGTGTAGTTGGTGCGCCTTTAGCCCCAGCTACTTGGGGGGCTGAGGCAGGAGAATTGATTGAGCCCAGGAGGTGGAGGCTACAGTGAGCTGAGATCTTGCAACTGCTTTCTAGCTGGGGCGACAGAGCTAGACCCTGTCTCAAAAAAAAAAAAAAAGGCTGGGCACGGTGGCTCATGCCTGTAATCCCAGCACTTTGGGAGGCCGAGGCAGGTAGATCACGAGGTTACGAGATCAAGACCATCCTGGCTAACATGGTGAAACCCCGTCTTTACTAAAAATACAAAAAAAATTAGCTGGGTGTGGTGGCGGGTGCCTGTAGTCCCAGCTACTCAGGAGGCTGAGGCAGGAGAATGGTGTGAACCCGGGAGGCAGAGCTTGCAGTGAGCCGAGATGGCGCCACTGCACTGCAGCCTGGACGACAGAGCAAGACTCCATCTCCAAAAAACAGAAAGAAAGCAAAGCGTATACTCTAAAAAGATTAGAATATACAGATAAATATAAAATATACAAATCAACCTGAAGTCCATCCTGAGACCCTTGCGAACTGCCTGGGGAGACCTTCAGGCCTGTAGTGGGGCACTGTGGCATTTTGTGGCTGGCAGTGGCATGGTGCCCGCGCCATGGCTGGATGGCCCTGGCCTATTCTAGATCTGTGTCCCCAGCACATGTGTGTGGGGAGGCTACTGGGGGCTTGGCGGCTCAGGGCCATGCTACTGTTTTGTAGATGAAGAGAAGGCCAAACAGGACCCGTCTTATTATCTGAAAAATACAAATGCCGAGACCCGAGAGACCCTGCAGGAGCTCTACAAGGAGTTCAAAGGGGATGAGATTCTGGCAGCCACCATGAAGGTCCCGGAGAAGAAGAAAGTGGACAAGCTGAACGCTGTGAGTGGTGGAGGGCACTCGGCCAAGCCCCGTCTCCCTGCCCATCTCATGGCCTCTTGGAGTGGTCCTGGGAAAGGGGCTCATGGGGGCCTGGGGTACACGGCAGGAAGGCAGCCAGGATCCCCCAGAGCTGTGGTGCCCCTGATGGCTCTGAGTGCACAGCCCTAGGGCTGCCCTGAGGCAGATAGAATCTGAGAAGGCAGAAGGGGAGGGGCTGATGTCCACACTGGTCGTTGAAGAACCAAGGGGTGTGTGAGGGCATGCAGGGGAGACCCGTGCCACAGAAGGTCTGCCTTGTGCTGTTGTCCCAGCCTGAGCTCAGTAGCCAGGGCAGGCATGTTGAGTGGGCACATGTGGTTCTGTGGTAGCTGGGAGGGCAGGGCCCAATGTGCACTGGGGCCCAAAGCCATGCCAGGGAGAGTTGGGGCGTTCCACGGTCTGCTGCAGTGCTGAGGTGGACGGCGTGCCTGGGACTGCACAGTGCTGCCTGTCTGGGGCTGTCGTGTTTGCTTCTTGCTCCTGTTCAGGCAGAGCGTGGGGATCTGGAGCTAGGGGGAGTGCAGAGACATGGGCAGGTAGCTCTGAAGTTCTCCTTCTTAAAGAATTATTCAAATTCTGGAAAATTTGAAAAAGAAAGCTTGTTGTCCAGTGTGTCACCCCCTCTAACACACTGCCCTTAGCACTTTGATATATTACTTCTTTTTTTTTTTTTTTTGGAAACAGGATCTTGCTATGTTGTCTAAGCTGGTCTTGAATTCTTGGCTTCAAGTGAGATCCTCCTGCCTTGGCCTCCAAAAGTGCTGGAATTGCAGGTGTGAGCCACTGTGCCTGGCTTGTGTTTTCTTCTGATGGGAGAAACGCCTTTGTATTCCTCTATGATAAAAATAACATTTATTGGGGCTTTTCCCCGACCCCTGATTAAATATGTAATGTGTTTAGTGTAGAAAGTTTGAAACTTTTAAAAAGAAATGAGGCCAGGCGTGGTGGCTCACACCTGTAATCCCAGCATTTTGGGATGCTGAGGCAGGAGGATTGCTTGAGGCCAGGAGTTCAAGACTAGGTTGGACAACATAGTGAGACCTGATCTCTACAAAAAATCAGCCAGATGTGGTGGCATGCGCCTGTCGTCCCAGCTACTCAGGAGGCTGAGGTGGGAGGGTCACTTGAGCCCAGGAGTTGGAGGCTGCAGTGCACCAGGATCACACACCACCACACTCCAGCCTGGGTACAGAGCAAGACCTTGTCTCATAAAAAAATTAAAAATAAATGAGAAGTCAGCCATACACTCCTAACCCTGAGGTGGCCAGTCCTGTGTGGTATTTTATCTCCAGGGTTTCACCTGATATCATAAGAGTCGGGACCCAGATGAGGCCAGGGGCCCCTGGCTCGGCCTAGCCTTGGCTTCTTCCTCCTGCTGATTGGGGAAGCCCTCCTGGAGGAGAGACACCAAGCAGGGCCTGGGGGGCAGGGGTGGCGTGTGGTTGGCTTCTAGGCAAGCGACACATCCCCACCCACCTGCCTCCCATGGCACTGCTGAGGTGCCACCCTGGTTTCCTTGGCAGGCCCACTATTCCACAGGGAAGGTCAGTGCTTCCTTCACCTCCACCGCGATGGTCCCGGAGACCACACATGAAGCAGGTAGCCACCTTTGCCTCTGTAGCCACCTGCCACGTGACCCAAAAGTGGCAGGGGGTGGGTGTGCTCCCCGACTCCCACTTTCTTGGTCTGTCGGGCTCCCACTGTCACCTGAGCCCCGAGTCCTCCCCCTTAGCTGCTGAACCCCTGCCAGCCGCATGAGGCTGGGGTGAGCCTGTGTGTGGCCTAAGCAGACCCTTGGCCTCCAGCTCCCCTGCTGTCCCCAGAGCTGGAGCCTAGTCCCCGCCTGTGTGTCTGAGGCCGGTGCTGCCTGTCATGGTGGGGCTGCCCCAGGGTGAGGGCAGGGGCTGAGCTGGGACCTCGTTTGTAGCTGCCATCGACGAGGATGTGCTGCGCTACCAGTTTGTGAAGAAGAAGGGCTACGTGCGGCTGCACACCAACAAGGGCGACCTCAACCTGGAGCTGCACTGCGACCTGGTGGGTGTGGAGGCCGGCCCCTCCCCATGCCCCAAGGTCATCTCTGGGTCATTTGACAGCCATGTCTTAAATATAGGGCTGCCACTGGTATGTGCTTGTTGTAGGAAATTCAGCCTGTCACTAGGTGGGACCCGCAGCAGTGCCCTGTGTCCTTTCTAGGGGGCCATGTTGGCAGACACTGCCCACAGGTGCCAGTGTCTCAGAGAAGGGGCCAGGCTGTACCTGCTGCTCTGCCCACACTTCTCCCATGCGCTGTACTCTGGGCCATGTGACTGCATGGGTCCTGTTGCTTGGTGTTGTTGGTCCATCCTTGCCCAGTGTGGCCGGGCAGCTGACTCTGCTACATGTTAAAGACCAGCCTCGCCAACATGGGGAAACCCCGTCTCTACTAAAACTACAAAAATTAGCCAGGCGTGGTGGCGCATGCCTGTAGTCCTGGCTATTCAGGAGGCTGAGGCAGGAGAATGTCTTGAACCTAGGAGGCGGAGGTTGCAGTGAGCCAAGATTGTGCCACAGCACTCCAGCCTGGGCAACAGCAAGACTCCACCTCAAAAAAAAAAAAAAAAAAAAGCCTCCTGTGGCTGTGGTGTGAGCTGCCTTTGGCAGCTCTCTGCCTCATGCAAGTATTGGGGCTATGTTGCAGACACCAAAAACCTGCGAAAACTTCATCAGGCTTTGCAAGAAGCATTATTACGATGGCACCATCTTCCACAGATCCATCCGGAACTTTGTGGTGAGTGACGAGAGTCACTGGCTGCACAGATGAGCTTAGTGGGACATCGGGGGCTGGGTGGGCTTGTCCCTGCCCCGTCCCAGGGCCCCGGGCCCATCCCATGGTGGCCAGGATGAGTCCAGTCGGTGATCCCCTGTTGGGGAACCCACAGGCTGACCCTCAATGCCCCAATCCATCCAGAACTGGGTTCACAAAGGGAGGTGGCTGGGAGGGCCCCTCATTATCACCAAGAGCCCAGCCCCTGTGTGGCGCCATCTGGCAGGAGGGGTCTCCTTCAGTCAGGCAGGTGGTGGGCCTCGGGTCTCAGAGTGTGACTTGCTCACTGGCTTGTTTTCACAGATCCAAGGGGGCGACCCCACAGGCACAGGCACGGGTAGGTACTGGTGCTGGGCCCCTCTCTGGGCACCTTGGCTGCTCCGTGGGGCATGAGGGGGTAGCTGGGCAGGGGCTGTGCACAGCTCAGACATGGAATCTGCTAAACCAGGGTGGAACGACTGGCAGCCATCAGTGCTGTGCCCCCTCAGGCCTGGCCCTCAGTTTTCTCATTTCCAGGTGGCTGTGAGGCCTGCATGGTAGAGGAGGCAGGAGTGTGTGGTCTCTTCCCTGGGCCCCTGGGGTCCACCTCAGACCGAGGCCAGCCCTCCCTCCTGCAGCTTCTGCAAGCCCCTCAGCCTGGCAGCTGCTTGGGTCCAGGTCCCCCCACCTCCGTATTCCCATAGCTTGAGTGATGATGATGGTGGCCTTGACTCTTTAGTCCCTGTCCTGGGGCAGGCCCCAGGCAGGGCTGGGGTGAGTGGGCAGCAGCCTGCCTGTTTGGAGGCGTGGGGGCTCCAAGGGACCCAGGAGTTGGTGACGTGGGGCTGGGGGCCACCCTGTCAAGTGCCCCTGCCCCAGGCTGGTTTCAGCAAGGCCCCGATGCCTCTCGAGACTCTGAGGTTTCTGGTTCTGCCTCGGCTGGGGCCCAGGCTTTCCTGCTCCTGTGGGCCTTTCTCTTCCAGGTGGGGAGTCATACTGGGGGAAGCCCTTCAAAGATGAGTTCCGGCCCAACCTCTCGCACACGGGCCGCGGCATCCTCAGCATGGCCAACTCAGGGCCCAACAGCAACAAATCTCAATTGTGAGTCAGCCAGGCTGGCTGGGGTGGCCTGGGAGGTGAGCCGGCACTCCCTGCGGGTTCTTCCTCTCGGCCCTCCCTGAAGGGTGTGCTGGTTCTGAATCAAAGCCAGACAGTGTATGGCACACCTAGGCCAAGCACGTGCACCTGCGTTCAAAAGAGGGTCCCCAGAGTGAGTCAGCAGGGAGAGCTGCCCGCACCCGGTGTGTCTTCGAGAGACCAGAAGTCATGAATTACTGGAGGTCCAGAAGGGCTTCTTGATAGGGACCAGGCATTCGTGTGGGTGCCTGTGGCCAGGCAGTGCTGGGGGAGGTCAGCGTGCTAGAGCAGCATGTGGGAGGGGTTGTGCAGGGCACAGGCTGGACAGGGAGAGGCGCCTGGAGAGACACAGGAGGTCTGGCCCTGGTGCATGTGGGGAGCAGTGTGCAGGCTGGTGGCAGGCGGCAGGGAATGGGGGGCCAGCAGGGCCATGCGCACAGGGGCCGGATGCCTGTATTGTGGAAGAACAGAGGTGCCCTTTCCATCCCCAGACAGTGGCCTGATTTTATGTTTCAGTCTTTCAATCATTTTCTTCACATGGGTCCTGTGACTTCCGGGATAAAGCAACCTCTTAAGGATTTTTTATAGTTTATGATACTTTTGTAAATGGACTTTTTTTTTTCCAATTTTTAGGGATCATTGCTCATGTAGAGAAAAACTACCGTTCATTTTATATCTAGCCACTTTAACAAATTCTCTTAAAATTCAAAAATTTTTAAGAGGTTTTTGGGTTTTCTAGATAGTCATGCTTATCACCAAAAGCTGGCCTGCTCTCTGCTTCCCTGGTGTGCACATCAGTCACGTCACCGCCACGTCACCGTGGGCCTGATGGGGGAGGAGGAAGTGGGCGTCTTGCTGTGCTCCACAGAAATCGCCGTTTTGCCTTCTCAGAACATTTGTTGTTGGGCTGTTTTTTAGGAGGGTGGCTGACTTTCTAGAGGTTTCTTTCTTAGCATCTATTATGATGATTCTGTGCTTTTTCTGGTCCTCCCGGGATTTGTGGATGTGGCCACTACAAGGCCAGAGTGGACGGGTGTCTCCGTGGCATTCTGGGGTGAACCCTGGCCTGTCGTGGCTTTGCCATGGCCTTCCGCCAGCTCACTGTCTTGTCACACGTGGTCTCGGTTGTGTGGACTGGCTCCAGCAGGTTTTGCTGTGACAGGTGTGGCCCCTGCATGTTACGAGCAGGGCTGGCTGTGGCTTTGTGGCCTAGAATGGTTAAAATCACAGGGGTGGCCAGGCATGGTGGCTCACACCTGTAATCCCAGCACTTTGGGAGGCTGAGGTAGGTGGATTGCCTGAGCCCAGGAATTCGAGACCAGCCTGGGCAACATGGCAAAACCCGATCTCTACAAAAAATAAAAAAAATTAGCGGGGCATGGTGGCGTATGCCTGTAGTCCCAGCTACTTGGGAGGATGAGGTGGGGGGATCATCTGAGCCTGGGAAGTCAAAGCTGCAGTGAGCTAGGATCGCGCCACTGCACTCTATCCTGGGCAGCAGTGAGACCCTGTCTGGAGTCAGCTGTGGGTAACAGCTGGGCAAAGGCAGCTGGCAGCCATCCCTGCCACTTCCTTGGGGCTTTCATTTCAGGGTTAACCCGCACTTGTTTCCATGAAGGCTGGTATTCTCTTGGCCTCGCTGTGCTGACTTTTTTTTTTTTTCTCATTCCTAATCACACTTTGCATTCCTCAGTCCCTTAGTGGTCTTTGAAGGGTTTGTCTGTTTTCACTTCCTGTGTAATCGTTTTCAGTTTCTGTCTTTGCTTCTTCATGATGCTTTTCCTCCTTCTTCACTTTAATCCATGTCTGCTTCTGATAGCCGCGTCTGTCATTTTGAGGGTGCACGTTCCCTCTTCACTGCTTGCTGATTATTGGTAGCTTCCCTTTCAATTTCTTCTCAGCCGAGGATTGCCTAGGACTGTTGGTTATTTTCAAGTAGGTTAGGTGCATGGTTTGTTTTTGTTGTTTGACAGGGGCCAAGGCAGGGAATCATTTTATTATTTTTTATTTCTCTTTGGCTTAACCAGCCTGTGAAACTGCTGACAGATCAGTTGCCACCTTCTCGTTTTTTTTTTTTTTTGAGATGGAGTTTCACTCTTGTCGCCCAGGCTGGAGTGCAATGGCGGGATCTCGGCTCACTGCAACCTCTGCCTCCCGGGTTCAAGTGGTTCTCCTGGGATTACAGACGCCCACCACCACGCCAGGCTAATTTTTTGTACTTTTAGTAGAGACAGGGTTTCACCATGTTGGCCAGGCTGGTCTCCAACTCCTGACCTCAGGTGATCCACCCGCCTCAGCCTCCCAAAGTGCTGAGATTACGGGCATGAGCCACCATGCTTGGCCTTCTCTTCTTATTTCTAGTAGTATTTTGTGCTTTCTTGGACAACGTTGCCAAAGGTTTGCCTATTTTTCTGTATTCAAAGATCATTAGACTTTAATTTGTTACAGCTTTGTTTTCCCTTTTGTGATTCTTGTAATTAAAGATTTTCCAGGAGGAGGCCAAGCGCGGTGGCTCACACCTGTAATCCCAGCACTTTGGGAGGCCAAGGCAGGCGGATCACGAGGTCAGGAGATCGAGACCATCCTGGCTAACATGGTGAAACCCCGTCTCTACTAAAAATACAGAAAATTAGCCGGGCGTGGTGGCAGGCGCCTGTAGTCCCAGCTACTTGGGGGGCTGAGGCAGGAGAATGGCGTGAACCCAGGAGGCAGAGCTTGCACTGAGCCGAGATCGTGCCACTGTACTCCAGCCCTCCAGCTTGGGTGACAGAGCGAGACTCTGTCTCAAAAAAAAAAAAAAAAGATTTTCTAGGAGCTTGCCTTGGGATGGTTCTTTTACTTTCCTCTTATCTGAGTTTAATTCTGCTTCTAGTTTCCTTCACTGTGTTAGAAATCGGCGAGAGAGAGAACTGCTTGCAGGCCAGAGCTCAGGTCTGCACCGTTGCAGATGTCACATCTGCGGACACTTGTCTGGTGGCCTCGGGTGTGTTCAGACTTGGTGGGCTCGGGAGCGTGTCCCTGCGTGGCTGGGGGGTGCATGTTCGATGCAGTGGAGGTTAAGTCCTGCGTCTCACCAGCCGGGTTGTGGGCTGTGCCTGCCTGCACCACCCTGGGGAGTGCTCCGTGCCGCCGGCGGCAGGACCCACCTGGTGTCTTCCAGCGTTTTCTTTTCAGCCTCTCTGGCTCTGCCCTCTGAGGGCTTTTTGAAGGCTCACAGCTGGGGTCTGTCGTGTTCTCCTTCATCCTGACAGTGTTTTGTTTTTTTTTTTTCTTCGAGACGGAGTCTTGCTCTGTCCCCCAGGCTGGAGTGCAGTGGTGCGATCTCGGCTCACTGCAAGCTCCACCTCCCAGGTTCATGCCATTCTCCTGCCTCATCCTCCCGAGTAGCTGGGACTACAGGCGCCCGCCACACGCCTGGCTAATTTTTTGTATTTTTAGTAGAGATGGGGTTTCACCGTGTTAGCCAGGATGGTCTCCATCTCCTGACCTTGTGATCCTCCCACCTTGGCCTCCCAAAGTGCTGGGATTACAGGTGTGAGCCACTGTGCCTGGCCAATCCTGACAATCTTAAATGTGGACTTAATTCTTCAGGTGGTCTATTGTGTTCTATGATCTTGTTGCTTTCTAGTTACCCTTTTTTATATTTCTTTTCATTTGCTTCTCTTTTCTCCTGGTTTGGAAGTTAGATGTTTTACTTCTGGTCTAAGGTTAAGAAGGACATCTATTAAAATCCCTCCTAAGTAGCTGGGACTACAGGCACGTGCCACCACGCTCAGCTAATTTTTGTATTTTTAATAGGGACAGGGTTTCACCATGTTGGCCAGGCTGGTCTCCAACTCCTGGCCTCAAGTGATTACCCACCTTGGCCTCCCAAAGTGCTGGGATTACAGGCGTGAGCCACTGTGCCTGGACGACCTGAGCATTTTCTTGGTCCATGTTTATTTATGTTACCCACGTTTCTTAATTCCTTGATTCCTGTTCTGGCTTTGTTGCCTCCTTTCTCCTCAGTCTTTCGACAGGTCCCTTGATGGCACGGGGCTGGCTCTGGTTTTCCAGGTGTCCCCTCATCCCAGCCACCTCCCACAGAGCCGCATGGCCAACCTGGTTTTGGGCACAGGGACCACCTGACAGGCAGTGGGCAGCAGCTGGGGCAGCAGGAAGACCTGGGGACAGCTGGAGGTCCGGGGTCCCCTGGGAAGCCCTGGGGGCTAATGACCTGCCCTGGTGGGCAGCAGCAGGGAGCCACGTGCACACATGCATCCGCGGAAGCTGCAGGTTCCCAGAGCCGGCTGTAGAGGGTGGGCAGCTCGTGGTGTGCTCTTAGGCAGGCCAGGTGCAGAAGGTGCCATGCTCTCCCTAACCATCCAACCCTCCTCCCCAGCTTCATCACGTTTCGCTCCTGTGCCTACCTGGACAAGAAGCACACCATCTTTGGACGGTAAGGGAAGTGGCTGTGTGAAGCCTGGGGGGTCAGTGGGCTAGGTGGGTTCCTTCCCCACCTGAGGCCTCCTCACTGCCTTTTTCGCGGACCTGAGTCATGTGCCATCCTGGCCGTCACTGCTGGGGGTTGAGGCTATGCAGAGCTGCGATGGAGGGTGCTCCATGTACCAGGGAAGTCTGGCTCTGTAGACCCACCGGGCTCAGGAGAGGAGGAAACTCGCCCCTGCGTGGCCTGGCCACGCCCAGCTCCCTTCACCCTCTAGTCCAGGGGTCTTTCCAGCATTGTGGGATGCGTGGTCTCTGACACCCACCCAGCTGTGTGGAAGCAGCATGAAAACAGGGTGGACGCAGGTGATGTGGTTCTGGCCAAGTGGAACTCTATTTACCAAACCAGCAGGGAGAGCACAAGCCACGTTTTGTGACTCCTATTTTTCCTGTGGGTGGGGGGAACCAAAAAAAAAACAGAAAAAAACCCAGGGATATGCCCAGGGCCGTGGTCAGCCGACCCCGCCCTTGCCACTCCCTCTCATCGCCTTCCTGGCTGCTGCCCGAGGACCACCATGCCAGCCTCGGGGCTCTCAGCCCCTCTTCCCACATGCCTTGGGGGCTCAGCCGTGGGGGTGCCCTCCTTGAGCACATGCAGACCCGCCTCTTGTCTCCCTGCTGCAGGGTTGTTGGGGGCTTTGACGTACTGACAGCCATGGAGAATGTGGAGAGTGACCCCAAAACTGACCGCCCTAAGGTCTGTGCCCAGGGAGTTGGGGTGTGGCGGCTAGGGGCCAGGCAGGCCGGGGGAGCACCTGCCACGCACTGAGCCCCCTTTGCTGCTAGGAGGAGATCCGCATCGATGCCACTACGGTGTTCGTGGACCCCTATGAGGAGGCTGATGCCCAGGTGAGGGGGCACGATGCCACCACCTAGGAGGGTCTGGGCCAGTACACTTTCCCACCCCAAGCCTAGCATCTGTCCTGCCTGAGGTGCTGCCAGTTAGCCACCACCCTGTTGTGCCACAGATCGCCCAGGAGCGGAAGACACAGCTCGAGGTGGCCCCGGAGACCAAAGTGAAGAGCAGCCAGCCCCAGGCAGGGAGCCAGGGCCCCCAGACCTTCCGCCAGGGCGTGGGCAAGTACATCAACCCAGCAGCCACGTGAGTGCCGCGGGGCTGGCCTCCGTTTCCCATGGTGTTTCCTAGGGCTGACTGAGGTCTGAGGGTCAGACCCAGAGGGGCAAGCAAGCTATGGGCACTGGTCCTGGGCGTGGGCTTGTGCCGTGTGGCCTGTGCAGCCGAGGGACTGCTTCTGAAGGCCTGGCCGGGGCCTCTGTGGGCGGGAGAGATCAAATTCATGGGGACGTGGGAGCAACAGGTGGGAGGGGTTGGGCCTACACCAGGAGGGCCGTATGGAGACACAGACAAGTCAGGAGGGGCTGAGGGAGGGTGTGGGCTCCCAGCGGCTTCTTCTCTTCCCAGGAAGCGAGCGGCAGAGGAAGAGCCCTCAACCAGTGCCACTGTCCCCATGTCCAAGAAGAAGCCTAGTCGGGGTTTTGGGGACTTCAGCTCCTGGTAGCAGCAGGTTGGCCGCTGTGGACCTTGGTGGGGTTGCAGGGCTGGGGGCCCATGTCCACATCTCCATTTCCAGCCTTTCTAGCCTGCCCTCTGCTGCCATCCAATAAATCGCTTACCTGCTGCCTGCACCCCTTTCCTGGCCCCTGGGAGCCCACAGCCTCCCCATCCCTTAACCTGTTGCCAAGGGCCTTGGCCCTGTCTCCAGGACCTGGCCCAGCCAGAGCCCACTGTTGGGACCTTCAAGCACAAGTCCTGCCCTACCCCCAGGCTGGTGCCTCAGGCCTCTCCTCTAGTAGGCAGGCCAGGTTAGTGAGGGACTGTGTCTCCAGATTCTGGTTTCCTCTTTAAGACAGGGTCTTGCTCTGTTGCCCAGGCTCCAGTGCAGTGGTGTGATCATGGCTCACTGCAGCCTCGACCTCCTGGGCTCAAGCAATCCTCCTGCCTCAGCCTTGCAAGTAGCTGGGACTACAGGCGTGCACCACCACGTCCAGCTGTATATGTCTGGTTTTCTTACCCCTTCTTCTGTCATCTTCTCAAGGACAGCCTATTTATACAACCAATGTGGTCCCCTGACCAACGCCATCACCTGGGACAAGTTTTCAGACCCCAGACCTACTGAGCCTGAGCCTCTGCAGGGTGGGCTTCTCGGTCTGTGCTGACAAAACTTCAGGGGCTTCTGAAGGCCGGTGCTGGACGGCAGCATTGACTTTCCTGCCGTGCCCTGCCTGGGCTCTCGGGGCCCCACTCGCCTGCTCTGGCTGCGAACCACCTGGGCTTCATCTCAAGCCTGCCTGGCTTCTCTCTTCCCCCGTCAGAATCTTGAGGGGACTCACACCTGGTTGAGGCCAGTGTCTCCAGCTGTGAGAACAAGTGGACGTCCCTCTCCCCGCCCTCCTGCTGAGGGCGCCTGGCGGGAGGCACGGAGGGCGTCAAAAAGTCACTCTAGAGCCCAGGGGCCCGACCAGTGGACACAGACAGAGATGACAGGCTGCAGAGGGATGGGCTGGAGACAGAGACACTTGCCTCTCGGGCTCCCTGTTACCCTCAGGCCACCCCCACTTCTAGTTCTTCACACTAAGCCCTAACTTAGGCCTTGTTCTTGGTTTTCTCATTTTTGTTGCCCCAAATCTTGAACCTGTCAGCAACTTGCAGGCTGTACCTCTGCCCCTCCTTTTCTCATCACTGATGCTGAAGCTGCAGGCCTGAGCCCTTTGTCTCCCTGAATGCTGGGTGGCGGCTTATCTGCATCCGTCTCACCCCGTCCACTGCCACAGGCTGCCTGATGACCGCTAGAGGCATGTCTGCCCCTTGTCACCCTGCTGCACACCAACCTCTGGCCCTTCATCATGCTAAGAACAAGAACTTCGCCATGGCTGGCTCTGCCTCTTCTCCAGCCCATCCCTCTGCAGCCTGTCATCCCTGTCTGTGACCACTGGTCGGGCCCCTGGGCTCTAGAGTGACTTTTTGACGCCCTCCGTGCCTCCTGCCAGGCACTGTCTTCAGCAAGGCCTGGTGCAGCCCTGGCAGTAACTCGCTTGTAAGAGGCTCATACACCAAGCTGGGCCTGCACAGGAGGGGCACAGTAGGACACAGTGACTAACTAACTAACTAACTGCCCAAGTGTCCACACACCTGTAGGCCTCTGAGCCAGCGTCCAAGGTACAGGTGCGGGTGGTGGGGATGAAGGCCTGACCAGGGAGGGAGAAGCAGGTTTGGAGAGGACCCTGTGCCCACCCTGACACCCTGGCTGGCCCTGACTGTCTTCTCTGGCCACATTCAAATCCCCCCAGTGGTAGGGGCAGAGAAGTCTGACCAGGCCACCCTTGGCTCCAGAGCTCGAAGACCCCAAGACAGCCCTCTGCTCTCAGCGGTGTCAGAGCCTGGGCTCAGCCTTCTGCATCAGGACACGGCCTCATCCACTGAGGGCACAAGTTAAACATTTGACATCAGAAGCTTTATTTGTAAACCTCACACAGATAAGGACCAAGGGCTGGCTGCGTGGCCAGAGGACAGGGGAAGCTGAAGGCCCCATGCTTGAGCTCAGCAGTCCCGCTCCTTGCAGTGAAGCCACCGTGGGTGACCGTCCAGCCTCACCCGGTGGCCTGCACAGTGAGGGAAGGGCTTCAGGGCCATCTGCCCCCGGGGCAGGGGACAGGCCACCAAGGACCTTTGGCAAGTGAAGGTTTACATTTCTGTAGTTTGTTTTAGAGCTTAATTTGTAGTTTTTTAGCTATTAAAACCACTTGAATTTTTAATGACCTGATGAGGGCATCAGGTAAATTAAAGGATTTTGGGAAGATAGATAGATTGATATTTCCAATTCTAATATCTGACAGATGCCATCAAGAATAAGCATTAAGGTATAAAAATACTGTGTATAAAACAATGCCAAACCACATTCCTACAGCAAATGCACTGTGCCATTTATAACCCTGACATCACCTCCCAAGGCTCTCAAGGAAGATTTATTTTAAATAACTTAAATAGAAGTCCCAGATGATATTGTTTAGGAATTTAAAAGGGTGGTGGATATGGTCTTGTGAATAGCACTTCCCCTGAAGCCAGCTCATGGTCTGTTCATTTGGTTTAAAAATGAGCTTGTATTTTGCAGAAGCCCAACAAAAAAAAAGTGATAAAAGTGTTGTTGGTATAAATTACAAAAAAAAAAATATAAAAGTCATAAGACTACTAGTAAAAAATGTTCAATCAATGCCATCACAAAAGACAGTACAAAAACCAAAGTGCCCAAATAGAAGGAGCAGCGAACTTGCCCAAAACAGAAAAGCTCTAAATAGAACTTTAGTATATACAAAAACCACTCGGAAGAGTTTTAGAAGATTCTTCCATGTAAGTGAAGCATCTTGAGTCACTCAGGACCTGGCTGTCCTCACACCCATGGCAGGCTGGGGATGGCACGAACCCCCAACTGTTTCCCCTAGTCCCCGGGACATCGGAGGCTGGGTTCCCACAAGGGAGAGGAATGAAGACTCGAGGGGAAGGGTCAGTTTAAGATAAGTTTTCAGTGAACTCCTTCTTCCAGCTGGGAAGGTGTCTTTCAGCCTCTTCACAGTCTCAGACAATTGACTAAAGCCACAGGCGTTGCTAACTTCATGGGCCAGCTTGTGGGCGGAGCCTCTTCAGGCTTGAGACCATGGCAGCAAGAGCCCTGCAGCGTGCAGCGACCCCTGCACTCTGGGTGGCTGCAGGTGAGCTCAGGAGGACAGGATGTGCTGGGCCAGCCTAAACTCGTGGGGGAGACTAGCACAGGGATAAAGCAGCTTGCAGGGCCATAGCTGGATGTGGAGGCTTACGAGACGGTACAAAGATTTCCTTCCTTTCCTAGGTGGAAGATGTGCTTTAAAGGAACTTCTGCCTCTGTCACTCCTGCTGAGTTGATGCATCTCAGTGCCATGCCCACCAGGGCAGCGGCATTTCCCACATTCCAAGGCTTCGAGGCTTGGGCAGAGATGGCACCCAAAGGCATGCTGTGTGTGGGCAGTGAGCTCGAGTGGCACAGCCCAGTGCCTGCCTGGACCGCAGGTCTGGGTTTAGGAAGGGCTGAAGTCGGGGGAGGTGTGAAGCTGGACAGGTGGCCACGTTCTTATTGTCTGCCAGCTCGCACTCTTGCCCCTAGACTAGCCTTATCTGAAGGCAGCTTCAGAGCCACTTGCCAGGCTGAGAACTATCCAGGCTCAGTGCTCTCCTATCTGCTGCCCCTTGGACCCCCTGCCTGCCCTCTGCCCTGAGACAAGTTACTAAGTGTTGAAAACCAAACTTATCTGGGAGTGGTTTTTGACCTCCATCCTCTGCAAAGTGGCCTAAACCCTTATGGGGTGCCCACTCCTGGTGGAGGGCAGGTGGATGGGTGGATTGTAATTTATAATAAGATATATGGCAGAAACACAGGCCTTAGGAGATTGCACAGGCCCCTCTATCAGTTCAAGTGACATGGGACAGCACCACGCACGGACGGGCAGTGCGTCTAGCAGGCCAGGTGTCTTCATGCACAAAGGCTAAACCTGTCTTGTCGCTTTAACCTTTTCTGAACAAATTTTAAACATTCTGGCAAATGTCAAGTTTTGAAGTTTTTCCTGTGGGTTCTGGCCTCTTTCATATGCAAAAATAATTCTTTTTCTTCAAGTACATCCAGGGTAGAAAATGAAATCCGACTTTTACTCGGTCCAGCGTGTTACTCTATATAGACATGGACCAGCCACTCAGCAACTGCCTGACACGTAAGCTGCTGTCACTGCTGAGGGCACAACCCCTGGTACCAGACCTTGTGAGGCTGTCACCTCAGTAAGGGCACCTCTGCAGGCCCCTGGGACAGCCTTCTCTAAGGGCTAGCTCACCTGCTTTCTAGATAAGGAATCTACTGGCTTAAATAAACAACATGTTCCACTAGACACCATTCTCAATTTAGAGTGTATCTAAAATGTCATCTGTGCTGGCCTCTGTTTTTGAACAAGCTAAAAACCAAAATGCCCTTAGTGTATAAGTCTGTTGACCGCCTCTGGAAGATTCTTAAATGAACACTGTAACAGTTCATTTGCAAGAGGAATAGCCCGTTTGAAGTTCTGCAAATTTAAGAGAAACAGCGGGGTGGAGGGTGGGCTACGATACCTTTCTCTAAAAAAGGGAACGGTGAGACTTGCTATCTAAAGAGACCCTGTCCCTATGGTCTTCAGAGACTCAGTCTGGTTCTCTCTCTTTTTTTTTTTTTTTTTTTAACTGAGACGGAGTCTCGCTCTATCGCCAGGCTGGAGTGCAGTGGCGCGATCTCGGCTCACTGCAACCTCCGCCTCCTGGGTTCAAGTGATTCTCATGCCTCAACCTCCCAAGTAGCTGGGATTAAAGGCATGCGCCACCATACCCAGCTAATTTTATTTTTTTGAGACGAAGTGTCGCTTTTGTCCCCCAGGCTGGAGTGCAATAGCATGATCTTAGCTTACTGCAACCTCTGCCTCCCAGGTTCAAGTGATTCTCCTGCCTTAGCCTCCTGAGTAGCTAAGATTACAGGCGCCCGCCACTATGCCCGGCTAATTTTTGTATTTTTAGTAGAGATGGGGTTTCACCATGTTGGCCAGGCTGGTCTAGAACTCCTGACCTCAGGTGATCCACCCACCTCAGCCTCCCAAAGTGCTGGGATTACAGGCGTGAGCCACCACACCCAGCCTCAGTTTGGTTTTCAACTGAACCTTAAAAAAGCTGAACCCAACTATATTGAAGACAAAGGTGAAAGGAAGGTATTAACTAAGCGGGTAAGTCATCAGTTGGTTAATTCTTTCTCTAGAACTTGAGAAGTTAGAAAAAGCTCATTGAAAATTTTCAGAAACAACCATGTACACGAAGAGGACAGATCCAAGGGACACCTTACCCACAGAGATGGCCGAGAGTGTCAAGAGCTATGTGCAGCTAGCCTTTGAGGTCAGAGGGCAAGAAAGGCTGTCACCAGATGCTCCTACGTTTCCATTACATTCAGTTTCTTTCACAAAACAGCATTCGAAGGAGAAGGGAAAGTCTGCACTTTACTCCCAGCCATTGTCTTTGATCATGTGAGCAAGCTCAATGATGAATTTTCCTTCCTTATATTTCTGACTGCTCTCAAAGGCATGCTCCTTGAAAAAGAAGAGACAGGTTTCAGGACAGAAGGTTTCATTTTTGAATTTCATCACTCTTTTGGCAAAAAAAAAAACCCCAAGTCTATACTATGAACTATACCCAGATGTTCCCTGAGCGGTGCACTCACCCAGCGCTGGGAGGGTCTGTTGCAGGTGAGTCCATTGAGGCAGTGTAGGTTTACTTTGCATTTGTTGTTAAAGGTTTTTCATGTGCTCGCTTTGGCAGCACATATACTAAAAGGTTTCTCATTTGTTTGTTTTGAGATAGGGTCTCACTCTGTCACCCAGGCTGGAATGCAATGGTCTGCACCCAGGCTGGAATGCAATGCACCCAGGCTGGAATGCAATGGTCTGCACCCAGGCTGGAATGCAATGGTCTGGTCATAGCTCACTGCAGCCTTGACCTCCAGGACTCAAGTGATCCTTCCACCTCAGGCTCCCAAAGTGCTGGGATTACTTGTAGGACAGTGTGAATGCAGATCTGTTTACTGAACATTTACTACATGTGGGACAATTTAAGAGGCTTGAAGAGATACAAAAGACTACACTCCAGGAATTCCATGCATAACTAGAGTGAAGGCAAATACAGGGAGAACGACGGAAACAGGTCAAAGACATCTGGAGGCTGGGCGCAGTGGTGCACACCTGTCATCCCAGCATTTTGGGAGGCCAAGGCAGGAGGATGACTTGACTCCAGGAGTTCGAGACAAGCCTGCGCAACACAGTGATTTTCTTCTACAAAAAATCAAAAACTTAGCTGGGTGTGGTGTGCCTGTAGTCCCAGCTACTTGGGAGGTTGAGGTGGGAGGACTGCTTCAGCCTAGCAGGTCGAAGCTGCAATGAGCTGAGATCAACCAAGACCCTGTCTCAAAAAACAACAACAACAACAACAAAAACAGGATATCTGGAGAAGGTCCTTCATGGGGAGGAGTTAACATCTCTCCCACAGACACATCCTCATTTTGTTTTGCTGAGTGTGTGGCCTGGTGCTAGGGACACAGATGACCAAGATGGATCCTGCCTACCCAAGCAGCAGCCCCGGGTGTGGCAGACACAGGAAGGACTGTGCCAGCAGGAAGCAGTGGGTGCAGCCACAGAGGGGAGCGTGGTGGCCATGCAGGGAAGGCACGGGTTTCTGGAAGTGGGGCCCACAGATGGGTATGGGGCTGACTGACCAGGGGAAGGGCTAGGGATGCGTGCTAGTCTTGTGGAGCCCGTTTCCATGGTGTGAACTGTGGCCTTCCAAAGCTCACAAGGAATCTGGGAAACCAGAGATGATCAGGAATTCAGGAAAGAGGCAGAGCAGGTGGCCTGGATCCGAAGAACACCAGAGCCAGAATGGGAAAGCCTCCTTCAAAAAAGGAAGGCAGGCCGGGCGCGGTGGCTCACACCTGTAATCCCAGCACTTTGGGAGGCTGAGGTGGGTGGATCACTTGAGGTCAGGAGTTTGAGCCCATCTCAAAAAACAAACAAAAACAAAACAAACAACAACCGGGGAAGGCATGGGAGCACCCATCAGATGGCAGATGGCCAGGGGGTCAAAACCATGGAATCTGAGGAAGGGAAGGACTCGGCCACGAAGGTCAGCCAGAGAAAGTGGAGCCTGGAAGAGAGACTTCAGGGCAGTGTGGAGGAGGGAAGCGGGCGGGGCAGGAAGGTGCAGGGACTGAGGGGGCCAGGTTTGTTGGCTTTGGAGGCCAGATCAGCCATGTGATGGAGAGAGAAGGGAGCTAGAGGTGAAGGCTGGAGAGGACGTGGGGACTGCAACCTTCAATGCAAGGTCCCCGAGAAAGAGGGATTTGGGGTAAAGAGCTCATGGGGCAGCTCTGTCTCTGACTTCAGCAGGTCTGGCACTGAGGCCTTCCAGACGTCCCTGATGGTGGGCACAGCCCCCTGCAGCCCCCTGGGCCTCCTCTCACATCAGGCTCTGCTCAGCGGGCCGAGTGCGGGCTGGGTGCAGAGAGCCTGGCTTAGGAAGAAACGGGGCTTGAAAACGTGGTGGTTTTGTTTTTTGTTTTGGGTTGGGGTCTCACTGTCACCCAGGCTGGAGTGCAGTGGTGAGATCATGCCTCACTGGAGTCTGGACTTCCCACCTCGGCTGAGGAACTGGGGTTTCTGAAAGTGCTGTGACTGGTACCATGGGCCACACTGCAGGGGGAGGTGTGGCTCGGTGGCAACTTAGGGCCACATCCCCTTGTGGCACGAGCGTCCCTTAGTAACCGTCGGCACTCACGTATTTCCACCCAAGTGTGGTCTTGCAGTTCTCGCAGTAGATGTCGGCGACCGCGTGCAGCCCGGTGAGAAGGACCCTCTCCTCTGCAGGGCCGCAGCCCACGTTCACCCTGTGGGGACAGAGGGGCCACGCGCTGCAGGCCCGGCCGGCCCCTGGCCAGGCCCCGCCCCCTCAGCAGGCCCCCCATCCTCCTACGAGTTCCCCCAAAACAGGGAACCTTCCAGAGAGCAGCGCCGTGCCTCTCCCCCAGCCCTGCCCACCCCCACCATCAATGGGAAAGATCAGTGATGGGACAGGTTAGAGGGCAAGATCCTTAGCGCGTTTCAGAAACTCCCAGGCGGGGGATGGTGGGTTCTTTCAGGACCCGTAAAGACCCAGGTGATTCTACACAGGGCGCTGTGTAGGTGCCATCCAGGCTGTCCCGGGGCCCGCGCCGCCCCCCGGGCTCAATCAGGGTACTCACACGGAATTGAAGAGGTAGGCGCGTCCCTGGCTCCCCTGAAAGGACTGAAAGAAGAAGGTCCCGTGAGATTGGCTGCGAGTGCTTTCTGGAACGAAGCGGTGCTGCCCAGAGCCAGGGGAGTCCAGCCCCGCGGCCAAAGTTCTGTTAGTGCGCCGGGACGGGTCACCGGGAGCAGACACCGGCGTCCCCCCTCCAGAACTCCACTTCTAATAATAACAGCCACTTAACGGAGCTGCAAGCTGTTTTTCATTGTAGACAGTCAGGAAGTGGCTGATTCTGCTGTGTCAACATTCTGCAAGTGACTATTATTGGGAATCATGGCAAAATCAGTTTTTAAATGGTGAGCTTCATATGTCTGGACAACTTTACCTTAGAGGAGTTCTGAGAGGGGATCACGAATGATTTTCTCTGCTCGAAAACCCACAGATACTCAAAATACTCTCCTCGCCGCCTCTTCTGCAGCAGTTCAGATGCACTCACACTGTCAGATATTAGGGGGTAGGGGGAGGTGTCCATACTTTCCCACTGAAATGTTTTAAAAGTCACAGCATGGCTGAGTACGGCAGCTCACGCCTGTAATCCCAGCACTTTGGAAGGCTGAGGCGGGCAGATCACCTGAGGTCAGGAGTTTGAGACCAGCCTGGCCAACATGGTGAAACCCTGTCTCTACCAAAAATACAAAAGTTAGCTGGGCGTGGTGGTGGGCGCTAGTAACCCCAGCTACTTGGGCGGCTAAGACAGGAGAATCACTTGAACCCGGGAGGTGGAGGCTACAGTGAGCCAAGATTGTGCCACTGCACTCCAGCCTGGGCAACAAGAGTGAAACTCTGTCTCAAAAAAAAAAAAAAAAAAGTCACCGCACAAGATGGCCTCTCACTTGGAGACAAGCCACTCCAGTGACATCTATCTCACCAGGAAAATAAAATGAGCTGAGAAACAGCTCATGGTATATTCACGTATACTAAGATGGCTGAGCGTGAAAGAGCCAGAATAGGGCATCTGCACCCCCTGATGCACTCGGTCACTCCCCACGACCTTTGCCCTCATGGGACAGGTGGGAACGCCTGCTCTAGTGCCAGCCTCAAGTCTCAATCGACCTCAAACATAATCAAAGAAATGCAAACCAAATCAAAAATTTTGGGGGCAGTTGGGGTTTTGAGATAGAGTCTCACTTTGTCACTCAGGCTAGAGCGCAGTGGCACCATCTCGACTCACTGCAGCCTCTGCTTCCAGGGTTCAAGCAATTCTCCTGCCTCAGCCTCTCCAGTAGCTAGGACTACAGGCACACGCCACTAGGCCCAGCTAATTTTTGTATTTTTAGAGATAGGATATTTTAGAGATAGGGTTTCGCCATGTTGGCCAGGCTGGTTTCAAACTCCTGGACTGAAGTGATCTGCCCGCTTCGGCCTCCACAAGTGATGGGATTGCAGGCGTGAGCCACCGCGCCTGGCTTACATTACAGTTTATCATGGAGGCTGTCATTTAAAAATGTCTTAGGTGAGCTGGTAAGAGATGCTTAATACCACTCCCACAAAGGAAACTGCATATGTCATACATGATGTACACTGTCAGATTTTCACATCGAAATTTCATTGGAAAGAAAACAGGAAAGCAACATTTCTGTATAAAACAAAGATGGTTTTGTATTGGCAGGCGCGAACCACCGTGCTCAGCCCTTTTTTGGGGTTTTTGGCCTAACAAAGGCAAAAGGCTATGAGGAATGTGACTGAAACACGATTTGACAATATCGAAGTGGAAAAGACACACACTATAGGACCCAGCAGTCCCACTTCTAAGAATTTACTGTAAACAACAAACCAGCTTGAGTATATAAGGAAATGTGACAGGAATGGTCACAGGTTAGTGTTCATAATTAGGAAAACAAACAACAACAACAAAAACGGGCTGAGACAGGAGGATTGCTTGAGCTCAGGAGTTCAGAGAGCCATGATTACACCACTGCACTCCAGCCTGGGGGACAGAGCAAGAACCTGCCTCTAAAAAATATAAATAGGCCAGGCACGGTGGCTCACGCATGTAATCCCAGCACTTTGGGGGGCCGAGGTGGGTGGATCACCTGAGGTCAGGATTTCTTTTTTTTTTTTTTTTTGAGACGGAGTCTGGCTGTATCGCCCAGGCTGGAGTGCAGTGGCGCGATCTCGGCTCACTGCAAGCTCCGCCTCCCGGGTTCACGCCATTCTCCTGCCTCAGCCTCTCCGAGTAGCTGGGACTACAGGCGCCCACCACCACGCCCGGCTAATTTTTTTTTGTATTTTTAGTAGAGACGGGGTTTCACCGTGGTCTTGATCTCCTGACCTCGTGATCCGCCCGCCTCGGCCTCCCAAAGTGCTGGGATTACAAGCGTGAGCCACCGCGCCCGGCCTGAGGTCAGGATTTCAAGACCAGCCTGGCCAACATGGAGAAACCCCGTCTCTAATAAAAATACAAAAATTAGCTGGGCATGGTGGAGAGTGCCTGTATTCCCAGCTACTCAGGAAGCTGAGGCAGGAGAATCACTTGAACCTGGGAGGGGCAGGTTGCAGTGAGCCAAGATCGCGCCATTGCATTCCAGCTTGGGCGACAAGAGTGAAACTCTGCCTCAAAAAAAATTTTAAGAAAAGCTGGGCATGGTGGTTCATGCCTGTAATCCCAGCACTTTGCAAGGCTGAGGCAGGCGGAACACAAGTTCAGGAGTTCAAGACCAGCCTGGCCAACATGGTGAAACCCCGTCCTTACTAAAAATACAAAAATTAGCTGGGCATGGTGGTGTGTGCCTGTAATCCCAGCTACTTGGGAGGCTGAGGCAGGAGAATTACTTGAATGGGGACCCGGGAGGCAGAGGTTGCAGTGAGCTGATATCGTGCCACTGCACTCCAGACTGGGCTACCGAGTGAGGCTCCGTCTCACACACAAAAAACATAAATAAATAAATTAACCTGGAAGTCAGGTACTCATCCATAAGTGAGTAAGCAACTGCATCCACATACGGGCCTCATGCAGGGGATGGGAAGGTAGGAGCAGATATGGAAAAACAATCATAGGCTAGGCACCATGGCTGTAATCCCAGCACTTTGAGAGGCCAGGGTGGGTGGATCACTTGAGGTCAGGAGTTCAAGACCAGCCTAGGCAACATGGCAAAACCCTGTCCCTACAAAAAAATACAAAAACTAGCAGGGCATGGTGACTGTGAGCCTGTAGTCCCAGCTACTTGGGAGGCTGAGGCAGGAGAATCGCTTGGGCACGGGAGGTGGAGGTTGCAGTGAGCTGAGATTATGCCATTGCACTCCAGCCTGGGTGACAGGAGAAGCCCTGTCTTAAAAAAAAAAAAAAAAAAAAAAAGAAAAATAGTCATAAAAGTCATAAAATATTAAGTGAGGGAAAGTTAGCTGTAAAGTGAGTGTCAGTTGAGCCCTTTAAAGTGAAAAATGTGTTTCTATTAAAACAAAGACAACAGATGCCAAACTACTAACAGTGACATCTCCAAGGAATGGAGCTGGACAAGGCAGGAGGAAGAAGCAAGTCTCCTTGTTTATACATACACATTATTTTAATGTGATTATGAGCAATATTATATAATTTTTAAAAAATTAAAAGGGCCTGGCACAGTGCCTCATGCCTATAATCCCAGCACTTTGGGAGGCCGAAGTGGGAGGATCACTTGAGGCCAGGAGTTCGAGACCAGACTGGACAACATGGTGAAACCCCATCTCTACTAAAAATACAAAAAATTAGCTGGGCGTGGTTGCGCACGACTGTAATCCCAGCTACTCAGGAGGCTGAGGCAGGAGACTCGCTTGAACCCGGGAGACAGAGGTTGCAGTAAGTGGAGATGGCACCACTGCACTCTAGCCTGGGCGACAAAGCAAGGCTCCATCTCAAACAACAACAACAAAAAACCAGAGCCCCCAGTTGTCCCTGGTAGTTCATGGTCACGTGAGCATGAACTAAACCTGTGTTTGAAGCTGTTGAGATCTGGGGAGGCTCTTTTTCCTCAGCATTCAGGCTTAAAAATGAGTATTCCCTTAAGTGGCGTTCTGGGATTAGGAATATTATTCTATGTTCAGTTTAACTCATAATCATCTTACAGACTTTTCCCACATCCTCATCAGTCTTCAATTTTCTGGACTGAATTTCCTAATTCTCACCTACTCTGAAAGTCCTTATTTTTAAATAGGGTTTGGCTCAGAGACAAGAGCAGCTCTGTGATTCAGATTCAGAGCTATCTTATCAGAGTTGGGGCCAGCAAACTCCTTCTGTAAATTAGGGCCAGGAGGTAAGTAGTTTAGGCTTTGGAGGACATATGGTCCCTGTTCTAATTACTCTGTAAACAGATGAGCACAGCTGTGATCTATTAAAACTTTGCATAAACAGGTGGTGTGGCAGATTTGGACCACAGATCAGAGTTTGCTAACTACATGGAGCCTTCTAGTAACCAGAGCTGCCTACAGCAGCAACAGGCTCCCTCGAGCCAGGGAATCCCTTGTTAGTGACAAATACAAACTTAGAGGCTGTGGAGACAGTGCCTCTCGCCTGGCAGGTACTGGATTCTGTTCTGCGTGGCAGGTGTTCTCGATGGTCTCAATGAATCCTCATCAGAATCACCACGGAAGGGAGAAGAGCTCACTCTAGTCGTCATCTTGCCACCTCGCCCGTCCCATCACCCACGGAGGCACGAGGTCCGATCCTTCCTGGTGGCCTGTGTGCTCAGAGAGCTTAGTTCTCGGCACTTTTTTTCATCCTGAAATGCTCACTTGGCACCGAGTGACTTCCGAGCAGGCTTCTGCCTTTTTTTTTTTTCTGAGACAGAGTCTTACTCTGTCACCCAGGCTGGAGTGCAGTGGTGTGAGCTCAGCTCACTACAACCTCTGCCTCCCAGGTTCAAGCAATTCTCATGTCTCAGTCTCCCAAATAGCTGAGATTACAGGTGTATGCCACCATGCCCAGCTAATTTTTTTGTACTTTTAATAGAGACAGTGTTTTACCATGTTGGCCATGCTGGTCTTGAACTCCTAACCTCAAGTGATCCACCCACCTCGGCCTTCCAAAGTTCTGGGATTACAGGTGTAAGCCACCATGCCCAGCCAGGCTTCTATTCTTGATACAATTTTTTTTTTTTTTTTTAGACAGAGTTTTGCTCTTGTTGCCCAGGCTGGAGTGCAATGGCGCGATCTCGGCTCACTGCAACCTCCGCCTCCTAGGTTCAAATGATTCTCCTGCCTCAGCCTCCCAAGTAGCTGGGATTACAGGCACGTGCCACCACACCCGGCTAATTTTGTATTTTTTTTTCTTTTTAGTAGAGACGGAATTTCTCCATGTTGGTCAGGCTGGTCTGTTCTCGAACTCCTGACCTCAGGTGATCCGCCCACCTTGGTCTCCCAAAGTGCTGGGATTACAGGCATGAGCCACCACGCCCAGCTGACAAAATTTTTAAAACAGCTCGTTGATGACCTCCAGGCTCTTCAACAGAAGCATCTTAAATTCCTTTTGACCACGTAGCAAGGAACACACCTGGCATGCTTCCGAAACAAAACCATGCACGGGGCTGGACAATGACCACCTCTCAGTGCTCAGGTCACCTGCTTAGGTCATGGCCAACACAACAGGTGTCACGGGGCTCCACAAGGCCACAAGCTTCACTGCCCCTACCGGGGGGCCCAGAGCAGCTCCGCCTCTCGTTACCTCATGTCATTTTACACATTGAGCCTACCTCAGAAAACACCAAGGAAATGGGGTGCCTGGCTCCTTCCACTTCTCACCTCACACCTCCCAGTGCACACAGGAGCCCCAGAGGCAATGAGAGAGCAGAAACTCTGCCTCGTTCAACAGTTTCTATTTCAGATGATGAACAGAAATGAGGAGCCTCTCACTATTTTTTTTTTTTTTTTTGAGACAGAGTCTCGCTCTGTCACCCAGGCTGGAGTGCAGTGGCGCAATCTCGGCTCACTGCAAGCTCCGCCTCCCGGGTTCACGCCATTCTCCTGCCTCAGCCTCTCCGAGTAGCTGGGACTACAGGCGCCCGCCACCACGCCCGGCTAATTTTTTATATTTTTTAGTAGAGACGGGGTTTCACCGTGGTCTCGATCTCCTGACCTCGTGATTCGCCCGCCTCGGCCTCCCAAAGTGCTGGGATTACAAGCGTGAGCCACCGCACCCGGCCGAGCCTCTCACTATTAACTAGTGAAAATACAAGCAGGTAAATGTTCTTCTCATTGAGTTAAACAGGAAACCTAAGAGATTCCTGGCTGGGCATGGTGGCTCACACCTATAATCCCAGCACTTTGGGAGGCCAAGGCAGGAGGATCACTTGAGGCCAGGAGTACAAGACCAGCCTTGGCAACATGGCAAAACCCTGTCTCTACAAGAAAAAATAAAAGTAAATAAAATACCTATTTAAAAAAAGAAGAAAAGATTCCTGAAAGGTGGCCGGGCGCAGTGGCTCATGCCTGTAATCCCAGCACTTTGAGAGGCCGAGGCGGGTGGATCACGAGGTCAGGAGATTGAGACCATCCTGGCTAACATGGTGAAACCTCGTCTCTACTAAAAATACAAAAAATTAGCTGGGTGCAGTGGCAGGCGCCTGTAGTCCCAGCTACTCGGGAGGCTGAGGCAGGAGAATGGCATGAACCCGGGAGGCGGAGCTTGCAGTGAGCCGAGATAGTGCCACTGCACTCCAGCCTGGGCGAAAGAGCGAGACTCCGTTTCAAAAAAAAAAAAAAAAAAAAAAAGATTCCTGAAGGGCACAACTTCCTGACAAACTTTGTTTCCAAAGTAGTCATGACCTGTGAAGATGGGGAGACGTCATCTTCCTGAGGATGGGGGGAGAACACTGTCATTCCCTGAGTAAGCATCAGCTCCTCTGTGATGCTTGGCCTGTTTAAATGTTCACAACTGGTTGATGATAAATGCCACACACTGTAACAAGGAGCTCAGCACAGTAAGGAGGGGCCAGGGGATCTTGCTTACATCTTCAAGGCTGCTCATGGGTCCTGTGCACGGAGACCAGCCAGAGCTTCACCTAGGGCTTCTACAGACCCTGCAAACACAGCCACACCCTCTGGGGCATTTTCCTGAGCAACCCCTTTCTTTTCTTAACCATGCTGCGTTTTTAAAATGTCTTAATACCCTTATTATTAAACTATTTCCACAGATTTCTCTAGACTTCTTTTGCTCATTCAGTCCTCTCTGGCTTTCTGCAATAACAAGTGATTCACCTTGCCCCTTATAATCCCTGGGAGTCCCAGCTGCCTGGCCCTGGAAAACCACCCACCATGCCAGGATCACATCTGAGATCGTGGCATAGCCACACTTAACCATGCACAAAACGCTCACCAACACTGCCTAGAAGGCTCTAGACATTCAGGACACAGCAGACTCAGGAAATCATGTGATGCTTAAATATTCTTCCACTACGTAGGTACCACAATGACAGATAATCATTGTGCCATCAATTTTTTGGCATAAGCCACTTGCCTTGGAGATGAGCTCGTCATGATTGGCCAGGTGTGCTCTGCAGTGGATGCAGCTATACGTTCGGTGACAGTTCGGCAGATACGCTTGGAAAGTTTTGGACTTTGTCATTTTCACCATCTCTCCTGGGCACTCCTCACTCAGCTCAGGGCTGGTTCTGGAAGAACCGCGGCTCTGCTGGCCTCTCTGACAAAAGAAACACTGGAAAATGCACGCAAGAGCCGTCGTTGTCCAAGAGGGCGTGTGGCACCGTCCACACAGCTGAGACGAGAGAAAAACGTAACCTGCCAACCAATCAGACAAAGTGGTGGGTTACAGAGAGAACACGCGTGTGAAGGAGGTACATGTGGGATTCATGTGTTGTCAAGAAACACACAGGGGGGCGGCAGGACTAGAAGGTAAATATTTTTTTTTTTGATACGGAGTCTCACTGAAATTGCAGTGGTGCAATTTCAGCTCACTGCAACTTCCTCCTCCTGGGTTCAAGCAATTCTCCTGCCTCAGCCTCCGAGTAGCTGGGATTACAGGAACACGCCACCACGCCTGGCCTCCCAAAGTGCTGGGATTACAAGCGCCACTGCGCCTGACCAAGCTCCAACTCTTTAGTCTCAGTTGTAGACAAAATGAACAGTGACCCCATGCCACTGCTTAATCGCTTTACAAGCAGGTAAATGTTTAGCTGGAAGTGAAAAAGTGAACTCCTTTCACATGCAAATAATTTGAGAAAAACATTGATTCAAATTCTTCTTATACCAGGTTTGGCTTTGGGAAACATGAAAGGAGAGGCGGAACCAAGACTCCTAGTGAGTGGGTGCAGTGGCAGGGCTGGATGCACCCCACCCCGAATCCAGGAATTTACCACGCAGAGCACCAGGACATTGAGGAATGTGAGTGATGAATCCAGTATTATTTAATCTTTAAGAAATTCCAGTCCTGAAATAAACCCTTACGTATGGTCACATGATCTTCAACAAGGGTGTCAAGACCATTCAATGGGGAAAGGACAGTCTTTCAACAAATGGTGTCACGAAAACTGGATCTCCACCTGCAAAAATATAAAGTTGGACTCTTACCTAACACCGTATACAAATTAACTCAAAATAAAAGACCTAAATGTGAGAGCTAAGACTATAAAACTCTTAGAAGGAAACACAGGGGAAAAGCTTCACGACACTGGATTTGGCAATGATCTCTTGGATATGATACCAAAAGCCTGGGCAGCAGAAGAAAAATAGATACATTAGACTTCATGAAAATTCAAAACTTTTGGCTCTGTGCAGTGGCTCATGCCTGTGGTCCCAGCACTTTGGGAGGCTGAGGTGGGTGGACCACTTGAGCCCAGGAACTCAAAACCAGCCTGGGCAACAAAGCAATACCTCATCTCAACTAAAAATACACAAAATTAGCTGGGTGTGGTCCCTGTGCCTGTGGTCCCAGCTACTTGGGACGGCTGAGGTGGGAGGATGGCTTGAGCCTGGGAAGTTGAGGCTCAAGTGAGATGAGATCGTCCAACTGCACTCCAGCCTGAGCAACAGAGTGAAACCCTGTCTCTAAATAAATAAATAAAAACCTTTGTGCTTCACAGGATACTATCAACAGAGACAACCCAGAGAATGAGGAGAAATATTTCTAAATCATATACCTGATAAGGTGTTAATATCTAGAATACATATATTCTATATTCTCTCTATACATATTCTCTATATATCCTAGTTAGTGGAATATGTAAAAATAAACTCCTACAACTCAGCAAAACAAACAAACAAACAAACTGGTTAAAAAATGGATAAAGGGCCGGGCGTGGTGGCTCATGCCTGTAATCCCAGCACTTTGGGAGGCTGAGGAGGGTGGATCACGAGGTCAGGAGGTCGAGACCATCCTGGCTAACATAGTGAAACCCCGTCTCTACTAAAAATACAAAAAATTAGCCGGGCGTAGTGGCAGGCACCTGTAGTCCCAGCTACTCAGGAGGCTGAGGCAGGAGAATGGTGTGAACCTGGGAGAGGTGGAGCTTCCAGTGAGCCGAGATCGCGCTACTGCACTCCAGCCTGGGCAACAGAGTGAGACTCTGTCTCGGGGGAAAAAAAAAAAAAAAGGCCAGGCACGGTGGCTCACGCCTGTAAACCCAGCACTTTGGGAGGCCGAGGTGGGCGGATCACAAGGTCAGGAGATCGAGGCCATCCTGGCTAACACGGTGAAACCCTATCTCTACTAAAAATACAAAATATTAGCCAGGCATGGTGGCGGGCGCCTGTAGTCCCAGTTACTCGGGAGGCTGAGGCAGGAAAATGGTGTGAACCCGGGAGGCGGAGCTTGCAGTGAGCCGAGATCGTGCCACTGTGCTCTAGCCTGGGTGACAGAGCAAGACTCCATCTCAAAAAAAAAAAAAAAACAGGGCCTGGTGCGGTGGCTCACGCCTGTAATCCCAGCACTTTGGGAGGCTGAGGCAGGTGGATCACCTGAGGTCAGGATTTTGAGACCACCCTGGTCAACATGGCAAAACCCCATCTCTACTAAAAATATAAAAATTAGCCAGGAGTGGTGGCAGGAGCCTGTAATCCCAGCTACTCGGGAGGCTGAGGCAGGAGAACTGCTTGAACCCAGGAGGCAGAGGTTGCAGTGAGCCAAGATCACATCACTGCGCTCCAGCCTGGGCAACAGAGTGAGATTCCATCTAAAAAAAAAAGGAAATGGATAAGGGACCTATGTATCTATATTCTCTATATATTCTAGTTATTAGAATATGTTTTAAAAAACTCAGCAAAAAGAAACACAATCTGATTAAAAAATGGACAAAGGACCTATATATCTATATTCTACATAGTTATTAGAATATATTTAAGAAACTCCTACAACTCAACAAAACAACCCCAATCTGATTAAAAATGGACAAAGGACTTATATAAACATTTCTCCAAAGAAGATATACAAATGGCCCACAAGCACGTGAAAAGATGCTCCATGTCACTGATCCTGAGGGACGCAGACAAGGACCACGTTAAGACACCACCACACACCCTCTAGGACGGCTACTATCAATGCGCACACACGGAAAACAAGCGTTGCTGAGGATGTGGAGGAACTGGAACCTCGTGCATTGAGGGTAAAAATGTAAAATGCTGGAGGCACTATGGGAAACAGTATGGTAATTCCTCAAAAAATGAAATATAGAATTACCATGGGCTCCAGCAATTCCACTGCTGGGTATAAATCCACGAGAACTGAAAACGGTCTCAAAGCCATGTCTGCACACCCATGCTCACAGCGACATTATCCACAACAGCCACGAGGGGGAAGCAACAGAGTGTCCCTCCACAAACGGGCATTCTCATGATCAAAATGTGGCGTCTGCATACAGAGGGACTCCTGTCACAGCTACAGCATGGAGGAACCCTGAGGACACTATGCTCAGTGAAGTAAGCCAGTCACAAAGGACAAATATTGTATGAGGTGCTTAGAGTAGTGGGACTCAGAGACAGAAAGAGCTGCCGGGGGCAGGGGAGTCCCCGCTTCATAGGTGCGGTGTTTCAGTTTTGCAGCATGAAGAGTTCTGGAGGTTGGAGGGTGGTGATGGCTGTACAAAAATGTGAATATATTTAATGTCACTAACTGTACACTTAGAAATGGTTAAGACGATAAGAGTTATGTGTATTGACCAAGTTATTTTAAAGAAGATTGTATTGTTTTTACATTTCTAAGGTCTCATTAACAAAAGAAGTCCATGACTGATGCTGCCATCATCCACACCAGGGACGTGAGCCAAGTTTTCCTGATGGCACCACCCCAGCCTGGCCCGTGACAAGGGGCCTGCAGAGAGTCAGGCACACTGGATTTTCTTTCAGGCCAAACAGAAGAGCAAGGGCTTCCCCAAATACGAGAGCACGGGGCTGGGAAGAGCCAAGCGCTAGCAGTGTCCTCGCACCTGCTCCTCCTGAGACGCACCCCTCGACTGCCCCCAACCCCATGTGACCTCTGCTCCAGCAGCCGCCTGTCCTGTGCCCTTCCATGGGACGACACCCGGGACGGCGTCTGCCCCCCACCTGCACAGGCACGCCTGCATTAGAGGGTCACCTTCTCACATCAGGGACTGAAGATGTGCATGGGCAGAACGCAGTGTTTGTAATCGTGTGAACGGAAAATAAGACACAAACAGCCTGTGGCCGCCACCCAGGATGGAACTGGGACTCAGTCACCACGGCGCTGCTGTGCCCTTCCTCAGTGCCCCGGCCTGAGACGCTGCCTAACTTGGACTTGGTGCTTCTTGGTCTTTGCTTGTCTTGATGGCTGTGCCCCATGTGTGGCCCTGAGCCACACTGCTGCGTGTTCCGTGTTTTGAACTTGACACCGACGATGCTGAGATTTCTCTGCTGACGTGCAGCCAAGTCTGCCTCTGTCCCCATGTGCAGCTGGGCCCCCTTCACCTGGTGTCCCGTCAGATACACTGCATGCAGCCACTAACGGGGTGTGGATGTGTATCGGCTCCCAGGCTGGCTACTAAATGGTGCTGCTGTCGCTGTCATCTCTCCTGAGCCGCACAGGCAGGTGTTTCATTGGAACAATCCCAGGAGCAGATGCCCGTGCACGCAGCAGCACCTCCCAAGTGCTGGTGACAAGGTCATCCTGCCAGCAGCGAACATGAATCCCTGCTGATCTTTATCCCGCCAACTCGATATGGTCAAATTTTAACACTTCTGCTGCCTGGCAGGTATAAGGCAGCAGCATTTCATTGTGGCTTTAATTTGCTTCAGCCTGACAGTACAGATGGGCACCTTTTACGGTTCCTCCTTTTCAAGTCTTTGTCACATTTTCTATTAGCTGCTGGTCCTTTCCTTATCGATTTGTAGGAGTAAGTGATACATTCTGAAAACTAAAGCATACATTAAGCCATATGGGTCGTGGAATTATAAGCATTACTGGAATGTGGACATGACTGTGCCTGTGACGTAACTTCAGGAAACCATAGTATAATGCATATATAGTATGTGGATAAACGGATAAAATGGATATGCCATATATACACACACACACACACATATACATATATGTGTGGATTATGTATGTACATATGCATTAATGGATTTCAAGTTCTCTAAAAGAAAAAATGTAACTACACAAAAAAACTATTAAGGCTGGGTGTGGTGGGTCATGCCTGTAATCCCAGCACTTTGGGAGGCTGAGGCGGGCGGATCACGAGGTCAGGAGTTCGAGACCATCCTGGCCAACATGGTGAAAACCCCGTCTCTATTAAAAATACAAAAATTAGCTGGGTGTGGTGGTGTGCGCCTGTAGTACCAGCTACTCGGGAGGCTGAAGCAGGAGAATCACTTGAACCCGGGAGGTAGACGCTGCAGTGAGCCGAGATCGCACCACCGCACTCCAGCCTGGAGACAGAGCGAGACTCCATCTCAAGAAAATAAACAACAAAACAACAAACAAACAACAACAAAAAAACCATGCTGTTTACTATGTATAGTTCAAACAAAAAACATAAAAGGTAATTTTTAATTTTTTAAATTTTTTAAAAATTTATTTTATTTTTTTGAGATGGAATCTCTCTCTGTCGCCCAGGCTGGAGTGCAATGGCGCCATCTCCGCTCACTGCAACCTCTGCCTCCTGGGTTCAAGTGATTCTCCTGCCTCAGCCTCCTGAGTAGCTGGGACTACTGGCACGCGCCACCACGCCCGACTAATTTTTCTTTTTCTTTTTTTTTTTTTTTTGTTTGAGACAGAGTTTCGCTCCTGTTGCCCAGGCTGGAGTGCAATGGCACGATCTCGGCTCACCGCAACCTCCGCCTCCCGGGTTCACGTGATTGTCCTGTCTCAGCTTCATGAGCAGCTGGGATTACAGGCATGTGCCACCACGCCCAGCTAATTTTGTAGTTTTAGTAGAGATGGGGTTTCTCCATGTTGGTCAGGCTGGTCTCGAACTCCCAACCTGAGGTGATCCACCTGCCTTGGCCTCCCAAAGTGCTGGGATTACAGGCGTGAGCCACTGCGCCTGGCCCTACACCCGACTAATTTTTGTATTTTTAGTAGAGATGGGGTTTCACCATGTTGGCTAGGCTGGTCTCAAACTCCTGGCCTCAAGTGATCTGCCTGCCCCGGCTTCCCAAAGTGCTGGGATTACAGGTGTGAGCCACCGCGCCCAGACTAAAAGGTACATTTTTAAAAAAGAGGTGACTTAAGATTTCATAGAAACCAACTTTTTGTAAAACTATGATAAGCCAAATACTTGGACCAGCCCTCCCACTGAGAAGTACCAAAAATGCTGACAAAATAAAAGGATGTTTTCTTAAAGGCATCCAAGGGCTGACAAGACAGTGAGGAACCGCCAGCCACCATCTGGAGAAAGCAGAAACCAGAGAGGCGAGCCAAGCCGCTCTTGCCCTAAAAACATGTGCCCCCATCCAGCCACCCCGGGCTTCCGATGAGAAGTCTAAGGCTGGTCCCCACCCCACAGAGCAGTGATCACAGGACAGCCCTCACAGGACTTATGGCCCAAATTCACACCGGTGAGAAGATTCCAAAAGCTCACAGTTGATGGATTTAGTTTAAAATGGCTTTAGGCTGACAGTGCCCCGAGGTACCTGGCAGAAGGAAGCGTAAACCTAGTTTGGAGGAAGTATCTTTATCCTAGATCTGAAAAATTCCCACCAAGTCATTTTTCCAGGACAATGAGTAATGCAGTCAAAAGTAACCACACATTCATGGAAACAATGCCCCATGAGCAAGGACAGAAAAGGCCAGCAGCAGGACCAGATCCAGAGACTCAATATCTGAAAGACCTGAGGCAGACCATGAGGCTCCTCCACTTAACTGTATTCACAGAGGGAACCGATAAGCTTGAAACTGTAACAAATAGCAAACGAGAAAAAAAAAATGACCTTGCAGAAAAACAGGTGTAGAAATTCTAGAAATAAACAGCATTCAGCCCAATGGGTTTAACAGGAATAAGAGAATAAAAAGAGAATACATACACTGAAGATACGTCAGAATAAATTATGCTGAATAAAGAAGAGTGAGAGGCCGGGCACGTGGCTCACGCCTGTAATCCCAGCACTTTGGGAGGCCGTGGGGGGTGGATCACGAGGTCAGGAGTTCAAGACCAGCCTGGCCAACATGGTGAAACTCGGTCTCTACTAAAAATACAAAAATTAGCCGGGCATGGTGGTGTCTGCCTGTAGTCCCAGCTACTCGGGAGGCTGAGGCAGGAGAGTTGATTGAACCCGGGAGGCGGAGGTTGCAGTGAGCTGAGACTGCGCCACTGCACTCCAGCCTTGGGTGACAGAGCAATACTCAGTCTCAAAAAAAAAAAAAAAGAGTGAGAAAGGTGGAAATATGAGTCTTAAACTAAGAGACTTAAAGCAGGGAGTGATGACATTTATTTGGATTTCAGAAGGTTGACGCGAGAAGAAAATGGGGTAGAGGCGCTTTGTGAATAATTGATGATTGTGGATTCTCCAGAATTAACGAAAAGCTACTAATCCACAGACTTAAAAAGCCCAACAGTCCTAAAGCAGGATAAATAAAAATAAAGCCACAGCTATAGAAATAATGAAACTGCAGAACACCAAAGATAAAGGGGAAAAAAGTCTTAAAAGTGTCCAGAGGAAGGAAAAATGACCTGTTCAACAGAACAAGCTCCCAGGTAAAACAACGGAGCCCAAAAGGCAGCAGAGAAAGGGACTATTATGATTCTGAAAGATAATAACTGATATCTCAGATTTTACATTCAGCAAAAAAATATCTTTCAAGAAGTGGGGCAAAAGCTGGACATAGTGGCTCACACTTGTCATCCCAGCACTTTGGGAGGCCAAGGCAGGAGGATTGCTTGAGCCCAGGAGTTTGAGACCAGCCTGTGCAACAGTGAGACCCTGTCTCTACGCAAAAAAAGTGTTTTTCAATTAGCCAAGTGTGGTGTCACGTGTCTGTGGTCCCAGCTACTAGGGAGGCTGAGGTGGGAGGATTGCTTGAGCCCAAGGGGTCGAGGCTGCAATGAGCAGAGATTGTGCCACTGGACTTAGCCTGGGTAATGAGTGAGACTCTGTCTCCAAAAAAAAAAAAAAAAAAAGCCTGAGTCTGGGCGCTGTGGCTCACGCCTGTAATCCCAGCACTTTGGGAGGCCAAGGCGGGTGGATCATGAGGTCAGGAGATGGAGACCATCCTGGCTAACACAACGAAACCCCGTCTCTACTAAAAATACAAAAAAAATTAGCGGGGCGTGGTGGTGGGTGCCTGTAGTCCCAGCTACTTGGGAGGCTGAGGCAGGACAATGGTGTGAACTCAGGAGGTGGAGCTTGCAGTGAGTTGAGATCGCACCACTGCACTCCAGCCTGGGCAACAGAGCGAGACTCCATCAAAAAAATAAATAAAATAAAATAAAAAATAAATAGATAAAAAAAGAAAAAAGACTGGCACAAGATACAAAAACAGGTCAATGTGACATGAAAGAGAGCCCGGAAACAGACCACAGGTGGATACAGACAGCACAGAGGGGCTCTGCAGCGCCTGGAGAACAGTTTCGCAGGGGAATACTGCTGGGCCATTGTGCATCTGCAGGAGAAGAGAAACCAAGCTGGATCCCATTTCATAAACAAAATCAACAGTTCATCACATTTATCAACAGAGATGACCATCTAGCAGGAATTTTGTGGAGGAAATTTCTGTACAAAGGTATGCACCTGTAAATACACACACACACACCATCTTCTAAATGAAGTCCGTTTCTTTCTCCAATATTATGTTAAAGAATTTCTGAAAAAGTCTGCCTATATTGGATATTCCTGATGGGTGATTTCCCCAAACCTTAAACTCTTTTTCTTACTAGCTGCTATTAAGTCATCTTGTGCCAATCCTGAAATTTTCCCTTGGGTTTCTTAGAATCAAGGAGAAGACCTCACATTTAGCATTAACACAGTCCATTTTATTAGATCTTATCTATTGTCCTGAACTACTGGGCCCTTCATGAATCTGAACCCTGCCACCTCTTCCATCTGGCATCTCTTCCATGAAACTTGCTGACATGCCCTGGGGAGGTCATGAGGACAGGTATCAGCTTGGTCACCACCCTCCAGGAGCCCAGCACCACCTCCACCTCTGCTCCCCTGTCCACATGTCCCACACGGTGCACGAGGACGTCATGTGACAACTTGTCAGTAGCTTATTCAAATCCACGCATGTTCCACCAGTTCATGGAAGGAAGCGTTGACTTCACTTCTTACTGAACTCATGTTCAATCTCTGTGATATTTTCACCTAAGTTTCTCTCTTTTTACTAAAATGAGACTTAAAGTAACAAACTTTCGTTTCTCTCTTCTTTCCCTGGACTTCCCTTTAACAAAGATACTAAGAATATGAAGTGAAGCAGCTAAGAGAGAGACAGGAAACTTATTCGCAAACTGGGTATTCAGGTCTCTAGCATTCAGAATCCCTGCTCCAAGTGACTCGAGTAGAGAGCTACAGAAACCACCCTTCACTTTGTTCATCATTTTAAAATAAGTAGTATCAGCCGGGGGCGGTGACTTATGCCTGCAATCCCAACACTCTGGGAGGGTGAGGCGGGAGGATCACTTGAGGTCAGGAGCTCGAGACCAGTCTGGACAACATGGCGAAACCCCGTATTGAAAATACAAAAATTAGCCAGGCGGCTGGACGTGGTGGCTCACGCCTGTAATCCCAGCACTTTGGGAGGCCGAGGCGGGTGGATCATGAGGTCGGGAGTTCAAGACCAGCCTGGCCAAGATGGTGAAACCCGTCTCTACTAAAAATACAAAAATTACAGCACGCCTGTAATCCCAGCTACTCAGGAGGCTGAGGTGGGAGAATCGCTTGAACCTGGGGGGCGGAGGTTGCAGTGAGCCGAGATCGCGCCACTGCACTCCAGCCTGGGTGACACAGCGAGACTCTATCTCAAAAAAAAAAAAAAAATTAGCCAGGCGTGGTACTGGGTGCCTGTAATCCTAGCTACTTGGGAGGCTGAGGCAGGAGAATCACTTGAACCTGGGAGGCAGAGGTTGCAGTGAACTGACATAGCACCAATGCACGCTAGCCTGGGTAACAGAGCGAGACTCTGTATCAAAAAAAACCAAACAAACAAAAAACAGTATCACTTTTCTGTGTGTGAGACAAGGTCTCAGTCTGTTGTCGAGGCTGGAGTGCAGTGGCATGGTCACAGCTCACTGCAGCCTTGACCTCCTGGGCTCAAGCATTCCTCCCAGCTCAGCCTCCCAAGTAGCTGAAACTACAGGCCCATGCCACCACGCCTGGCTAATTCTTTTATTGTAGAGATGGGGTCTCACTTTGTTGCCCAAGCTGGTCTCAAATGCCTGGGTTCAAGTGATCCAACCGCCCCAGCCTCCCAAAGTGCTGGGATTACAGGCATTAGCCACCACACCTGACTGATTTTTTGAGGCAGAGTCTCACTCTGTCACCCAGGCTGGAGTGCAATGGCATAATTTTGACTTACTGCAGCCTCCACCTCCTGGGTTCAAGAAATTTTCCTGCCTCAGCCTCTTGAGTAGCTGGGCCTACAGGCATGCACCACCATGCCCAGCTAATCTTGTATTTTTAGTAGAGATGGGGTTTCACCATGTTGGCCAGGCTGGTCTCAAACTCCTGACCTCACGTGATCCACCCGCCTTGGCCTCCCACCCACCACAGCTTCCCAAAGTGCTGGGATTATAGTCATGAGCCACCATGCCTGGCCGATTTTGTTTTTTTGTTTTTCTTTTGAGAGTCTTGCTCTGTCACCCAGACTGGAGTGCAGTGGTGTGATCTCAGCTCACTGCAAACCCTGCCTTCCGGGTTCAAGCAATTCTCCTGCCTCAGCCACCAGAGTAGCTGGGACTACATGTGCACACCACTACACCCGGCTAATTTTTTTGTATTTTTAGTAGAGATGGTGTTTCACCATGGTGGCCAGGCTGGTCTCAAACTCCTGGCCTCAAGTGATCTGTCTGCCTCAGCCTCCCAAAGTGCTGGGATTACAGGTGTGAGTCATTGTGCCTGGCCAACATTTTTTTTTTTTTTGGGCATCTCAGTCACTGCAACCTCCGCCTCCTGGTTCAACCTCACCTCTGGTATAGTGGTTACAGGGTGTGCCACCATGCCTGGTAATAGATGAGGTTTCATCATGTTAGCCAGGATGGTCTCGATCTCCTGACCTCGTGATCTGCCCGTCGTGGCCTCCCAAAGTGCTGAGATTACAGGCGTGAGCCACTGCGCCCAGACTTTTTTTTTTTTTTTGAGATGGAGTCTCGTTCTGTCACTCAGGCTGGAGTACAGTGGCGTGATCTTGGCTCACTGCAACCTCCACCTCCTGGATTCAAGCGATTCTCCTGCCTCAGCCTCCTCAGTAGTTTGGATTACAGGTGCACGTCACCGTGACTGGCTAATTTTTATATTTTTAGTAGAGAAGAGGTTTCGCCATGTTAGCTAGGCTGGTCTCCAACTCCTGACCTGAAGTGATCCACCTGCTTAGGCCTTCCAAAGGGCTGGGATTACAGGCCTGAGCCACTGTGCCCGGCCCAACATTTTTTTTTTTTTAATTGCTGTTTGTCCTGAACACATTTTAAGTGGACAGAACATTGTAGACTCTCGGTACAATGGACAGCAGATCTCTAGGGCTTGTTCATCTTCCTTACCTGAAACTTTATGCCTGTGGATTAATAAATTCCCATTTCCTCCTCCACCAAGCCCCTGGCAGCTACCATCCTAATGTTTGATTCCATGAATTTGACTTCTCTAGATACCTCATGTAAGTGGAATCATGCAGTGTTTGTCCACACCTGGCTTATTTCACTGAGCACATAATGTCTTCAAGGTACATCCATGTTGTCGCCTACTACAGAATTCCCTTGTCTTTTTTTAAGGCTGAATAGTAGTCCATAGAGAGAACGCGGTATACACATACAGGGAAAGCACTTCAAAAAGTGGCCATTTGGCCAGTGCGGTGGCTCATGCTTGTAATCCCATTATTTTGGGAGGCCAAGGCAGGCAGATCACGAGGTCAGGAGTTTGAGACCAGCCTGGCCAATATGGTGAAACCCCATCTCTACTAAAAATACAAAATTAGCCAGACGTGGTGGCACGTGCCTGTAGTCCCAGCTACTTGGGAGGCTGAAGCAGAAGAAATGCTTGAACCCTGGGAGATGAGGTTGCAGTGAGCCGAGATCACGCCACTGCACTCCAGCCTGGGCAACAGAGTGAGACTCGTTCTCAAAAAAATCCAAAAACCAAAGAACACCTGTCTCTACTAAAAATACAAAAAAATAGCCAGGCATGGTGGCACATGCCTGTAATCCTAGCTACTTGAGGGGGCTGAGCCAGGAGAATCGCTCGAACCTGGGAGACGGAGGTTGTAGTGAGCCAACATCGTGCCACTGCACTCCAGACTAGGCAACAGAGTGAGACTCTGTCTCGGAAAAACAAACAAACAAACCAAAAAAGTGCCCATTTGCCAAGGGTTTTATTTTGAATTTCTAAATGCCATGAATGCCTAACTGCAGATCATCTTTTGGGAGAAAACGCACAGCCCCCACTCCACAGTCAGTAACCCCTGGGGCCAACACTTGTGCACATCGCTTGTCCTTCCACAAAGGACACCTGTGTTGGGAGTTAGAGCACAGGAAGTGAGGACCCTGGGCAGGAGGGGGTGGCAACGACTTCTAGGGGATTATTTATTTTTTTAATTAATTTTTTTTTTTAAATCTGCTGCCCAGGCTGGAGGGCAGTGGCTATTTACAGGCATGATGCCACTACTGATCAGCAGGGAGTTTTGACCTGCTCTGTTTTCAACTGAGGCCTGTTCACCCCTCTTTAGGCAACCTGGTGGTCCCCCGCTCCTGGAAGGTCACCATATTGATGCCTAACTTAGTGTGGACAACTGAACAGCGTAGCGCACTACAGCCCAGAACTCCCGGGTTCAAGCAATCTCCCCACCTCAGCCTCCCGAGTTGCTGGGACTACAGCAGTGCGTGCTGCGCCTGGTGGGATTTTATTTAATTAATTGTTTTTTTGAGACAGAGTCTCACTCTGTCATCCAGGCTGGAGTGCAGTGGCGTGATCTTGGCTCACTGCAGCAGCCTCTGCCTCCTGGTTCAAGCAATTCTCCTGCCTCAGCCTCCCAAGTAGCTGGGATTACAGGTGCAGGCCACTACACTCAGCTAATTTTTGCATTTTTAGGAGAGACAGGGTTTCGCCATGTTAGCCAGGCTGGTCTCAAACTCCTGACCTCAGGTGATCCGCCCACCTCAGCCTCCCAAAGTGCTAGGATTACAGGTGTGAGCCACTGTGCCTGGCTGGAATTTTATTTAATTTTAATTTTTTTTTTTTTTTTGAGACGGTGTCTCATTCTGTTCCCCAGGCTGGCATGCAGTGGCATGATCTCGGCTCACTGCAACCTCCGCCTCCCAGGTTCAAGCGATTCTCCTGCCTAAGCCTCCTGAGTAGCTGGGTCTACAGGCGCACGTCATCACGCCCAGCTGATTTTTTGTATTTTTAGTAGAGACAGGGTTTCACCATGTTGGCCAGGCTGGTCTCCAACTCCTGACCTCAGGTGATCCACCCGCCCTGGCCTCCCAAAGTGCTGGGATTACAGGCATGAGCCACTGCGCCCAGCCTAAAATGATAAAATTTTAAAGTCACTTGGGTGGTTTTATTAAACCTAGATGGTAGAAAAAAAATCACTGACTAGTGTCCTGGCCCCTGAAAGGCACTTAAATATCTGGGGAATGAATACGTATCAGGGGAATCCTCACATGGAGACAGCAAAAGTAAATGGGGGTTGAAATATCACTACTGCGGCCGGGTGCAGCAGCTCACGCCTGTCATCCCAGCACTTCTGGAGGCCAGGGCAGGAGGATCACTTGAGCCCAGGAGTTCAAGACCAACCCAGGCAATATAGTGAGACCCTGTCTCTACCAAAGAAAAAAAAAAATAGCCGGGCATGGTGGCACATGCCTGTGGTCCTAGCTACTCCAGAGGGTGAAACTGGAGGATTGCTTAAGCCAGGGAGGTCAAGGCTACGGTGAGCTGTGATGGTGGTGCCCCTGCACTCCAGCCTGGGCAACAGACCGAGACCCTCTCCAAAAAAAGAAACATCAGTACTTGATATGAGAAGTGGCCACTAAACGTTGGTAAGCTTGTCAAAAACATGGACCCATGGGCACCAAGGAGCCTCTGTGGGCAGGGGCCATGGGGTGGGGGCAGCTGCAGATTCACCTCACCCAGACCCACATGTCCCCAGGGTCTAGGACCATGGTCCCCGAAGAGCAGTGCACAAGCCAGGGCCCTGCCAGCGCTGCCCAGGAAGGACCTGCCGTAGCCTGCTGTGGCCCCAAGCTGGTCCCAGAAGGTTCCAGGAAGGAATCTCGGCCGGGCGCTGTGGCTCACGCTTGTAATCCCAGCACTTTGGGAGGCCGAGGCGGGCGGATCACGAGGTCAGGAGATCAAGACCACAGTGAAACCCCGTCTCTACTAAAAATACAAAAAATTAGCCGGGCGTGGTGGCGGGCGCCTGTAGTCCCAGCTACTCGGAGGCTGAGGCAGGAGAATGGCGTGAACCCGGGAGGCGGAGCTTGCAGTGAGCCGAGAGTGCGCCACTGCACTCCAGCCTGGGCGACAGAGCAAGACTCCGTCTCAAAAAAAAAAAAAAAAAAAAAAAAAAGAAGGAATCTCATCTATTCAGGCGCAAGGCCCTCGGGTCTGAGGCCCCCAGAATGACAAGAATGTTGCCAAAGATAGGCGTTTGCCCTTTACATCACGCACTTGCACCTTAGGGTCTGCAAATTCTCAGGCCATTGAATTCTCACAACATCCTGAGAAACAGGCATCCCTGCCCGCTAGTGGCCACCACGGTCCCACAGGTGGGTGCTCAATCCAGAGCACAGGTGCTCTCCGCTACTCGGTCCCACCTGGCCTGAGAGGGAGGAACATCAGTGGAGGACAGTCCAGTCCCCAGGAGGGAGGGGACCCTCTGACCACCAGTGTTCCAGGCAGGAGGAAGCGGTGTGTCCCCATCAGGGTCCTGTGTTACCCCAGGGTCCTCCATGCTGTAACTGGCCTCTATTTGCTCAAAGCCTGTAACTCTCAGTGGAGATACCACCTCTGGCGGCTGTAGCCCAGCCTGCTGCCCTCCCTTGCTGGCCCCTTCCTGCACCTGGGCTGTCCCCACAGCAAGTGCCACTGGCTGAGCCTCCCAGCTGTGAGGCAGACAGATGCAGCGACAAGCTCAGATCTCAGCTCTTGCCTCCGCCTGGTGGTTTCTCCGAGTGTCACACATCCCCAGTGGGATGCAGAGGACGCTACTAACTCTTCCTGGACCAGAGTGCCTAGGGCTCTGCAGAGTAAACACTGAGGGCACCGCTAATTACAAAAAGCCTTGTTTCCAACCAAAACAGGCTTGCTGTTTCCCAAGCACACTTCGCATGGGCCTTATTTGGAGACCTTCATTATACAGCCCCGCCCCCAAGGCGTCCTTACCTGAAGAGCCTGCTGCCCTGGGCCCCAACTGTCCCCCAAGTCCCCGTCCCTGTCTCCTGCCTTGAATCTGGTCACTGCACAGATGCCTCCCATGCACTTCATGTGGTCTCAGTCCTGATGGCGACCCTTGTCACTAGCCCTCAAAGGGGTCCTGGCAGTAGTGGCCAGGGCTGGATTTGTGCTCACTGAGAGGCATGTCATGTTAAGTTTTAACTTGGCTTTACATGACAGATCCACTGTTGCACAGGGGAAACCATGGCCAAGTTTGGAAACAACCAATGTAAATGGGCCTTTACAAGATCTATTGGCAAATAAGGAACCGCCCTGAAGTAAGTAACTGAAAGGAAAATGCCGGGCAATTCACCAGGAAAATCATCTCCACTCTCGGACACTGTGTGTTCCCAAGTTTGGAGGGCAGCTGCCATCCATCCCCCCAAATAGACATTAATGTGGGGTATGTTTTTAGAGCAAAAACAATTTTCTGGAATCCAGAAATTTCTCTCCTAAAATAAGCCTGTAAAGTTATTCTAAGAGAATGTGAATCAGGCCCATGTCCATATGGTGCCGGTAGCACACTTCTAAAGACAAACACACTGAGGAAGCAAACAAAACTGGGCAGCTTCTGACACTTCATGGGATAGAGTGCAGACTGGGGTGCCCCATTCTCTTTTTCAACCACCCCACCGGGTCCTTGCCCCATCCCCGGGGCACCTGTGTAGAGGACAGCCTGTTCCCCTCAATCCCCAGGCTGCTCCATCTAACCCCCGGCACTGCCACTATCTGGCAAGTGAGTGCGGGTCCCATCCCCATTACTTCCCCGCGGAGCCCTCCAGGGTATCCCGAGATGGAAAGGAGGCCTCAGGCAGATATGGAAGCCAGTGCGTCAGGGTCAGAGACTGCAAAGCTGGAGAAGAACTGGGGTGTCTGCTGGGCGTGGCGATGAAGGGGCTGGTGTGCCGGATGGACAGAGTGCCAGGGAGAGCAGGGAAGGAACAGTGCTCATGTGGCCCTGCCATGTTCAGCCAGGGTTCATAAAGAAAGTGGAACTGGGATATCATGGTCCACCTCTTTAGGGAGGAGAGGGAGGAGAGGGATGAGGGGTGAGAGGTGGTGCTGTCACCTGCCCGGCCAGCCGTCCCCACAGCTTCTCCACCTCCGCTCCCACTCGGCCGCCCCTTCCTTCCCCTCCTCTCCACCGAGGAGGCCTCCCTGCTTTTGGCTTTGCCTCTCCCACCCCTCACTGGCAAGGCACTGTCCTTGGGATTAGAAAGATGAAAAGGCCACCGCCATCACGGAGGGAATGGACGACGGATAAAACTACCAGCTCCTGGAAAAGGACATGCAGCGGCTCCCAGAGCCTGGCAAGCCAACACCAGCCCTGTCCTAAGCTGCTCACTGCACAAGAATCGCACGATTAACAGCAGTCTTAAGAGACGCGTGTCCTTATTAGCCCCACGATGCACATGGGGAAACCGAAGTCCAAAAAGGTTACCCGAGCACCCAAGGTTGCACAGCCAGTGACCTGTGAAGCTGAATTCAAAACCATAGTCTCCCCACCTTGGACCACGGTGTCCAAGTTGGAACATGCAAGTAGATGTTCAACTCTGAAGGCACACTCATACTGTCTAACACTTAGCAGGTTGGCAATGATTTTTTTAAAAGTTAGGCCAGGTGTGGTGGCTCACATCTGTAATCCCAGCACTTTGGGAACCCAAGGTGGGTGCATCGCTTGAGTCCAGGAGTTTGAGACCAGCTTGGGCAACATGGTGAAACCCCGTCTCTACAAAAAAATACAAAAGCCCAGGCACAGTGGCTCACGCCTGTAATCCCAGCACTTTGGGAGGCTGAGGCGGGTGGATCACCTGAAGTCAGGAGTTCTAGACCAGCCTGGCCAACATGGTGAAACCCCATCTCTACTAAAAATACAAAAATTAGCCAGGCGTGGTGGTGCGTGCCTGTAATGCCAGCTACTTGGGAGGCTGAGGCAGGAGAATTGCTTGAACCCGGGAGGCAGAGATTGCAGTGAGTTGAGATTGCACCATTGTACTCCAGCCTGGGCAACAAGAGCAAAACTCCGTCCTGAAGAAAAAAAAAAAAAAAATTAGCTGGGCATGGTGGTGCATGACTGTGGTGCCAGCTACTTGGAAGGCTAAGGCAGGAGAATTGCTTAGGCCCAGGAGGCAGAGGTTGCAGTGAGCCGAGATCACACCACTGCACTCCAGCATTGGTGATAGAATACGATCTTATCTCAAAAAAAAAAAGTTGATAAGGTCAGGGGTGGCCCATGCCTATAATCTCAGTGTTTTGGGAGGCCAAGGTGGGAAGATTACTTGAGGCCAGGAGTTCAAGATCAGCCTGGCCAACACAGCAAGACCCCCATCTCTAATAAAAAAAAAAAACGAGCCAGGTGTGCACCTGTAGTCCCAGCTACTTGGGAGGCTGAGATGGGAGGATCACTTGAGGCCAGGAGGTCAAGGTTGCTGTGAGCCATGATCACACCACTGCACTCCAGGCTGGGTGACAGAGTGAGACAGTCTCTACAAACAATAAATTAAATTTAAAAATTTAAAAAGTTGATAACACCACTGGTGAAGGTGCTCTGTGATCCAGCCATTTGGCAACACCCACAACATTCCTAGGAGCACAGCCCTGGACTGGGGGTTCTTCTGGGGAGTTCACCTTTGGCTGATGCACATGTGCAAAATAACTGGATAAAAGCAGTTATTACCTGAAATAAAATATCATCCTGTAATAATACTGCCTGTAATAAAAGATTAGAAACCACCTCAAGTTTAACCAATAGAGGCTAGGCACGGTGGCTCACACCTGTAATCTCAGCACTTTAGGAGGCCGAGATGGGCGGATCACCTGAGGTCTGGAGTTCGAGACCAGCCTGGCCAACCAACATGGTGAAACCTCATCTCTACTAAAAATACAAAAATTAGCTGGGTGTGGTGGTGGGTGCCTGTAATCCCAGCTACTAGGGAGGCTGAGGTGGGAGAACTGCTTGAACCCGCGAGGCAGAGGTTGCAGTGAGCCGAGATTGCACCACTGCACTCCAGCCTGGGCAACAGGGTGAGACTCCTTCTCAACAAAAGCAACAACAACAACAAAGTTTAAGCAAAAGAGACTGGCCAAATGCACTGACAAACACACATCAGAGACATTTTCATCACGGAGCTCCCGGAGTCTCGCTCTGTTTCCCAGGCTGGACTGCAGTGGCACGATCTTGGCTCACTGCAGCCTCCGCCTCCCGGATTCAAGCAATTCTTGTGCCTCAGCCTCCCAAATAGCTGGGACTACAGGCTATTTTTGTATTTTTAGTAGAGATGGGGTTTCACCATGTTGGCCAGGCTGGCCTTGAACCCGACCTCAAGTGATCCACCGGCCTTGGCCTCCCAAAGTGTTAGGATTACAGGCGTGAGCTACGGCGTCTGGCCCACACTGACTATTCAAACTCACACATAGTACATGAAGTCACAGGTGTGGAAAGGTCTGGAAAAATTTACAACAAAGGGCAACAGCATGGGTACAATTTGCCTTTGGCAATTCCAGCTTCCATCCACACACATCCACTTCCTCCCTACTTGAATTACAGGAGGAAAAGCTCCCCTCCACATTTCAGGAACTGCAGCCTAGGTGCACAATGGGACTCATTGACAGCATCAAACCACCTATATGGCTGCCCTGAGACAAAGCTCCATGGCCCTCTGTAGACTCCCCACCAACCCCTACTCTCTGGGGAACCCAAGGGGCCTGGCTCCTCCACTGCCCAGTGGCCGCGGGTGCCTCGGCCCTCCAGGCTCTCTCCTCCCACCTGTGCTCAAGTACTACCTCCACCACCTCTCCTGAGACTACTGATAATGTGTTTGTACTGAGAAGTTCTTTTCAAAGAACCTGTACTACATTCTTTTTTTTTTTTTTCTACCATTAGTAACAAAGTTTCCCATAACCAAGGCCCTGGGACACATCCTAGTAGAGGTGCTTTCTTGCTAACAACAAGAAGAGGGGGCTGTGCATGGTGACTCATGCCTGTAATCCCAGCACTTTAAGAGGCCAAGGTGGGAGGATCATCTGAGGTCAGGAGTTCGAGACCAGCCTGGGCAAAATGGCAAAAACCTGTCTCTACAAAAAAATTTAAAAATTAACCAGGTGTGGTGGCATGTGCCTGTGGTCCCAGCTACTTAGGAGGCTGAGGTGATCGCCACTGCACTCCAGCCTGGATGACCAAGTGAGACCCTGTGTCAAAAAAAAAAAAAAAAAGAAAGAAAAGGGGAGGTGTAGGAACTATGTGCAACACTAGCCTTGTTAGGTTGATAGAGTGGGTACCAGACCCAGAAGACTGGATTGAGATAGAAGAAAAGAGGTTGAGAATCTTTAAAACTACTTTATTTACCCTCATGCTAAATAAAGTCTCATCAGACATTAAAGGCCCTGTCTTGGGGCAAGAGAAGGAAAAAAACACAGATACACAAAGAGAAACCAGGAAAAGTGAGGGGGAAGTGTTTGGGTGGCGGGGGTGTATGCCAATGCTGCTGAGAAGGCAGGTGGCACCAGGAGGGAGGAAGTAGGTGAGGTTTGGCAACAGGGATGTCATCACTCCCAGGACAAAGGTGAAAGAGGGTTTGACTTGCTTTGAGAGGTTTCCCAGGGTTTCATGCAAAATGTGCCACGTGTTTGTTGGCTCTGGGACCTGAAGCCAAGTTCTGCTATCTTCTTTGTAAAGTGGGGTAACATGCAATTTTCAGGGCAATCAGAGTCACATGAGATGTTAAGGGGGATGATCCTTGGGCACAGTTTAGGTGTCTGACCAGGGCCTCACGGCAGGAGCATGTGTCACTGTTACAGTACGGCAGGGGCTCAGCAAGCACCTCACAAGCCCCACCAGGAATCCTGGCCCCGGCCCAAGGCCCTACAGGTGCCAGAGGGCCTGCTGAGCAATGGGGTGAGTAACGGCTCCTGACCCCTTCCTGGGGTGTGGGCAACAGTGGCTGGCACCAGGATTTCCATTTTACTTTCACTCGCCAACAGGTTTTTAGTACTCAGCATCTATATAGCAAGTATAATGTCCTGGCATTTGCTGGTGGAATCAATTTCATCCTCTTGACTTCTTTCCTGAATCTATCTCGCACTGCTTGCTCCAAAAACCCTTAGCCCTCTCTGTCTTGGCTATTGGGAACTTTCCTCAACCTCTGCTCAAATCTCTTGTCAAAATTCCCACTCCCTAGAGGTTTCACTGATTATTAGATCTAACTACTTAAAAACATTTACGCAACTTCATTTAACTCTAATGAAGAGCATCACAGAACAGTTTGAAAGCAGGGGAGCTTCTATTGCTTCTTCATATTCAAAACAATTTTGTTTATTAGTCTTCCATGGAGACAAATACATTAAAATGACAGGGTTGGCCGGGCGCGGTGGCTCACGCCTGTAATCCCAGCACTTTGGGAGGCTGAGGTGGGCGGACCACTTGAGATTGAGACCATCCTGGCCAATCTGGTGAAACCCCATCTCTATTAAAAATACAAAAACAGGCCGGGCGCGGTGGCTCAAGCCTGTAATCCCAGCACTTTGGGAGGCCGAGGCGGGCGGATCACGAGGTCAGGAGATCGAGACCATCCTGGCTAACACGGTGAAACCCCGTCTCTACTAAAAATACAAAAAAAATTAGCCGGGCGTGTTGGCGGGCGCCTGTAGTCCCAGCTACTTGGGAGGCTGAGGCAGGAGAATGGCGTGAACCCAGGAGGTGGAGGTTGCGGTGAGCCGAGATCGCGCCACTGCACTCCAGCCTGGGGGACAGAGAAAGACTCCGTCTCAAAAAAAAAAAAAAAAAAAAAAAAAAAAAAAAAAAAAAAAAAAAAATACAAAAACTAGCCAGGTGTTGTGGCAGGTGCCTGTACTCCCAGCTACTCAGGAGGCTGAGACAGGAGAATTGCTCGAACGCAGGAGGCGGAGGCTGCACTGGGCCGAGATCACGCCACTGCACTCCAGCCTGTCGACAGAGTGAGACTCTGTCTCAAAAACAACAACGACAACAACAAAAACAAACAAGCAAACAAAAAAACTACAGGGTAGGCTGGGCTCACACCTGTAAATCCCAGCACGTTGGGAGGCTGAGACTGGAGGATCACTTGAGGCCAGGAGTTGGGGACCAGCCTGGGCAACATAGTGAGAACCCCAAACCTCATATCTACCAAAAATAATTTTTTTTTAATTTAGTTGGGCATGGTGGTGCACACCCACAGTCCCAGCTACTCAGAAGGCTGAGGCTGTAGGATTGCTTGAGCCCAAGAGGTTGAACGGCTGCAGTGAGCTGTGACTGTGCCACTGTACCCCAGGCTAGAGTGACAGAGCAAGACTCTGTCTAATATAACAAAACAAGGCTGGGCACGGTGGCTTACACCTGTAATCCCACCACTTTGGGAGGCTGAGGTGGGGAAGATCATCTGAGGTCAGGAGTTTGAGACCAGCCTGGGCAACATGGTGAAACCCTGTCTCTACTAAAAATACAAAACTGGCTGGGTGTGGTGGCACATGCCTGTAATCCCAGCTACTCAGGAGACTGAGACAGGAGAATCGCTTGAACCCTGGAGGTGGAGGCTGCAGTGAGCCGAGACCATGCCACCGCACTCCACCCTGGGTGAGACAGAGCGAGACTCTGTCTCAAAAAATAAATAAATAAAGTAACAAAACAAAACTAACTGGGGGTGGTAGCTCACACCTGTAATCTTGGCACTTTGGGAGGCAAGGGGGGAAGATCGCTTCAGCTCAGGAGTTTGAGACCAGCAACAGAATGAGACCTTGTCTCTACAAAAAAATCAAAAAATTAGCTGGGTATGGTGGTGTGTGCCTGTGGTTCCAGCTACCGAGGAGGCGGGTGGATGGCTTGAACCTAGGAGGTTGAGGTTGCAGTGAGTGGAGACAGTGCCATTATACTCCAGCCTGGGTGACAGAATGAGACGTTGTCTCAAAAAACCAATTTGTTTGTTGAAATAAACAAACCAAAACAAACCAACAAAAAAAGAAAGAAAAAAGAAAAAACCCATAGGGTGGCCTCTTTCCCTTTTCCTGCATCCCTGCCCCTTGACACAGGTGCTGGTGGAACTTAGTGAAGACAGGCAAGAATCAAGAACAGATGTTAGAGGAACACTGCTCTCAACCTAAAGAAAATAGCTGTATGGTGAGGTATAGCAGCTCAAGCCTGTAATCCCAACACTTCAGGAGGCTGAGGCAGGTGGATCAGTTGAGCCTAGGAGTTCAAGACCACCTGGGAAGCATTAAGTGCGATCCCTGTCTCTACAAAAAAAATGTAAAGTTAACCAGTCATGGTGGTGTGCACCTGTAGTCCTAGCTACATGGGAGGCTGAGGCAAGAGGATCACTTGGGCTCAGGATGTGGAGGTTGCAGTGAGCCATATTTGTGCCACTGCACTCCATCCTGAGCAAGAGTGAGACCCTGTCTCAAACAAAGAAACAAACAGAGAAATTGCTTTATAAATTACAGTGATTCAAAAGTGAAAAGGCTTAATTCCCAGAGTTTACTGACAAGAATGCACCCAGGTCAATTTTTCATGTTGGCAAAGTGTACCACAGTAGTGCAGGATGGTAAGGATAGGGAGCACTGGGTGTAGGATATATTGGGATGGTCTGTACTATCTTTGCAACCTTTATGTAAATTTAAAGTTTTTCCAAAATAAGACGTTATTTTAAAAGAAGACTATTGCTCAGATTGGTAATTAAGAGCGCTCAGTTATTATATAAGTGCTCAATATTGGCCCAACCCGTAGGGGTTCCCACAAGTAGATGACACTCTACCCTGTAGGGCCCAAGAGGAGGGACCATGAAGGTCCTGGAGATCCTCTTATTCCTCAAACATGCCACTACCATTGCCTCCCAAGACTCAATGACATCAGGATTAAGCACAGCTCCTGGACCTGACAGGTGTTCAGCAAACATTTGTCACATCTATAGATTGCTCAGGTGAGGTGCCTGGAAAGGCTTCCCAGTGGTGGTAAACCTAGTCTTGGGACCTGAGTAGGGATTTAGGAGTGTCAGGGGCTGGTGGGTGGGAAGAATAACATTCTTAGCAAAGGAAACATCAGGTTAAGGTGGGTATGTTTTAGATAGAGGAAGAAGAAATGCAACGGAACAGAAAAAGCGTGGGGCGGGGAAATTGATGTCTTCCATGTTCATTATCTGCCTAAAATAGAATCTCAGCCTTTTGCCCATCCTTAGAACTCAGCACATAATTTGGACATCAAAGATGTCAATCAGAGCCAAGCATGGGGGAGGCGGACCCTGTTTAGATCTCTGAAGCTCAGGCTTTTGCAATCTCTGTTAATGAAACCTATGCCACAAGTGGTAAATACCGAGGACGCTCCATTTTAGTCATGATATTTATGTGGCAACTTGAAAACCTTTTCTGCCTTTCTGATAAACATTCCTAGGAGACGTCTTTTGCCCTCATTTCCTTGCCCAGTTGAGGCTGTATTTTTTAAGGAAGGAAGAACCAAAAATCAGGGATCTTGTCCATTTTCCCTATCTTTTCACGGTGGGGCGGGAGAAGAGGGGCAGCGGGGGAGGTGGAGAGAAGAAACGGCGGGGGAATCAAAGATTAGGCGTTGTTGTCTGTGCCAAAACGGAGTGAGCCCAATATCAACAAATCAAAATCCAAAACGGAACAAAAAAGTCACAGGCCCGCCCTGTTCGCGCCCCCGCCCGCCCGGACGCCCAACAGGTGCTTCCCGGGCCCGCCCGCAGCCACAGTATCCTTGGGTGGCCACAAAGTAACCGCCCGCGCAGCTGCAGCCAGGCCCGCCCGTACTCACGGCCGCTCCGCGGTCCGCGCCCCGGCCCGCAGCGCCCATCCGGCCCGGGCCCCGGTCAGCGCGGGCTCGGCTCTCAGGCGTTCCCGGCGCGGCCCGGGACGCGCTGAGGCCGTTAGCGCCTAGGCAGGGCGTGAGGCATCCTCCCGCCGCCGCCGCCCCGCGGGCCGCCTGCCCTTTGTTTTGGAGCCGTGGCCCGGCCCAGACGCCGTTAACAGCCTCGGAGCGCGGCGCCGGCCAATCAGCGCGCCATGTCGCCAGCGCCCCGCCCCCATCCTGCCTCCGTTCCGCCCCGCGTCCCGCCCTGCCCCGCGCGCCCCCGCCCCGCGCGCTCCGGGCCAAGGAGCTCCGCCAGCTCGCACCCGGCCGGGACGCGCAGGAGCGCACGTGCCGCGGGGCGCGCCGCACTCCCATTGGCTGACCCGCCGGGCGCGGCCTCGGAGCCAGCCTGTAAGGGCCGAGGGACGCGGGGGCGGGGCCGCGTGGGGCGGGGCGAGAGCGGGGGCGGGTTCCGCGAGGAGCGCAGCGCGCGGACGCAGGCTGGCTGGGGAGGGACTCTCAGCCCGCGGGGCCAGCGGTGGTGGACGCGCGCACTGGGAAGCCCACTGGTCACCCGCTCCCCCGGCTCGTGGGGATGGGCCGAGGGCGTGCAGAGCCCGCAGCTCCAGAGGCTGAAGCGAGCTTGCGCGCAGACTCCTCGGCCAGCGCCGTGCACATACCGCCCGTCCGCGCGGTCGGCAGCGTTCTGTGGGGCGGACGTGGAGGCCGAGGCGAGCTCGTGTGCGCCTGACCAGGGCCCGCCTTGGCCGGACCCCTCCGCGGCCGGGTCCCCAGAGTGCGGTCGTCCGTGCTGTCCCGTCCCCACCACCTTCTCTGAACCCAAGGGACCTAACCCCCTAGGACCCCCTCGCCACGGAGGACCCCCCGGGTCTGCGTCTGGCCCCTCGCTCTGCTCCAGGACTGCCGCGTCAGACCCGACAGAAAGCCGCTTCCTCTGGGTAGTGCCGCCGACGCCCCGGCAGCCTGCGCCACCCCCATGCCTCTAATGTCACTGTTTTCTTGGTTCCATATCCCTTCTTTAAAAAATATATATATTATTTGAAAATAGATATGTATTATTTGAATATATATATATATATATATTTGAAGGCTGGGTGCAGTGGCTCACGCCTGTAATTCCAGCACTGTGGGAGGCCGAGACAGGAGGATCATTTCAGCCCAGGAGTTCAAGACCAGCCTGGGCAACACAGTGAGACCCTGTCTGTACCAAAAAAACCAAGAAATTAGGCATGGTGGTGCACGCCTGTAGTCCCAGCTACCTGGGAGGCTGAGGCGGGAGGATCACTTGAGCCCAGGAAGTTGAGGCTTCAGTGAGCCGTGATCGCGCTACTGCACTCCAGACTGGGTGACAGAGCGAGACCCTTCCTCTTGAACAAAAAAAAAAAAAAAAGGAAAAAAGAAAACAAAACCTCTATTGAAGTCACAATGTATACAACATTGTTATCAGCGTCCTCTGGACGTGTTCTCCTGTTTTCTGCAAGCCACTGTGTATGTAAAGATCTCTTCAAGTCGCTAAATGTACACCTAACTCATAACTTAGATTGTGGCTGGATGTTGCCTGTTTTTTGTTTTTTTTTTTTCTTCTTGAGACAGGAGTCTCGCTCTGTCGCCCAGGCTGGAGTGCGGTGGTGCAATCTTGGCTCACTGCAACCTCCTTCTCCCGGGCTCAAGCGATTCTCCTGCCTCAGCCTCCCGAGTAGCTGAGACCACAGTTGCCCACCACCACGCCCGGCTAATTTTTGTATTTGTAGTAGAGACAGGGTTTCACCATATTGGCCAGGCTGGTCTCGAATTCCTGACCTCAAGTGATCCGCCTGCCTCGGCCTCCCAAAGTGCTGGGATTACAGGCGTGAGCCCACGCGCCTGGCCCCATTTAACTATTTTGAAGTGTACAGTTCACTGGTATTAAATACATTCATAATGTTGTGCAACCATCATCATCATCCCTCTCCAGAACTCATTTTCATCTTGCCTAAGTAAAGCTCTGGACTCATTAAACACTGACTCCCGGTTTCCCTCTACCCATGCCCCGTACCACCCCCATTCTACTTTCTGTCCCTATGAGTTGACTACTCTGGGTACCTCACATAAGTGAAATCATCTGGTATTTGTCTTTTTGTGTCTTATTGTGACTTTTGTGGCTCGTTTCAGTTAGCATAATGTCTGCAAGGCTCACCGATGGTGTAGCACTGTCACAGTTTCCTTCCTTTTTTAGGCTGAATAATATTCCATTGTATGTAGATGCCACATTTTGTTTCTCCGTGCATCTGTCAGTGGACACCTGGCTTGCTGCTTCCATACTTTAGCTATTGTAAATAATGCCACTATGAACTTGATGGTACAAACATCTCTTGGAACCCCTGGTTTCAATTATTTTGGGTATATACCCAGAAGTGAAGTTGCTGGATCATATGGTAGTTCTATGTTGAATTTTTTAAGGCAATTACATACTGTTTCCCATTGTGGCTGCACCATTTCGAAAACCTTCTCTCCAACAGTGTACAAGGCTTCCAGTTTCTGCACATCTTCACCAACTGTTATTTTCTGTTTTTTGACAGTGGCCAGCCTGGTGCATGTGAGATTGGGGCTCATGATGGGCTTGGTTTGCACTTCCCTTGTGATTAGTGGTGTTGAGCATCTTTCCGCGGACTTGGTGGCGTCAAGTGTTGTTAACTATGACCACGTGACCACATGACCCATTTCATTTTATCTGTACAACGTTTCTGTTTGGGGCGATAAAAAAATTTGGAATTGTAGTGGGAATGGCTGTACAACAATGTGAATGTCACTGAATTGCACCCTTAAAATTGTTAAAATGGGCCAGGTGTGGTGGCTATGCCTGTAATCCCAGCACTTTGAGAGGCCGAAGTGGGCAGATTACCTGAGGTCAGGAGTTCAGGACAAGTCTGGCCAACATGGTGAAACCCCGTCTCTACTAAAAAAAAAAAAAAAAAAAAAATGCAAAAAAAATTAGCTGGGCATGGTGGTGTGTGCCTGTAGTCCCAGCTACTTGGGAGGCTGAGGCAAGAGAATCGCTTGAACCCAAGAGGTGGAGGTTGCAGTGAGCCGAGATGGAGCTGCTGCACTCCAGCCTGGGCAATACAGCAAGACTCCATTTCAAAAAAAAAACAAAAAACAGTAAAAATGGTGAATTTTATGTTATGTATATTTTACCACGATAAAAGTAGTAAAAGAAAGTCTACATTGTGATCTAGTACACATTTTTATGAACAAAATTTCATGATTTAATACATACTCTTATTTTGGGCAATGCCCTAACATTTCTATCTCTGTTTTTATTAACAAAATCCCAGGCACGACCTTCTGGGTGGCCTCGGGCAGCACCATCAGCCAGGCCTGCAGCCTGCCACCCCCGCCTACCTCGTGGTCGCACCATTTATAATCCACTTTCCCACAGCCCACTCAGGAACACCACCTTCAAGCTCCAGGGCTCCCTCCCTTTAGCGTCCCAGCTCCATGCCTCAGCATGCCCTCCCACTGGGGGCTGCCCTCCCCCATGCCCACTTCCTCCCTGACCCCTTTCCCACACCCCACCCTTGCCTGTCCTGGAGAAATTCAGCCCCCTCCCCCAACTGGGAAACGCACCACTGCAGCTGGCTGCTTACTTTGGGGACACCAGTTTCTAGGGAAGCCTAGTCCTCCTGAAAACCCTCCGCCTGCTCCACCTCCGGGTCTGTGCAGGTTCCACCATCCTGGAAGATGATCTCACGCCTCCTCCCCTCTGCTAACTCTGTGTCCAACTTTACAGAGAACATAGGGATGGGAGAGGACTCCTCCCCGCCCCCACCACTAAACATCCCATCCTAAACATCTGCCCTGCCTGCTGCCATGAACACGTGGCTCGCCCTTAGTCCTGCCCCCCACGGCTTACTGGGCTGCCCCATCAGGGTAGAAGCCATGCTCTCGGCTCCACGTACCTTCTTTGGCTATGCCCACCTGCTCTGCAACTCTTCAGGGCAAGATGACGCAGAAGGGCCTGGCCTGGGTGCCTCCCATGCCCACCTCCCATTCTCAGGGTTCCACCCCAACCACTCCAACATCATGTCGCCAAACGTCACGTCGTCACATCTGGGCTCAGCCTATGTGAGCCTTACTGGATGGTCCTACTAGCATTTCCTACAGTGGGGCGCTTTTTAAAAACACTTTCTTCGCTTAGATTCTGGGGCTCCACTGTCTTCCTCACCAGACTCCGTTTCCCCACCTGCCCTTCACCCTCCTGATGTTGGAGGCCCCAAAAGTTCAGTCCTTAGGGCTCCTCCCTTCCCTCCACTGGCCTGACGGGTGATCTCCACCAAGCTCATTGGCAGTGGAAGACCACATGGAGCCTGCTACTGATCAATGTGCTCCTCACCAACCACAGTGGCTCATGCCTATAATCGCAGTACTTTTGGAGGCCGAGGCAGGTGGATCGCTTGAGCCCAGGAGCCCAAGACCAGACTGGGCAACATGGTAAAACCTCCTCTCTCTCTCTCTCTCTGTATATATATATATACACACATACATGTATATATATATACACACATATACGTATATATATATACACACATATACATGTGTGTGTGTGTGTATATATATATATATATACACATATATATACGAAAATTAGCCAGGTGTGGTGGCCACACGCCTGTAGTCCCAGGTATTTGGGGGGCTCAGGAGGGAGGACTGCTTAAACCTGGGAAGCTGAGGCTGCAGTGAGCACTCCAGCCTGGGCAACAGAACAAGGCCCTGTCTCAAAAAAAAAAAAAAAGTGTGTTCCTCAGCACAAACCCTCCCCTGACCCCCAAGCTCTCACCTATAGCTGCCCACTCCCAGTCTCACTTGGAGGTCTACACTTTAAACTCAACACAAACCAAACCAAGCCTCTGTCTCCACCAGCTCAATTAAGGGCATGGCCATTTTTCAGGCACAGGCCAAATCCTCAGAGTCCTCCTTGACCCCTCTCTTTCCCTCACATCCCAGATCCAACCCCTCAGCAAGTCCCCAGGCTCCCACTCCTGTCACCAGCACCCAGGGCCTGAGCCACTCTCATCTCTTGTCTAGATTATTGTTATTGCTCAGGTGGCCTCCAAATTACAAACTTTGCCTCCTTAACTCTATTCTTCACTGATTGATTCTTTTAGAACAAAAGCCAGATGTATACCTCCTCAAAAGCCCCAGGTAAAAGCTAGAGTTCATTAATGGGCTGAAGCGATTTGGCTCCTTCCTCTCTCTCCTCCTCCATTTCCTATTACTGCCCCTGCAAGAGTTTAGCCAACTACAAAGTACAAAGTTTTTTGTTTTGTTTTTGTTGAGACAGAGTTGCTCTGTTGCCCAGGCTAGAATGCAATGGTGTGCTCTCAGCTCACTGCAAACTCCAACTCCTGGGTTCAAACAATTCTCCTGCCTCGGCCTCCCAAGTAGCTGGGGTTACAGGTGCCCACCACCACGCCCCCTTAATTTTGTTTTTTTGTTTTTTTTTTTTTAGTAGAAATGGGGGTTTCACCATGTTGCCAAGGCTGGTCTCAAACTCCTGATCTCAAGTGATCCTCCCACCTCGACCTCCCAAAGTGCTGGGATTACAGGTGTGAGCCACTGCGCTGGGCCCAGAGTTTGTACTGGGTCTCCATCACATAGGCCTGGGTGATGGCCCAGGAGGAGGAGCTCAGACCCCAGCCTCTCGGTGTGACCTGGAGCGCCACTTCCCTCTGGCAAGAAACCTCCAGGGCTTGGTGATCAGCTCCCAGAAGTAGGTGCGCAGGCCAGCCCTCTCCCTGGGCAAGGAGAAACCCTTTGCTCTGTGGTCCCCCCATGGACTGCTCTCTGGACGCTCCCACGCCCTTGCTGTTCCCTTCTCTGCAAGGCTCCTCTTCTGTCAGCAACCTCGTCCCAGGGGCCCTCTCTCTGCACGCTCAGGACTGCACCCTCCGCGCTCTCTTCTCCTTGCACTGGTCTGTATATTTCCCCTTCACTTGGTTGTTGTCATCTCTCCTCCCCTCCCCAGGATGCGAACAGGGGTTGGGGAGAGGCCTTGGTGTGTTCTCGGCTGATCGCTGGTGCTGAGAGCATCACTGAGAGCCACTGGGCAGGATGGCTCAGGACTAACTAAGACCCAAGACGCCAGGCACGGTCCATGCTTAGGAAATGCCAGCCTTCCTCCAGGTGCCCAGCTCCTTCCAGGGCAGGATTTCTTGGGAAGAGGCAGGACTGAGGGATAGCAGCAGTGGCTCAGTGAGTCCAGAGCTGAGAAAATAGATTTGTACCAGGGAGTTGCCCCACAGTGTTCCCCGGTATCGAAAAACAGCCGCCAGCCAGCAGGCTGTGTGGTTATCCACTCGAAGCCCAACATGGGTGAACAGACCAGGCTACCTATTCCAGGCATGGATAGGAATATGGAGCCTATGAAATTGCTGCAGGGTCGGTGCCCATCACAGGCTCTGCAGCCCTGCACAGAATGACAGCATGTGTTGACTGATGAGGTGGAGCCAGACCCGCCTGAGGGCTGAAACACAGTGGAGGCTGAAGCCTCCTCGGGGGATCCCGTCTGACTGGGTGTTACCGGCTGACCGTGTCCCTCACATGTGACTGCATTTAGAGAGAGAGTATTTAAAGAAAACATTAAGGTCATGAGGGTGGACCTTAACCAATATGACTAGTGTCCTTATAAAAAGAGGTCAGGCGGCTGGGCGTGGTGGCTCACGCCTGTAATCCCAGCACTTTGAGAGGCCGAGGCGGGCGGATCACCTGAGGTCAGGAGTTCGAGACCAGCCTAACATGGTGAAACCCTGTCTCTACTAAAAATACAAAAATTAGCCGGGTGTATTGGTGGGCGCCTATAATCCCAGCTACTTGGGAGGCTGAGGCAGGAGAATCGCTTGAACCCGGGAGGCAGAGGTTGCAGCGAGCCGAGATTGTGCCATTGCACTCCAGCCTGGGCAACAGAGTGAGACTCTAGATAAAAAAAAAAAAGAGAGAGAGAGAGAGAGATTAGGCAAGACATGGTGGCTTATAACTATAATCCCAGCTCTTTGAGAGGCCCAGTCGGGAGACCTCCATCTCTAAAACAAATTATTTGTTTTGGACACAGGGTCTTGCTCTGTTGCTCAGGCTGGTGTGCAGTGGCGCGATCATGGCTCACTGCAGCTTCAGCCTCCCGGGCTCAAGCGATCCTCCCACCTCACCCTACCAAGTAGCTGGGACTACAGGCAGGCACCACCATGCCCAGCTAATTTTTAAATGTTTCTGTAGGCTGGGCGCCATGGCTCACACCTGTAATCCCAGCACTTTGGTAGGCGAAGGTGGGCGGATCACCTGAGGTAGAGAGTTTGAGACCAACCTGGCCAACATGGTGAAACCCTCTCTCTATTAAAAATACAAAAATTAGCCGGGCATGGTGGTGCACATCTGTAATCTCAGCTACCCGGGAGACTGAGGCACGAGAATTGCTTGAACCTGGGAGGCAGAGGTTGCAGTGAGCCGAGATAGTGCCATTGCACTCCAGCCTGGGCGACAGAGGGAGGCTCTGTCTCAAAAAAAAAAAAAAAAGTTTCTGTGTTGCCCAAGCTGGTCTTGAACTCCTGGGCTCAAGTGATCCTCCCACCTCAGCCTCCCAAAGCACTAGGATTACAGGTGTGAGCCACTATGCCTGGCTTTTTTTTTTTTTTTTTAATTAGCTGGGTGTGGTAGCACATGCCTGTAGTACCAGCTACTTGGGAGGCTAAGTTGGAAAGATGGCTTCAGCCCAGGAGTTCGAGGCCGTAGTGAGCTAGGATTGTGCCACTGCATTCCAGCCTGGGCAACAGAGCAAGACCTGTCTCTTAAAAAAAAAAAGAGAGAGATTAGCCGGATGCGTTGGCTCACGCCTGTAATCCCAGCACTTTGGGAGGCCGAGGTGGGTGGATCACAAGGTCAGGAGATTGAGACCATTCTGGCCAACATAGTGAAACCCTGTCTCTACTAAAAATACAAAAATTAGCTGGGCGTGGTGGCTTGCATCTGTAGTTCCAGCTACTCAGGAGGCTGAGGCAGGAGAATTGCTTGAACCCAGGAGGCGGAGGCTGCAGTGAGCTGAGAGCATTCCAGCCTGGACGACAGAGTGAGACTTCATCTTAAAAAAAAAAAAGAGAGAGAGAGAGAGATTAGGACACAGACACGTACAGAGGGATGACCATGTGAGCACACAGGGAGAAGATGCCATCAACAAGCCAGGGAGAGAGGCCGCAGAAGAAACAGACCCTTCTGACGCCTTGACCTTGGACTTCCAGCCTCCAGGACTATGAGAAAATAAATTCCTGCTGTTCAAGCCGCCCAGTCTGTGGTACTTTGTTACAGCAGTCCAAGCTGACTAATATACTGGATTTTGGGGGTAGAAAGATACAGCAACTCTCCTCAAGGGTCGCCCAGCCTGCCTTCTACCCGAATCCTGCCTAAATCTTTCGAGTTGGCCAAAATTAAGCTGCCTGCCTTGGTGTAACTTCAGCGCGGGCTAATAGAATTGCTGTGGACAGACAGGGAACTTAACCTCCTGGGTGCCAGTGGTCTCCTCGGCCAAGTGAGAGGCCGTGCTATGTGGAGTGCCCTCCAGAGCCCCTGGAGTCTAAAGTTCTTGACTTGCTAAGACTTTCCTTTATGATCGGAAAGCCCATTAGGAAGAGGCAGGTGCTGTTGGCATAGCAACCACAAGCCGTCTTATGTTCTTTCCAAATTAAAATTTTTCCAGCTTTAGAACTGAGGAGAGAAAGATGTAAGAGCAGAGATGAAATTAAGTTATTGATGGAAGCAGTTGCCATGGCATCATGCTGTCCTTGGAGTCTGCCAGCTGCCACTTGATTTCTCCATTTTTCGTGCAAACGAAGGAGTCCAAGAGAAGATAAGGACCAGCCTCCCACAGTGAGGGAGAAAAACAAAACGTATGTGTTCATTAGAAAGAGTTGACTCATGATGGGAACCTAAACAATATTTTAAGAGTAGCGGCCGGGCGCAGTGGCTCACACCTGTAATCCCAGCACTTTGGGAGGCCGAGGTGAGCAGATCTTGAGGTCAGGAGTTCAAGACCAGCCTGGCTAACATGGTGAAACCCCATCTCTACTAAAAATACAAAAATTAGCTGGGCTTTTGGTGCATGCCTGTAATCCCAGCTACTCAGGAGGCTGAGGCAGGTGAGTCCCTTGAACCCAGGAGGCAGAGGTTGCAGTGAGCTGAGATTGTGCCCATTGCACTCCAGCCTGGTCAACAAAGCCAGACTCCATCTCAAAAAGCAAACAAACAAACAAAAAACAGAGTAGCTATACACCCAATGTGCAGGCCTTCTCAAAACTTACGTGAATCACCTGGGGATTTTGTTAAAATGTGGTTGCTAAAATGGTAAGTCTAGGGTGTGGCCTGAGATTCTGCATTTTAGGCCGGGCATGGTGGCTCACACCTGTAATCCCAGCACTTTGGGAGGCCAAGGTGGGCAGATCATTTGAGGTCAGGAGTTTGAGACCAGCCTGGCCAATATGACGAAGCTCGGTCTCTACTAAAATACAAAAAAATTAGCCAGGCATGGTGCCACATACCTGTGGTCTCAGCTACTCGGGAGGCTGAGACATGAGGAGTGCTTGAACCTGGGAGGCAAAGGTTGCAGTGAGTGGAGATTGCGCCACTGCATGCCAGCCTGGGTGGTGCAATCTTGGCTCTGTCTCAAAAAAAAAAAAAAGATTCTGCATTGTATTGTATTGTATTATTTATTTATTTTTGAGACAGGGTTTCACTCTGTTGCCCAGGCTGGAGTGCAGTGGCACAATCACTGCTCACTGCAACCTTTGCCTCCCAGGCTCAAGTGATCCTCCTGCCTCAGCCTCCTGAGTAGCTGGGACCACAGGTGTGCACCACCACACCTGGATTTTTTTTGCATTTTTTGTAGAGATGGGGTTTTGCCATGTTGACCAGGCTTTTCTCAAACTCCTGGACTCAAGCGATCCACCCGCCCAAAGTGCTGGGACTACAGGTGTGAGCCACTGTATCCAGCCCATTATTTTAAATTGTGGTAAAATACACACAGCATAAAATTTACCTTCTTAGACTTTTTTTTTTTTTTTTTTAAGGGATGAAGTTTCATTCTGTGGCCAGAGTGCAGAGGTGCAATCACTGCTCACTGCAGCCTCAACCTCCCGGGCTCAAGCAATCCTCCCATCTCAGCTGCCCGAGTAGCTGGGACTACAGGTCCGTGCCACTATGCCCAGCTAATTTTTTAAGAAATGGAGTCTCCCTATGTTGCCCAGGCTGGTCTCAAACTCCTGGGCTCAAGCAATCGTCCTGCCTTGGCCTCCCAAAATGCTGGGATTATAGGTGTGAGCCACTGCACCTGGCCTATATTAAGCCTTTTCTTTTTTTTTTTTTCTGTTTTTTTTGAGACGGAGTCTTGCTCTGTCGCCCAGGCTGGAGTGCAGTGGCGCGATCTCGACTCACTGCAAGCTCCGCCTCCCGGGTTCACGCCATTCTCCTGCCTCAGCCTCTCCGAGTAGCTGGGACTACAGGCACCCGCCACCACGCCCGGCTAATTTTTTGTATTTTTAGTAGAGACGAGGTTTCACCGTGGTCTCGATCTCCTGACCTTGTGATCCGCCCGCCTCGGCCTCCCAAAGTGCTGGGATTACAAGCGTGAGCCACCGCGCCCGGCCCATGTTAAGCCTTTTCTAAGTGTACAGTTCAGCAGCGTTAAATGTGTTCACACTGTGCGCATCCAATCTCCAAAACACTTTCCATATGGCAAAATGGAAACTGTAACTGTTAAATAACAACTCCTCACGTCCCCCTCCCCACAGAGAGTCTGCATTTATGACCATGTGATGACGATGGTGCTGGTCTGTGGCCGACATTTTAAGTGTCAGCTGTCCTTTGGAGCCTTTTTTGGTACCAGGGGCTGAGGTAGCTGCCAGGCAGGCCAGAGTGAGCAGGCCACACACTGTGCTTCCCAGGAACTTCCTGGCAAGTGGCGCAAGACATGGGGTGACGAAACTTCAGAGGAGTGGACAGGCTACCTCATTCACACGTGTGACTAGCATTTCCATGGCGAAGGGAGGATGGAAGCACAGGTGGTAACGTGGAGACACTCGGTGACTGCCGCATTTACTTGCTAAGTTTGCTGGACCATTCCCTCATGCTGGCATGTTTGGCATTGAAGGCTACTCACCTTATTTTTGCTATTATAAATAATGCTGGTATAAACATCTTTGTATATGTGGCTGTTTTCTGTTGAATTTTTGTCAAGAGAAAAAACATCTCAGGAATGGAATGACAGAGCCAAACTCATCTTCTTGTTGGCTCCAGTTGCATCTTCCAGATCCCACTGTATTCCTCTACGGTGCTGTTAACAACGCTAAAGGGGACGGATTTCTTTATACCTTTATGGCATTTGGCAGTTATTTTTATTTTATTATTGTTTTTTATTTTTAGAGATGGGGTGTCACTCTGTCACCCAGTCTGAAGTGCAGTGGCTCGATCACGGCTCACTGCAGCATTGACATCCTAGGTCAAGCGATCCTCCCGCCTCAGCTTCCCAAGTAGCTAGGACTATAGGTGTGTGCCACCATGCCTAGCTAATTTAAAACAAAATTTTTTTTTTTTTTTTTTTTTTGTAGAACGGGGCTTGCTATGTTGCCCAGGCTGGTCTCGAACTCCTGGTCTCAAGTGATCCTCCCACCTTGGCCTCCCAAAGTGCTGGACATTTGGCTTTTATAAGTTCTCTTTTGCTGAAAACCAAAGTAAGGTATACACAAAATGGCACTTCTCTTTAATTTGCGTTTCCCTGTTTACTAACAGTGGATGCTTTCCTCATGTAAGCAGACAGTTTTCTTTCACTGACCATCAGTTGGGGAGGAGGCAAGGTGTCTGTAGTTTCGTGATTCTTTACATGTTTTGGAATGGACTTTTCTTACTGGCCACTCACAACAGATATGTCCCCAGCCCCCCGGCCCTCTGTATTGTGGTCATTGTTGGCATATGTGAAATCAGATACAAGATATTCCTCTAGTCCTCTGGTTTGTCCAAGACACTGGATTAATGGTTTCTCCAACCACACCTGGTGAGCGAATACCCTGACCTTCTGGATTCATCTGTTAGGAAATGCATTGGGTAACAGGTATGAGAATGGGGGTGACTTCCAGTTTCAGTTCCAACATGTCAAGTCATCGCTCCCGCCCTTACAACAAGAATATAACTGAATAAAGTGAAAAATCAATGGTTTTCTTAGATCCATCAGAGAACTGAGGCCATAGGACCACCCCAAAAGCCAGAGAGACAGGCAAAGGCCAGAAATCACAGTTTGCTGGAAGCAGACATCACCAGGGCCAGGAGCTGGCGGGAAGACTTAAAGGACCCCTTAAATGGCAACTTAGATGAATGGCCGGATTTTGTATGAGTTTGAGAGTTAAAAACTCATTGGGGCCGGGCGCGGTGGCTCACGTCTGTAATCCCAGCACTTTGGGAGGCTGAGGCGGGTGGATCACGAGGTCAGGAGATCGAGACCATCCTGGCTAACATGGTGAAATCCTGTCTCTACTAAAAATACAAAAAAATTAGCTGGGCATGGTGGTGGGCGCCTGTAGTCCCAGCCACTCCAGAGGCTGAGGCAGGAGAATGGCGTGAACCCGGGAGGTGCAGCTTGCAGTGAGCCGAGATAGCACCACTGCACTCCAGCCTGGGCAACAGAGCAAGATTCTGTCTCAAAAAAAACGAAAACAAAAACAAAAACAAAACTCACTGCAGGGGGCAGGCGCCATGGCTCATGCCTGTAATCCCAGCACTTTGGGAAGCTGAGGTGGGTGGATCACTTGAGGTCAGGAGTTCGAGACCAGCCAGGCCAACATGGTGAAACCCCGTTTCTACTGAAAATACAAAAATTAGCCGGGTGTGGTGGCAGGTGCCTGTAATCCTAGTTACTGGGGAGGCTGAGGCAGGAGAATTGCTTGAACCCGGGAGGCGGAGGTTGCAGTGAGCCGAGATTGTGCCACTGCACTGCGATGGAGAGAGACTCTGTCTCAAAACAAAAACAAAAACACCCAACAACCTCATGGGGATCCAGTCTAAGGGGGACTCCCACACTGTTGTTGGTTTTACCTCCAAGGGGCCCCACCAGGTTCTCATAGTGAAGAATGGAGGAAAATCCCTTGTGTTTGACCAAGGAGAAGGGAAAAGCAACCATTTTGAATTGTTCCTAGAGTGTTCTCAACAACAAAGACCAGCCAGCAGGAGAGACGACCTCCCAGAGCCTTACCCGACACGGGGGAAGGGATACACCCTCCCGTTCTTGCTAGCCTTTGTGACTTACCCAAGAGGGCAAAAAAAGCTGAGATGCACCTGTGAAGGTCACAGCCCAGGGACACAGGCTCACTGAAAGACTGAGAGCTAATCATGGGATTCCAGAACGCTTCCCCTCCGTCCACACCTTGCCACATCCCAACTGCAAGGCTCCCACAAAATACAGAGGGTCACTGCTGAAAGAACTGACGGCTCAGGTTCCACTTAAGAAAAAGTCTCCAGGGAAAAAAACAAAGACAACAGGGGAAACAGAAACAAAGACACTGAAGAACATTTTAGTCTCTGACACCTACAGCAACACACAGCCTCGCTCTTCGCCAGAAAAACAGAAAAACTTCACACTAAAGGCCTATCCACCTCAGTGTTATTATCCAAAAGATCACATCTTTCAACAAAAAATTGTAAGGCATGCTAAAAGATAAGAATAAAACAGTTTGAAGAGACAATGCAAGTGACAGAGCCAGACTCAGATGTCAGAGACTTGGGAATGATCAGACTGAGAATTTAAAATACCTAGGATTAGTATGCTAAGGGCTCTAATGGAAAAAGTGGGACAAGCAAGAACAGATGGGTGATGTAAGCAGAGAAATGGAAGCCTTGAGAGAGGAGCAGGGATTTAAAATGTTTATGTAGATCTGAGCTTCCAACTTGTATCATTCTCCTTCCCTCTCAAGAACTTTTTTTTTTTTTTGAAACAGGGCCTCACTCTATTACCCAGGCTGGAGTGCAGTGGTGCAAACACGGCTCACTACAACCTCCAGGGCTCAAGTGATCCTCCCGCCTCGGCCCCCAAAGTAGCTAGGACTACAGGTGTGAGCCACCATGCCCAGACAATTTTTGTATTTTTTGTAGAGATGGGGTTTCACAATGTTGCCCAGGCTGGTGAAGATCTGATTTTAACATTTCTTATAAAGCAGTGCTACTGGCAACAAATTTCCTCTGTTTTTGCTTGTCTAATAAAGTACTTATATTTTAGAGGCAGGGGCTTGCTCTGTGGCTTAGGGTGGAGTGGTACGATCCTAGCTCACTGCAACTTTGAACTCCTAGACTCAAGCAATCCTTCCACCTTGGCCTGCCAAAGTGCTGGGATTATAGGAGTGAACCACTGTGCCTTGCATTTTGTTTTGTTTTGTTTCTGAGACAGAATCTCGCTTTGTCTCTCAGGCTAGAGTGCTGCAACCTCCGCCTCTGGGTTCTAGTGATTCTCCTGCCTCAGCCTCTCAAGAAGCTGGGATTTCAGGTGCCCACCACCACACCCAGCAAATTTTTGTAATTTTAGTAGAGACGGGGTCTCACCATGTTGGCCAGGATGGTCTTGAACTCCTGACCTCAGGTGATCCATCCGCCTCGGCCTCCCAAAGTGCTGGGATTACAAGTGTGAGCCACCGCACCCGGCCTTGTTTTGTTTTTGAGACAGGCTCTTCCTCTGTCACTCAAGCTGGAGTACAGTGGCGCCATCATAGCTCACTGCAATCTTGAACTCCTAGACTCAAGTGATCCTCCTGCCTCAGCCTCCTAAGTAGATGGGACTACAGGCTTGTGGAACCAAGCTGAGATTTTTTTTTCCTTTTTCTTTTTTTTTTGGTAGAGGCAGGGTCCCACTTTGTTGCCCAGGCTGGCCTCAAACTGCTGGCCTCAAGAAATGCTCCTGCCTTGGCCTTCCAAAGTGCTGGGATTATAGGTGTGAACCACTATGCCCAGCTATTTTATCTCCATTATGAAAAACAGTTTCATTGGACACAATATACTAGGATGGTGGTTTTTCTCTTTCAATACTATGTATAATCAGAGTGGTGGGAGGGGACACCCAATTGTAGAGGGTGAACTTCTTGTTTTTCACCATTAAGTATGTTAGCTGTGGGTGTTTTGTAGATGTTCTTTATCAAGCTAAGAAAGCTCCTCTCTATTCTAATTTGCTGGGAGTTTTTACCATGAATGAATGTCAGATTTCGTTGCTGAGTCTGGTCTGAAGTTCCTGGGCTTAGGTGATCCTCCTGTCTCAGCCTTCTGAGTAGCAGGGAGTACAGTTGCAAGCCACCATGCCTGGCTTCTTTCTGAATCTATCTGATCATATGTGATTTTTCCTTTTTAGCCTGTTGATGTGATGATCAGTTTTTTTTTGTTTTTTTTTTTGAGACAGACTCTCGCTTTGCCCCCCAGACTGGAGTGCAATGGCGCCATCTCGGCTCACTGCAACCTCCACCTCCTGGGTTCAAGTGATTCTTTTGCCTCAGCCTCCTGAGTAGCTGGGATTACAGGCGCGTGCCACCATGCCCAGCTAGTTTTTGTATTTTTAGTGGAGATGAGGTTTTGCCATGTTGGCTAAGCTGGTCTCGAACTCCTGACCTCATGTGATCCACATGCCTCGGCTTCCCAAAGTGGTGGGATTACAGGCATGAGCCACTGTGCCCGGCCCTGATTTTTTTTTTAGGCAGGATTTCACTCTGTCTCCCAGGCGGAAGTGAAGTTTTGCCGTCACCGCTCACTGCAGCTTTGATTTCCTGGGCCTAGGTGTTACTCCCACCTCAGCCTCCCGAGGAGCTGGGACCACAGGCACTCGCCACCATGCCCGGCTGTTTGTATATTTTTTGTAGAGATGAGGTTTTGCCACATTGATCAGACTGGTCTTAAACTCCTGGGCTCAAGTGATCCGCCTGCCTCGGCCCTAATGTGCTGGGATTACAGGTGTGAGCCTGTAAAATTGGCCTGATTTTTGAATGTTGAGCCAGATTTGCATACCAGGAATCAATCCCACCTGATCAAGACGTATACTTCTTTTTATACATTGTTGGGTTCTATTTGCTCGTATTTTACTGAGCATTTTTGCATCTATGATCATGAAAAGTTATTGCTCCATAGTTTTCCTTATTTATTATTTTTTGAGACAGAGTCTCGCTCTGTCACCCAGGCTGGAGTGCAATGGTGTGATCTTGGCCCACTGCAACCTCCACCTCCCGGGTCCAAGAGATTGTCCTGCCTCAGCCTCCCAATTAGCTGGGATTACAGGCACGTGCCACCATGCCCAGGTAATTTTTTGGTACTTTTTAGTAGAAACGGGGTTTCACCATGTTGGCCAGGCTGGTCTTGAACTCCTGACCTCAAGTGATCCACCTGCCCCAGCCTCCCAAAGTGCTGGGATTACAGGTGTGAGTCACTGCACCCAGCCTATATAACATCTTTATCTGGTTTTGAGATTAAGGTAATGCTGGCAATCATAGAATGAGTTATGAGTGATTCCTCTGTTTCTATTTTCTGGAAGAGATTGTAGAGAATTGATTTTTTTTTTTTTTTTAAGACGGAGTCTCACTCTGTCACCCAGGCTGGAGTGCAGCGGTGCCATCTCAGTTCACTGCAACCTCTGCCTCCTGGGTTCAAGCGATTCTACTCGGCCTCCTGAGTAGCTGGGATGACAGGCACCCGCCACCACGCCTGGCTAATTTTTGTATTTTTAGTAGAGACAGGGTTTCACCATCTTGGCCAGGCTGATCTCGAACTCCTGACCTTGTGATCCACGCCCCTGGGCCTCCCAAAGTGCTGGGATTACAGATGTGAGCCCCCGCGCCCGGCTGACATTTCTTCTTTAAAACATCTGAGCCTGGTAGAGTCATGTCGAATAATTGAAAACTTAAGTCCACACAAAAACCTGCACATGGATGTTTACAGCAGCTTTATCTATAATTGACAAAACTTGGAAGCAAGTGAGATGTTCTTTGATAGCCGAATGGAGACACAATCAGTGGTATATCCATACAATGGAATATTATTCAGTGATAAGAAGAAATGAGCTATGTAGCCACAAACAGACATGGAGGAATATTGACTGCATATGGCTGAAAGATGTCTGAAAATGATACATTCTGTTCTAACTACATGACATTTTGGAAAGGCAAAACCACAGCAACAGTAAAAAGCCCCGTGGTTGTCAAGGGTTGGCGGGGGATAGGTGTGCTGACGGTGCAGGGGTGGGTGTGTGGGACTCCATGTACTATCTGCTTAATTACTCTGTAAAAAGCGGTACTAAAAGAGTAAAATCTACTTTAAAAATAGAGAGATGAGCAAGAGGGGAGGAATGACCAGGTTTGCTGAAGAGAGAGGCTTCTGGGGCCTCACAGGGGTCAGCACTTGTCTAAGAGGAGTTTGATAACCATGGCCAAGGAGAGACATGGGCTTCCAGTGATCTGAGACGATCTTGAAAATGGAATGTTAATTACGACCTTCAAGATTTAACATTAGAGTCCTGGAGAGCCAAACATTTGTAAATGCAGTGCAAGGTCTACTTCTTTTTTTTTTTTTTTTTTTGAGACGGAGTCTCACTCTGTCGCCCAGGCTGGAGTGCAGTGGCGCAATCTCGGCTCACTGCAAGCTCCGCCTCCCGGGTTCACGCCATTCTCCTGCCTCAGCCTCTCCGAGTAGCTGGGACTACAGGCGCCCGCCACCACGCCCGGCTAATTTTTTGTATTTTTAGTAGAGACGGGGTTTCACTGTGGTCTCGATCTCCTGACCTCGTGATCCGCCCGCCTCGGCCTCCCAAAGTGCTGGGATTACAAGCGTGAGCCACCGCGCCCGGCCAAGGTCTACTTCTTGTGCAGAGTGAACAGATGAAAGCATCAATGGCAGGAGGTAAAATGAAAGATTTCTGTGGACAGAAACATCCTGGAGTTCTCGGCACCTGCATGTAGCCTCCCCACTGCTGGCTGACATGGCATTTTTTCTTTTAAAGAGGGTGGGTCTTGCTCTGTTGCCGAGGAGGAGTGCAGTGGTGCGATCATAGCTCACTGCAGCCTTGAACTACTGGGTTCAAGTGATCCTTTTGCCTCAGCCTCTCCAGTAGCTGGGACCACAGGCATGCATCACTATGCCTGGCTAATTTTTTTAAAATTATTTTTTGTAGAGGTAAATACAACCTGTGTTGTCCAGGCTGGCTTTGAACACCTACTTTCAAGAGATCCTCTTACCTTGGCCTGTCAAAGCGCAGGGATTACAGGTGTGAGCCACTGCACAGCACACAGCACTATTTTCCAGTTTTAACGATTCTTCTTCTCTGGTTACCAAGGTAATACAAAGTATCAAACCTCCTGGTGTACTTGTCAAGAGGGTGCTGCACCTTAGAAATTCTTCTGCACACCAGTAGTGTGCTGCTCTCTGCTGTGGCCCGGGGCTGTGTGGTCTTGGGCCTCTCCTCCATCCTCTGGAGTCAGATCTGGCGGGCACATGCTGTGCATTAAGCCTTGGGGCTGGCAGTGGAGGCCGGGCCAGGGCCCTAGGCTGGGGTCAAAGGGCTGATCCTGAAAGGGCACTGGGCCAGCAGGCTGCAGCCGCAGCAGAGAGTGGTCTTCCATGGAAGGGGCTTCCCGGGGGAACTGCATTACCTGATTCCCACCGCGTGTGCCTGCTGCTTGTGGTGGGGTGCCGTGCAGGGGATCAGGACAGTGGGGGCTCCTTCGAGGGTCCAACATGGGCTCAGTGCCAGAAATGTACCCCTGCCACCTCCAAGGAAAAGAAAGCACAAAGCAAAGACAAAGAGGGGAGGGGTGTGGTATGCAGCAGACCACGCTGTCACCCAGGTGGCCTTGCTATTTCTGATCTAAACCTCGGGCTGCGCAGCTCACGAGAGCATCTAGTGGATGCTCCCACTAGATTGTGCCAAGGCGAGGCTGGGCCAACGTCTCAGCCACAAGGAATCCTCACGGAGCAGTCACCAGAGCCCTTGTTGCCGGGACACTTCCTCCAGTGCCCAGATATGGCCAGCCTGGGTGGCTGCGGGTGTCTGTCTTGCCTTTGGAGCTCCTTTTGCCAGGGGCAACTCTGTGTTCTCTGATCTCAGGTGGTGCCTATTTTGATGACAGCACGTTTTTTTTTTGTTTGTTTTGAGACGGAGTCTCGCTCTGTCACCCAGGCTGGAGTGCAGTGGTGCAATCTTGGCTCACCGCAACCTCCACCTCCTGGGTTCAAGCAATTCTCCTGCCTCAGCCTCCCGAGCAGCTGGGACCACAGGCACAAGCCACCATGCCCGGCTAATTTTTGTATTTTTAGTAGAAGTGGGGTTTCACCATATTGGCCAGGCTGGTCTCAAACTCCTGACCTTGTGATCCACCTGCCTCGGCCTCCCAAAGTGATGGGATTACAGGTGTGAGCCACGGCGCCCTGCCAATGATAGCACGTTCTTAAAACAGGGGACCTTGTGTATACACTTAACCCTGAGTCGGTTTCGTGTCAATGTCGGACATGTGTGTTAGGCTGATCTTTTGTTGGTATAAAAGAATACCTGAGACTGGGTAATTTATAGAGAAAAGAGGTTTAATTGGCTCACAGTTCTGCAGGCTGCACAGGAAGCATGGCACTAGCATCTGCTTGGCTTCTGGGAGGTCTCAGGGGGCTTTTACTCCTGGCAGAAGGGGAAGTGGGAGCAGGCACAGCACATGGCCAGAGCAGGGGTGACAGCGTCAGTGTGGGGAGGTGCCACAGGCTTTTATACAACCACATCTCACAAGGGTAGCACCTCCCACCAGGCCCCACCTCCAACACTGGGGACTACATCTCAGCAAGCTTTTTGGCGGGATCATCCAAACTCGTCATCAGCGAGCAACAAAGGGCTGCCAGAGGGGTGTGCATGCTGTCCCACCCAGGTTAGCATAGTCACGCTCACCCTGGAGGAGGAACAGGCAGCCAATGTGACCCCACTATCACCCACCAACCAACCAGTGACTCTGGTGTCTATTTGGGGGTCTAATTCTCCTTATCTGAAAAAAAACCAATGCCTTGGGTCTGCCTTGTCCTTGCAGAACCGTCTTCGCTTCAGTCTATCCAAGGCTCTCTTCCCTTCAGAGAAAAGCCAGTCACACTGTGGCTGGCTCCCTCCCCGGGGCCTGGCTGATGGTCCCCGGAGGGGCCACAGCACTGGAGGCACATGTGCGGGCCACCTGCTCACCCTCTTTTCCGCTTTCATCGCTTGTGAGAAAACAGAAATAAGAAAGGGGCTGCGTCGTTAGCTGCCTCTCCTGCCTGCTGATTCCATTTGTGTTCTGTGCAGCCTGCATATCGCAGGCAGCAATAGCTCTCTCCTCAGAATTCACTTTGGCAGCCAAGCCCCCCTGCAGCTCCTCCTTGCCCTGTGCTCCCTTCTTTGGTAGATGCCCTTTAAACACTGTGCTCCCAGCCTTGGGGCCCCGTTTCCCAGCAACACGGAGTCCAGGGTGCTAATCCCCTGGCGCCTTCCGGCCACAGGCAGCCTTCACTGACAGTATGACTTTCTCCCGTTTGAAATCTGCATTGGCCCAGCCTTTCTTTCTTGAGACATTGCAGATTTATGGAATTTTTAAATTTTATTTATTTTTTTTGAGACAGAGTTCTCACTCTGACGCCCAGGCTGGAGTGCAGTGGCGCCATCTCGGCTCACTGCAACCTTCGCCTCCCGGGTTCAAGCGATTCTCACGCCTCAGTCTCCAAGTAGCTGGGACTACAGGCGTCCGCCACCACGCCCGGCCAAATTCATGGATTTTTGTTTCCAATCTAGCAGTGACAGTGCTTATTCTAAAACTGTGGGAGTCTGTGCTGCTCTCATTCCTGCACTTATTCTCCTTTAGGCACTTAGCGCATTTGTAATTTTAACTTTATATTAAATGGTTAAACTAATGCCTGGCCTCCCTGCTGAGTTCTCAGTGTTGGGAGGGCAGTCTCGTTTGTTTTGCTGACTGCAATACTCATCGTCTTACAAATTCATGTCTTATCAGCCATTGCCTGCCCCTCCCCCATTTGTATGACCTCTCCAGTAGCCTTAATCATCCTTCCTATACTTTTAAACTAGTTAGATGACTGTACTCAATTCCCTAGTGAGACCTTCCTGCTGCTGACCTGACGGTGATGCCCATGCTGCCAGCTCTCTGTCCTTTCTTGGTCCATTGGGGAGGCGTTAAGTCATCTGTGGTCTTGTTCTGTTTTCTCAATTGCTCAGTCTTTTGTGACATTTGCTCTCCTCTCTCAGTTCCCATCACCTTTTTTTGGCTCCTCTATGGCAGGCACATTATGCTATCTGTGGGAGGCAGACAGGTTCCCACCCTTGCTTATTCAGAGCAGGGAAAGTTCTACTGATTTCATTTCATAAAAGGATACCGGTGATAAAAGTATTTGAAAACCACTGCTTTTTGGAATGTGTAATGCAGTAGACTTTCAAAAGCAATTTAGAAAACAAATTGTCGCCCAGGCTGCAGTGCAGTGGCACAATCATGGTTCACTGGAGCCTTGACCTCCCAGGTTTAAGCGATCCTCCAGCCTCAGCCTCCTGAGTAGTTGAGACCATAGGCTCATGACACCACGCCTGGCTAATTTTTAATTTTTTTTGCAGAGCCGGGGGGGTCCCATATGTTGCCCAGGCTGGTCTCGAACTCCTGGGTTCAAGCAATCCACCTGCCTCAGCCTCCCAAAGTGCTGCAATTACAGGTGTGAACCACTGCACCCAGACATAAAGCAATTCTTGAAAAGCAACCAGGGTTGGCTTCCAAATGCTCAGCCCTGCCATGGGTCTCATCCTGTAGTCTTAGTGCCTTCCTCCTCGTGTAGTTGGTTCCATCTCAGAAAACCTACATTTCCTAGCCTGTAAAGCATAGTCAGCTCCCCCCATGGAATGGGAACAATTTAGTATTTTAAAGGAAGTATGAAGAGCACTCTCTGGGATTAAAGAGGAGGCAGGCTGAAGGAATGATGACATGGCCACTGGGTCACTGCCTAACTCTCCAAACTGGTCTCAGAACTGGCCCCTCTGCACACGGACTGCTAACTCGAGGGCCTGCACTGCTGACTGGCAGCAGATCTTCCTCCAGTGCCTTGTTCCAGGTTTGAAAGCTTTATCCTAGTGTCCTAGGGCACTGCACACCCCCGCACCCCTTCTTCACACATTCGGCTTCCCTTGTCCAGGGTCCCACCATAGAGAAGCCTCTCCTGCTTCACCCACCACTTTCATAGCTGACAACTGGCTTCTGTTACTGTCTGGTCTTACTAAACAAAAGGGGCAGTGGCTCCTTCTGGCCACAAAATTCAAGGATTCCACTCCAACTTCTACCTAATCAGGTGCTTCTCTTACCTAGTATTTTAATTTTGACATGTCTTTCCCAAGCCTGTGTCTGGAGCATGGTGGTTCTGCATCGAGCTGAAACTGCTGGGATTCCTGTGCTTGGGACACAGCCCAGCACATCACAGGTGACAGTTCCAGAGCATGGAACCAGTGTCATGTTTCCAGTCGATTCAAGGGAGAGCACGTGTAGGCCCGATGTGTGGATGTGGGACATTATTATACGAAAAACTCAGACTCTAAACTTTGGTAAGAAGTAGTTAGGAAACAAGATGGAAGGAAGAAGGAAACAAAATAATTTTTCCAGGCATTGGTGATTAAAGATGCCTTTCCTTTGAAAGTAGACAGGCTGCTGTTTTCTGTGTGTGCCCATAGTACTAGGGTGGCTCTGAGTACAGGGAGCGACAATGGCGCTGAGGGTCCTTCTGATACCCAGATAAAGACAAAACTTGCTTTCAGATGGAAAACTGCTACTGTTCACATTCTTGCTGTAACCATCAGCTTTTACACACACACACACATTTGTGGAACCCCACTGAAATATCACAGGCTGGGTGCGGTGGCTCACACCTGTAATCCCAGCACTTTGGGAGGCTGAATCATCTGAGGTCAGGAGTTTGAGACCAGCCTGGCCGACATGGTGAAACCCTGTCTCTACTAAAAATACAAAAATTAGCTGGGTGTGGTGGTGCGTGCCTGTAATCCCAGCTACTTGGGAGGCTGAGGCAGGAGAACTGCTTGACCCCAGGAGGCGGAGGTTGCGGTGAGTGGAGATCATGCCACTGCACTCCAGCCTGAGCGACAGAGCAAGACTCCGTCTCAAAAACAAATAAATAAAAATATAAAAAAAAAATCACAAAGCTACTGGACACTGGGCTTCTTGGCCTGCGTACGGCTGAAAGGTGTTTTCCTTTCTCTCGGGGACGGGCAGCTCCAGGCATTTCCTGAAAATGGGGACTGTCCTGCTGCAGACCCCACTCCTGGCCTCTGGCGCTACAAAGTACTTGGCAGGAACTCAGTGACTACTGAATGGATCTGGAGCAGATAAGAAAGCCAGTGTGAAGTCCCAAGGAAACCCACAGGATTGGCACTGGCATCTTCCATTGGGTATTTTGTGACTAAAGCTGGATGGGGTCCTTCTTCCCTCCCTCCTTGCTCCTGCCACCACCGTAATGTCACCATTGTGAGGGTGATACAGCTGGCCTCACAGTTCCCTAGGCAGCCCTAGACAACTTTCTGCTCTCCATAGACACAGTCTAGACTGGCGATGCTGAGGCGCTCTGTATCATTGCCCGGACATGGCGGGGTCTAGGACCACTGCCCACACCACATGCTCAGCCACAGCAGGTGCCCAGCCACGCAGTCTCCGCCTGCATGCCACAGCCCCTCCACCGGCCCTGTGGTTGCATCCCACATGGTCTCCCCACTGCACCTCTTCCCCTTGGTCTTCTACTTCGCTCAGCCCAGCTAACATGACATGCAGGCAGAGGGTGTCCTAGCGTCACTGCAGGCCCTTCCAGCGGTGGGCAGTCCTCCTATTACAACTTTCACGGTGGCTCTGCCTCATCGTCAGCAAGAGACCTTGTCTCCCACCTTCACCTGCAAAAGACACATCACAGGGCATGACCTCCCTCCATTCTCTCCTCTCCACCTGAAAATGATGTCATCTTCAGCTGTCCTTGGCACCAGACTCGAGAACGAGCCCTGTGTCCATCTCGGCCCCATGGGGCCCAGTGCCACCATCCCCTCCACTGTTTCTCCGCCTCACTGCTCCTTCTTCCTAGAGTCAGGGGTGCTAAGCCTGTCCCTAGGAAAACCCATCCCTGCACTACTCCTCTTTGGCCACTCCCAAACCCTGCCCCCTTGGCTTCAGGGCCGGGGGTGGGGGTTTCCACTTGCTTCCACAGCCTAGGGGTGTTTCCTGTTCCCCTCAGATGGTCCAGGCCAGCTCTGAACATGTTGGTTCTAAGTAAATACAGCGAACTGGCCAGCCTAGATGCTGGTCCGAACTGCCATCTGGAACTGCTGAGCTACCGCTGAGAGAAGCCCATCACAAAGTGGTGAAAATGGGATCAGGCTCCTCTGCTGAACAAGGAAGATGATTATTCTGATTGCCTTCTACAGAATCTGGACAACAGGGAAGACTGTCTCTCAGGGAGAAGGCCAATGGAATACTCCCACGGTGCTTCAAATACCCCATTGCAAACTCCCAGTTTAGGTGCGATCAGCTCATTTCCCTGAAGGTTTCTGACAGGAGGGTTTCTTCCTAGTAAGAGGGTTTCCTCTCAGATTAGCAGTTACATCTGTTTGCAAGCATTTTAGTGATACCTTACAACAAAATTTAATGAAATAAAGCAGCATTTAAAAAGACTTGCTATTTACTGAGTACTTGCTTTGAAGTACACTACGCTAAACAGTTGAAATGTATTTTTATAATCTTTACCATACACAAGGCAAGTAATATTGCTTCCACTTTACAGCTGACAGTCTGAAGCAGAGGGAGAAAGCAGAGACGTAGAATGACAACATAGCCAGCTGCAGTTGTAAGCAGGGGGTAGTTCTGAACCCAGCTGGATGGGTCCAAGGCCTGTGCTCTTTCCACAACACCACATCCAAAACATTTTCCAGTATCTTTGTTTTGTAAATAAGTCATTGCATAATGCCCAATATTGATAAGAACCAAATGTCCAAGAACCCCTATCTTTATGACTTCTTGCTCTGAAAAAAGGGGTTACCCAGGATGTCTGCCCGGCAGTGGGGTTGCAGTTCAGGAGGATGAGGAGATGGGCGTGGGCACCGCCTATCTCCCCCCATAGGTGAAGGTCTGAAGAACCACCTGGAGAACCCTAGGAGCACTGACATCCCCATTCAACTCGAGGAACAGCTCACAGCCCTAACACAAGTTACCACATGCAGAGAAATCTGGAAGACATCTGGGGAACATAATGAAGGACTAGACAATTTCACGCTTTCACAGATGAAACTGCAATTAAACTATACATGCACGGTGCTGTGTTATTTTGGTAATACAGGGACACAATTTAATGATTCTAAGGATTTTTTTGTAGTTTTTTTTTTTTTACAAGTCAGGTGCCATAAACATTCAAATAATCCATCTTTTAAAAAGTACGTTTACAACATCAAAAGAATTAAGATGAAATATAAACCTTTCTACTTACAATTTTTATACAGATTAACCAAATCACAAATACCACAAATAAATGTTAATGTTAAATTGTAACAATATAATGAATAAACATTCAGATTCTTAATAAAATCTTCCTTTAACATTTTTTAACTTACCATTATACTAAATAATCTATGCAGAATTTTGGGGTACAATACCAAGAAGGCACCAACAGTACAAAGCAGATACAAAGCAGTTTCAGAACTTTCTTGAGTGCTCTACACGGATAAACAGCACAAAAAAAGGCAACAAGCTTTAGGTAAACCTGGTGCAACCCTGGAGGACTTGCTCTGGATTTCCATTTGTTTCTGACCCATCATGTCAAGGTGGATGACGTAAGAGAAACCACATATTCACTGTTATAGCTTCTCATCTGCACTACAGGAGTATCATGTTTCAAACACCAGCATAACAATTTTAAAGCACAAATGCTTTAAAAATGTATAAGCAAAAGGATTGCTCAGATTTTCAAAACCATTACATTTACAAAAATATTTCCCTTAAACTTGGGATTGCTCCAAAACATTGATTTACAAATATAAAAGTATTATGGAAAGACCCAAAGCATGTGTGCGTATGTGTGTATTAACATACTGTTACCATACTATATAAAAGTTACCAATTTAAAAACCATATTAACATATAAGCAAATAAAGAGAAAACAGTCTCCTCTGAATGGCTGAAATATTACGTGGCATGCGGTGTGGGTAGTTTACCTTTGTGATTCCTTAGAGAAAACCACTGGTGAGCCACATGTAGCTTCTCAAAGCTACCGGTTACCTCTACACCCACTGCCTGTGCCCAAGAGCAGAAGGAATGAGTGTGCACACACCAGGCACTGTGCACTGCACACAGAATACAGTATTCTTCTACCCAGATGCCACAACGTCTGCCTATCTCTGCTAGCTTCGAGGACCTGTGTCAGGACAGAGTCCTCAGGATTAGTTCTTTTAAATCCATCCCACTGGCTTGTTCAGTATTTCTTTTATACTAAATGAAAGGACTGGAATGTTTCAACAGGAATTTTTTGCTTACATTTTAGACACCAAAAAAGCTATTAGTCTGAAAGCTTATTTGAACATACTCATAGTGAAGGTGCTGTTCAGTGTCACTAATATGAATTAAGATGACCTAATCTGTACATTTTTACAAATGTAAGAAGAGCCAAAATGATGCATCTACTACACGATAGCTAGCGCTTTTCATAGGTACCTTGGTTAGGACCATTCTCTGCCCTGTTACATTATGTTTGGCATGATTAATAAGAAGCACACAACTTACGGCTACAATGATTCTAGAATGAAGTTAGTGGTTTCATGCCAATCTGATTCCACAGTACCAGGAAGGGGAATGGGAAGGAGCTCACAGTCTCCAGATGTTAGTAGCCAAGGCTATGGTTTTCTATTTAGAAGACGATTGCAAATTAACCTCATAATAGTAACTTTCCACTTAAAAAGAAACAAGAGTAATAAAACTGTCAATTTTTTAAAAATGAAAACTGACTTATCAGTGTTATCAGGTAACAGTCAAATTTCTGTGTCCTGTCAATGCTGTGTGGACCTTCTGATGGCAGCTCTGAGCACGCAAGTGAAAAGTGCGTATTTCAGGGCAAGAATAGAGATGTGGTTCTGTTTTCCGAGGATGAGCCAGCTATCCTTCCTCAGCCACAGGACTGGTGAGCGTGAGCACCCTGGGCTGGGTGGTGAGGACTACGTACTGCGGGGCGGCCCTTCCCAACTCTTGGCTGTGCCCAGCAGCAGCAGCTCTGGGGCACACGGGCAGGCCCTCTTTAGAGAGAACCAGGGAATCCAACCTGAGATGTTGGGGCTTCTTTGTTAGGGTTTGACAGAATATTTAAGACCTAAGATTGTGAATAAAGGAACATGACAGAATCGATTCTCTGCCGAGCAGAGGTAAAAAGGACCTTACAGAAGTACCTTTCTAACTCATTGTATGTAAATCCAAGTGCTGGGCCAGTGCCTGGGTGGCAGAGTGAGGCCTGTGAGCATTTCTGTGTTCAGCACAACCTGAACCTGACTGTCCATTCAGACACGCTGATCCAGAGGAAAGCAACACTGAATCTTAACATGAATGTGAAGATAGAAGATGTACATTTATTTTCATGAATTACAAATGCATTTCTGTTCATATTAGCAGGCAGTCTTTATATAACCCATTCTCCATTGCTGTCAAAAATCAAACAAGAAAAAAGGACAGCTGAGAAATGAAAAGCTAAAAATAGAATTAAGAATTATTTTTCCTAAATGATCTGCTGGATAGCATTTTCCGTGGAACACAACTCAGAGGTAACAATAGAGTTTTCATTTCAATCGTAGGCATGTGGCACTTGGACAGTCATCTCTGCACAGAAAGCTGTTAACAGTCATGCGAGGGTACAGTAATTATTGAACAAGGCAAATTTCTCACCACAGAGAGCAGTGGGGAAGTCAAGAGGAGGCACCGCACTGGGACAAAACACCGAGTCAACTCTACAGTACACAGTGGCAGGAACAAATACTTAAAGAGATCAGTAAAATATGGATAGAGCTCCAAACACGAGTTAGTGCTAGCTTTTTCTGATGGTCTGACTCAGCAGTATCAGAAATATTTGAGTACTTGAGGACAGAACAGTGCTTCATGTCATAAGCTCGTGGAGGCTTTATTACAAATTGTTATATTGTAGGTTGAAAAATGAACTTGAGATGCTGACATGCTATAGAAGGAAAAAGAATTGTATACTTTCTCATTTAAAGACGCAGTGTTCCTGTCTGCTAAATCCTCAGGCATGGAACATGGTTACTGAAACACGCACATTTGAAGTAGCTCAAGGGCGTATGTGCACCAGCATGTGGAGTTCCACCCTGGGACATCCCCAGAAATCGCCCACAGCTCAGCACTGCAACCTTTGGACTTCTCTCACCAAATGTCGAGTGAAGCTGCCACTTTACATCTTTTTTTGTAAGTCTTACAAACATTAAGTACTGCACATAATGCTTCTTGGCAAGTGTTACACCTCTATATGGTACAAGTGACCACAGTAAGTCTACACAGTGACACTGCTGGGTGCAGTACTTCCTTTTTATTTAGAAAAATGACTGCATTTTCTAAAAGCTGGGCCAATAGCACATACCTTATATATGTTAGTGACTACCATGATATGAGAAAAGACGTTGACAAGTGCTCCCCAAGGATTCCCGAGATGGGAGCACCTGCTGAAAGCTGCGACATCAGCCAAGGTATTTCCACAAGCTCCTGCTCTAGGGAAACAGTTATGGTCAAAAGGTGAAGTGCAAATAAGGGGCTGTCACTGACTTAAAGTGCCCTAGGTAGTAGCCTTCCCTATCATAAAGTGAGATGCCAGTGACTAGAGCCAACTGGGGAAGAATCTCTCTCTGGTGTGGCTGCATGGTCAGCAGGGCATCATGTAGAAAAGGATTCAGGAGAGGGAGGAACCACTGCATCTTTCAAACCAGAAAGCGATTAGTGACTAAAGCAACAGTAAGCGGTAGGTGCACTGAAGTACATACTGCCGCAGGTCACCAATGGGTGACACACACAGGGCTGCCAGGAGGAATTCTCTGGACTGAAGAAATTCTTTGAAAGCATAAAAGCCACAACTACCAGAAACCGCCCCTCCAAACGGCTCAAAGGAGTCAAAGTGGATAAGCCAAGACGGGCTGGAGACAGGACCAGGGGTCAAGAACTGGGAAGAAGAATACCGATGTCTGAGCACGTCCAGTCCTCTGAGCCCTTGTCCTATAGAAACACAAACAGACCACTGAGTTAAGAGTGAGCCATGTAAAAACAGCATCGTCATCAGCATCACAAAACACAAAAGTGACAAGAATGAACCACATTAAAACAGCAGCAGCAGCAGTAGCATTATGAAAATAGAAAAGGGAAAAAAGACTCCTGCAAAATGGCCATTTCTTTGGACACACTTGGGCAAGGATAACACATGGCAGTTCTGAAGGGGCCAGGGTCAGCCCTCACTCCATAGACACCTCCTCTCAGACAGTTCTGAGGTGGTTTCCACAACACTCATAGGAAAGATGCCAGCCCCCAGCCTACGCCGACTGCAGTGTTCCCAAGATGCCCTTTATTTACCGTAAGATATCCAACACTAGTGCTTGCTTCGGCAGCACATATACTAAGATATCCAACACTACTCCATGGTCAAAATTAGAGTTTAAGGGCCTTTGTAAAATAATACATCTTTTTATGCAAAAGGATCTTCTGCCACCTCCTATTCTTAGCAAGTCTCTCTAAATGACCAGCTAGGACAGAGTTAACTGTACAGGCAGGGGACAGTGCATTGCTAATAATGCTCACATCTTCTTTGATTGAGGGCAAAACAGTCCTGGTGGGAAGTGTGAGTGAGGATAATGGGCTGGGGTTTTGGAAAGGCAAGGAGCTGTGACTGGTTCCCACGGGCAGGAGAGGTGCTGATCATGCAGGTCAGAGGTGATCTGACAGGTTCCCACGAGGCCTCTGAACCAGCGCCCTGAAAGGAAGCATTTCCCTCACTCTATGCCCAGCCGGGGCCCACCTGGAGCATCACACCAGGAAGGCATGAGCAGCATGCTTTCCCTGTTTTTCCAATGTCTCTACTTTTACTTGGAGAAATTCTATTCCAAACCAAATCTACTCCAACTGTTTACAGGCTAGTGGTTCTCAGATGCTAGCCTGGAAAGCCCCTGGAGGGCTTGCTAGAACATATTGCTAGGGGTGGGCACAGAGCAGCCACACCTGCAGAGCCACTGCCTCCCGGCCTCCACTGTAAGTAATGAGTGAACTTCACTCCCAGCTATCGATCACTTTGTCCCATCCCTTTTTTTTTTTTTTTTTGGAGACAGAGTCTCACTCTGTTGCCCAGGCTGGAGTGCAGTGGTGCAATCTCAGCTCACTGCAACCTCCGCCTCCCAGGTTCAAGCAGTTCTCCTGCTGCAGCCTCCCGAGTAGCTGGGACTACAGGCACCCGCTACTACATCCAGCTAATTTTTGTATTTTTAGTAGAGGCAGGGTTTCATCATATGGGCCAGGCTGGTTTCAAACTCCTGACCTCAAATGATCCACTCACCTAGGCCTCCCAAAGTGCTGGGATTACAGGCATGAGACACTGTACCCAGCCTGTCCTATCCTTAAAAGTGAAAACTGCCACTCAAATCATGTTCTGCATTCTGTGGTTCAGACGAAGAAGCCTGGTGGAGGAGGCCAGTGGGGCAACCAAGTGTCTCAAAATGCAAACAAAACACTCTTCCCCTTTGGAGATTCTCATTGGTGTGAAATGTTTTCCAGCATGAAAATCTAGCAGAGTATCACTTGCTATTTCACAGAGCACTTTCAGAGCTGTGGTTTTTATCTGCCACTCAGGAGTTGGGGCAAGAAGAATGGGCTAACTATAGCCAAACTGTGGACTTGGAGATGGGCTAAGAGGGAGAAGTGGTCTCTTTTACGTAGAGGTGAACTGCAGCCAAACCTATGGGTTGGCAGGAAGTTAAAGCTGCCCTAAAATGCTTTCATCTTCAATAAACCAAAGGGAAATGCGGTTCATGCCCCTAGTGATCAATCCACCTGAGAAAATTCACAATCAGGCAGATGAAGAAGGAAGTTAAGCACTGATCTCTACCTTCACCCGCCTCACAGGGACTGAGGACATGAGCTGGGTAGGAATGAGGCTTGTCACAGGTAGTAGGCATGTTCAGCTTTTAAACTTGCCAATGGAAACATTTCTAAAACTGACCCCCTTAAGCAAAATACAATGAATATAATTTGACCCTTAAGACCTTTCGGCGACCACTACAAGTATCACTTGATTGCTTCCTTTACCAAAGGGGCCCCACAGCTGTGCTCTGTGGTCCTGGGGTGTATGTTTCTAGGCCTTTCCTGATGCAGCCAAACGGTCAACTGTGCCCTCCCAGTGTTCCCATGTTTTATTACACCTTTACCTCCTGAGCTCTCCAATTTAGAGCTCCTGATCTCCGGTGTGTGGGCTGGGAACTCAGAGACAATGCTCCTTAGTATTGTGAATGAGTCCTGAGACCTTTCCCAGGGAACAAGGCTAATCACAGGCAGCGCGCAGCCTGCCACTGTTTCATGCTGGCAAACATTTCAAGAAAATGGCATTCTAGGTCCAAAATACCTGGATTCTCTGCCTAGTTTTGCCACTTGATGTACAATTTTGAGCAAAGTGCTCAAAGGCTCCTGTCTTCAGTTTCCTCAATTACAAACATGGATGCATGCTGACTTCCCAAAATTCTGTTGTGATCACCAAAATGAAATGTTTATGAAAGAACCTATCCCATAGTTTAATCAGCCAACCCAGCCCCAGCTTCCCCTGGATTCATGTGATATTCTAGATGATTAAATTGTAAGTCAGTCTAGATGCTGGCAACTTCCTTTGCAATTAATGGATAAAATGAGATGGGTTGATGGGTGGATAGAGGAACAGATGGACAGATCTAAGAGAAAAGAAGTAAGATGTTAATGTTAACTGCATAATCTAGGTGGTGGGAATATGGGTGTCTACATTCCTTCAACTTTGCAGAATAGTTGAAAACTGTCACTAAAAGAATGTTGGGGAAAAAAATCATGCTATAAGCACATATAGGGAGCATCTGTGTGTCTTCTGTGTCTGGAGCAAATGAACAACACACAGAGGTGACTGTCCTTGCCACGCCGGGACTCTCAGAGTGGTGGTGGACCTGACAGGGATACTGGTCCCCTGCCTTGCAAGGCTGGCTTCAGGAGGCGTTCTGCCAGTAACTGCGTCCTGTGGCCCCAGGAGCAACCCTGCCTCTGTCTTGCCATCCTTGTGCCTGTGGTGCTGCCTGTCTCTCCAGTGGTCTGGCCAGTTGTCCCCCAAGTCCCTGCTCTCAGAGGTCCTCCTGCATCCTTACTGCTGCCAGAGTCACCTGAGCCACTGGTTCAGGTCAGGCAGCTATCTGTGAGGGAGAGCTGGCCTCCTGCGGAAGCAAGGGCCACAGCCTGGGCTGGCCTCTTTCTCTGCAGCCCCCCTCTTGCCCAGCTGTCTGGCATGTCCACCTTCCAGGTTCCACACAGCTGTGCCCCTTCCCAACCAGCAAAGAACCCAACTGTCAGGTTTCAGCTGCAGCACAATTGTCTCCAGTCGGCCACACTCTGCAAGGCTTTAATGTCTGCCTTACTCTCTGGGGCCCACCATGCCTATGTCCACCTCTGGGACTCTGTACACTCCTTGTTGTTTACATTTCCTGCTAAGAGGCGCTGGAAAGCAAAGCCTGGGTTTTATTCATCTTTGCTCCCTTCCTAACTGGCAAAACGAAGTGCTCAATGCTGATTAAATGATGAAAAACAAATTATCACGTCAACCCCAGAAGCTCTTTTATACTAAAAATGTGCACAGCTGTGTGTGTGTGTCTTTCTCCCCTACTACGTGGTCCCCTCTGAGGCTGTGTTTAGGTCCTGCTTGCTCCGCTTGCTCTTGGTGTCTAACTCAGACTAAGCAGGCAGCACTGCTGCCTGACCTGAAGCGACAGAAAAGATGAGATGCTCACAGGCCACCACCTGGCTGAGGGAAAATGACTGTGAAAGGAATTGTGAAGGAAGAAAAGCAACATTAGTTGCTCAGCTCAATCTTCTAGGTTCTGTAAAGGGCAAGAGAGTGAACCTCTCAGGCCTCACAGGGCATCCAGGTCTGTTATGACTACCCCACTCCGCTGCTGTAGAGGAAAGGCAGCAAAGGTAACCTGCGAGCAAATGCAAGGCCCTGTGCGATTCCATTTACAAAAACAGGCAGCGGGCTGACCAAGGTCTAGTTAATCTGACCTTGTACAGACACTGGGAGTGTGTCCTGGAGCCTCACGGAGGGAGACGGACAGACTCTTGAGAAACAGAGACAATTGCTCCACTGTGAGCACCTCACAGAGGAGCCAGGAAGGAAGCTCTGTGGGGACTGCAGGTGTGAAAATGGTTGGATCCTGGGGCCCAGCTTTCTGTCAGTGAGTGATTGTGCAAGTCACTGTGGCTAACACCTCCTCCACTGGAGAGCCACATGTGTATGGGGCAACAGAAGACATGAACCAGCTCAGGCCCCTGCTGATAACAGGCTTCTTTTTCAGTCACTCCGCAGGGCTTATGGCTAGCAGTCCACTGCACATCCTGTTCGTGTGACTCCACAACACTTCCCTTGGGTTTGAGAGATCATCTTTTGGGGTGCGTCTGGTGTTAACAGCAGGCTAAGTGAGGGCTTAACAGTGCCAGCAGCCCTGCCTCCCCCAAGTTGGTGGGTTTAGAAAACTTGGGAGTCTTTCAGACTTTGCCTTTCCTCCTTCTCTTGAATTTGCCACTTCTCCCCACTTCATTTCTAGTCCAAGGCTATGGCCTCTTTGGTATGGAAGACCAGGCATTTGTTCTTAGCTGATCTCCTACCCAGTCTTCCCTCATTTCAACCCCTCCTGCTTTGATGTCAGACTTTTGAAAACACCATTTTCCAGCCCTCAAGCTACTAGTGTCTATTCCCTACCAATTCCCTGCTATGTTGCCCTGCCTGGCTTTCAGGGCTATCTGCTTGGAGGCTGAGTTGGTCATGTCAGTCCTCAGCTCTTGTCTACTTGGTTCTTTGTTCTTAGTGACGGGGAATGGACGCCTGTAACTGCAACCCGGCTCTGTCCAAAGCATCTCCCCAGCAACTGCTTCTACTTTGGTTCCCAATTCTTTATTCACTGCTCCTTTCTACAGAGTTCTAAACACAAGTCCAGTTCTCTCTCCTCTTGTCACATACTCTCTAAAATCAAGATTTCCATTCTTTTCCTGTATACTTTTTTTTTTTTTGAGCCAGGGTTCACCCAGGATGGAGTGCAGTGATACAATCATAGTTCACTGCAGCCTTGGACTCTGAGATTCAAACGATCCTCTCCCCTCAGCCTCTCAAAGTGCTGGGATTATAGGCATGAGCCATTGCGTTGGGCCTGCTCAATTTTTAAAATCTACCAATATTGTCACATTGTTCACCTCCCCTTATGACCTAAGCACATGTAGCTTCTGTGCAGGCCCATGTAAATCCCCCTGACAGGCCAGCCCAGCCTCCATCTCCTGGATGAAGTTTCTCCAGCTCTCCAGCCTACACTGCTAGTCTGAACCGGTAACAGGGCCTGGGCCCCTTGCATGTGACATCAACTGTAGAACCAGGTCCCAGCTAGGAGTTTCTGAAGGGGCAGGCACAGAGGACTCTTAACACTAAATCTATTTAACTGGTGGCTCTGCTTTCCATGGGAGGAAGGGAGTCCTGAGGCAAACCCTTTCCAGAGAGATGCTCATGTAACTGTGAAACTGCTCTGGACAGGCAGCAAGGAATGGATGAGAACCCAAAGATGAACAATCCAGAATATGAAAAAGTTGTTTCCAAATAATCACATTCACTACCGTTGAGAGTAAAGGAGGTACTTGGAGTTTCTAATAAACAAGAGAGAGATTCCTAAAAGAATATATGTAACTTTCTAAATAATTTTTAATTCTAAATTTAAAAAATACCTTTCAATAAGGAGCTTGGAAAAGAATACAAAATAATGGACCTTGAGAAACATAATATTCTAGAAACAAAAGGCAGTGCCTCCCTTGCTAGAGTTTACTGTATTAAAGCTCCAGGTACCTGACAAATTTAAGATCTGTATCCTGGCTGGAATCTAGCAGTCTCTTCAAAAATTAGTTCTTTGAGCTTTTCCTTAGGCAAGTCATCCAATTCCATGTCAAACTTGAATGGTGCTTCGGCGATGGGCTTTCAGAGAAAACAAAACATTTAACAGTCAAAGTTGTTATGGGTAAGGCAGTAATTTACTGATTCATAAAATGACCACTGCTCAGATTCTGAATTTATACAACAGGACTGACATCTCATAAAAACTTAAGAGTTGCTGGCCGGGTGCGGTGGCTCAGGCTGGGCGCAGTGGCTCACACCTGTAATCCCAGCACTTTGGGAGGCTGAGGCGGGCGGATCACTTGAGGTCAGGAGTTCGAGACCAGCCTGGCCCAATATGGTAAAACCCCGTCACTACCAAAAATACAAAAAATTAGCCGAGTGTGGTGGTCCACGCCTGTTATCTCAGCTACTCAGGAGGCTGAGGCAGGAGAATCGCTTGAACCCAGGAGGCAGAGGTTGCAGTGAGCTGAGATCGTGCCACTGCACTCCAGTCTGGGTGACAGAGTGAGACTAAGAGTTGTGCCCACGCTCCTGAAGGTCTCATAAGCACTTAGACTGGGAGCAACTGAATCTGTTTAAAGTGCTTTTCTGAACTTACCACAAATCCCAGAATAATTTTTAAATGTTTTAAGGCAGTGAATGTTGAAATAAGAGAAATGTGCTGCTGTGGGGGTGGTGGTACGTTTATCTAATCAACACCCATAATACTAAAATACATGCATTTCATTAAATAAATCATGGTATCTTTATATGAAAAAACATCTTAGAGCTGTTAAAAATTAAGCTGCAAGGCCAGGCACAGTGGCTCACACCTGTAATCCCAACACTTTGGGAGGCCAAGGTGGGCGGATCATGAGATCAGTCTGACCAGCATAGTGAAACTCCATCTCTACTAAAAATACACAAAAATTAGCTAGGCATGGTGGCAGGCCCCTGTGGTCCCAGCTACTTGGGAGGCTGAGGAAGGAGAATTGCTTGAACCCAGAAGGCAGAGGTTGTAGTGAGCCAAGATTGCGCCACTGCACTCCGGCCAGGACAACAGAGCAAGATTCCGTCTTAAAGAAAAAAAAAAAAAACAACAAAAAGCCAAAAAAACTGGCCAGGCACGGTGGCTCACACCTGTAATCCCAGCACTTTGCGAGACCGAGGCAGGCAGATCATGAGGTCAAGAGATCGAGACCATCCTGGCCAACATAGTGAAACTCCATCTCTACTAAAAATACAAAAATTAGCTGGGTGTGGTGGTGTGTGCTTGTAGTCCCAGCTACTCGGGAGGCTGAGGCAGGAGAATCGCTTGAACCTGGGAGGTGGAGGTTGCAGTGAGCTGAGATCATACCACTGTACTCCAGCCTGGCCTGGTGACAGAGCAAGTAATCTCAAAAAAGAAAAAAATTAAGCTGCAAGAAGATTAATAGGAAAATGCCTATGTTGTGTCAAGAGAATGAAAACTATTTTATTTTTAAAATTTAGATAAATATAACACTGAGAAGGAAATACTCCAAAATGTTAGTAACTGTAACAATATTATAGAGCTACATCTTTATAGTATGAAAAAAATCTCTCTTGTATTTTCTTACAAGTTTTCTTTTCATTTTCTTTTTTGATACAAAACCTCGCTTTGTTGCCCAGGCTGGAGTGCAGTGGTACGATCCTGGCTCACCGCAACCTCCGCCTCTTGGGTTCAAACGATTCTCCTGCCTTAGCCTCCGGAATAGCTGGGATTATAGGCGCCTGCCATTACACTCGGCTATTTTTTGTATTTTTAGTAGAGACGAGGTTTCACCATGTTGGCCAGGCTGGTCTCGAACTCCTAACCTCAGGTGATCCACCCACCTTGGCCTCCCAAAGTGCTGGGATTACAAGTGTGAGCCACCACACCTGGCCCCATTTTTTTTTTTTTGAGACTGAGTCTCATTCTATTGCCCAGGCTGGTGTGCAGTGGCATGATCTCGGCTCCATGCAACCTCTGCCTCCCGGGTTCAAGCGATTCTTATTCCTCAGCCTCCAGAGTAGCTGGGATTACAAACACGCACTACGACGCCCAGCTATTTTTGTATTTTTAGTAGAGACGGGGTTTCCCCATGTTGGCTAGGCTGGTCTCGAACTCCTGACCTCAAGTGATCCGCCTGCCTCAGCCTCCCAAAGTGTTGGGATTACAGGCGTGAGCCACTGCGCCCAGCCCCCATTTTAATTTTTAACCATACTCCAGAAAGCTATTTAAGTAAAATATAAACTGCCTATTTAGATCAAAGAACCCCATACACACTCAGTGACAAACAATGATTATTTTTTAGAGAAAGAGTTTTGCTCTGTCACCCACGCTGGAGTGCACTGGTGTGATCACAGCTCACTGAAACCTCGATCTCCTAGGCTCAAGCGATCTTCCCACCTCAGCCTTCTGAATAGCTGGGAATACAGGTGTGAGCCACCATGCCTGGCCACATTTTGATTTTTAAATGCCCATGAACTAATGCAATGTTACAGAACTAAGCTGATGATGATACCAGCTGTCAATCAGCGAATGCCTAGATTCTCACGTCTCACCCATGTAATCCTCACGAGGCCTTTGGGGGAGGAAGCACAGACCCCAAACTCTGCACTAAGCTTTGGCCATCTGAAAGGGGAGAAGGACTCATGTCCAGAAGAATAAATAGCTCAGCCTGAAGGAGGGCTATGCATCTAGGATCACAGAAGGTGTCCTACACGCATCATCCACCACCCCAGCCAGCTGATTTGGACTCAGAAGCCTGGGAAGTCTCCAGCCCACTAAGCTTATAAGAGCCCCAAACCTATATTATCACCTATTCTGTGTTACTGGCTACGTTGTATTTCTTTTCTTTTTTTTTTTTTTTTGAGACGGAGTCTTGCTCTGTCACCCAGGCTGGAGTGTAGTGGCGCAATCTCGGCTCACTGCAAGCTCCGCCTCCCAGGTTCACGCCATTCTCCTGCCTCAGCCTCTCCGAGTAGCTGGGACTACAGGCGCCCGCCACCACACCCGGCTAATTTTTTGTATTTTTAGCAGAGACGGGGTTTCACCGTGGTCTCGATCTCCTGACCTCGTGATCCGCCCGCCTCGGCCTCCCAAAGTGCTGGGATTACAAGCGTGAGCCACCACGCCCGGCCAGCGTTGTAGGTATTTCACAAGCTGCCTCACTTGTTGCTGGAGGTACGGAGATGGATGTGGAAGGGAAAGCTGATTCTTTCAAAAATAGGAGGGTAAAGACTATTCTCTGTGCATATGAGCCTCAACTAGAACAATCGAAACTTTTGGTTCATATTGCATTTTTCTTTGTTATCCTCCAGAGAATAAAGTTGAAACTGAACCCCAGAGGAACCAGAGAGCCAAGGAACTAGGACTGTCTTGGGGAGAACATGACATGCAGCATCTTCTACTTGAATGCCCCGCCTGCTCTGAAGAGCTGCCATATCCACTCTGGCCTCATCACTTCTTACAACAGGCTCTCGTGTCCTTGTCTCTAGGGAATAGCACACCTGACACGGAGTCGCCAAGCCACAGTGGAAACTGGCCAGGTTGACTTCCCTCCCCACTCTGTGTGCTGTCCCTTCAGCAGGCCGCCCACCTCCTCTCCATCCTGGCCATCCTCAGGGCCAGCACCTTGCTTCAGGTGTCTCTTCCTGTCACACCATGACAATGGCCTCCAGTCTCAGACCCATGCCCTCTCTGTGCTCCACACTGGTGCAGTTGTCCCCTTTATACATGCGTTTTCCCCGCCCCGACCTGTTGCAGGTGGCCTGGAGGAAGTCTTCTGAGATAGAGAGTTATGGGGGAGGAGGTTTCAAGCTGTGCCCCACAGCACTTGTCCTCAAGGCAAAGGTGGGCTTGTTGGAAGAACCAGGTATGGCACCAGATACATCTTAGGAAAATCTAAGCAAGATATGGTTGGTCCACTGCTGGCTGATCTATGTCCCTGAAGCAGCAGCCAGGAACATGAGCTCTTACCTCGTCACTCGGGTCGTAATACTGTTCCAGATATGGGTGGGCCAGAGCCTGTTCTACTTCAATCCTCTTGTGTGGGTTGAATGTCAACATTTTGTCCAGTAAGTCCAGAGCTAGAAAGAGAAAGGTTTTGCAGTAGTGAGAGCAGAAGGAGTAGTCACAGAAATACTTCAATTTCCTGTTTAAGTAAACTTACCCACAAAACAACTGAGCTAAGCATGACTATGGAGAGAGCAGCCAGCACAAAGGGTGCTGACTGTATCTCCAAGCCTCCTGAGACTGTGAACGTAGGGACCGACCATCTGACAATTGCAGACCGCAAACAAAAACAAAAACAAAACAAAAACACTGGCACTACTTAATGAAGCGTCTTTTCTGACAATGATCTTTTTTTTTTTTTTTTTTTTTGAGACGGAGTCTGGCTCTGTCGCCTAGGCTGGAGTGCAGTGGTGTAATCTTGGCTCACCGCAAGCTCCGCCTCCCAGGTTCACGCCATTCTCCTGCCTCAGCCTCTGGAGTACCTGGGACTACAGATGCCCGCCACCACACCCAGCTAATTTTTTGTATTTTTAGTAGAGATGGGGTTTCACCGTGTTAGCCAGGATGGTCTCGATCTCCTAACCTCATGATCTGCCCGCCTCGGCCTCCCAAAGTCCTGGGATTACAGGCATGAGCTATGGTGCCCGGCCGGCAATGATAATTTCTTTTTAGGTTATTTGTAGGCAAAGGTCAACTTCATCCATCTGCAAATTAGCACATACTATTAAGCCCTCAAAGTAGAATGATAAAATATCATTATTTCTTCTTAAAACATTTTAAAATTTAATTGTATGTCCCTTCTCACTATTCCTAGAATGATAAAACAATCACGTAAAATTTGGTACAATTTAATACTCATGATCAGTTTAAGGAATCACTTCTAGCCACTACTTTCAAGAAGTAAGTTTTCACTATTTACTAAGAAAATGTTTTCTAACCCTTAAGAACAGTCAGTAGACCTTCCGAAGGGATTGCTTGGGTGTTGGGGGGAGGTGGGAGGCATCTTGCCGCCTGAGGTCACTGAAGGGCTGTGGGTGTGTATTTGTGCTTAGCCCCGGCCCCCAATTTTGACCTCCCTTGTTGCAACCCCTGACCTTAAGACAACAGGAGATGATAAACATGGTAAACCACATGCTGGCCATAATGAGAAATTCTGCATAGAAAACATTTAAAAGTTATGTATGTTTCTATCTATAATCTTTTCAATACATACAAGTGCACTTTAGGAAATTATGGAATAATGATATTTTGTTTTATAGCCTAGATAACTTTTCAGAGTAGAGAATCCAGACTGGTTTTGCTGTGACTGAAGGAGTGTCTGCGCAGTAGAAGAGGTGGTCATGCCTGCAGCTGTGACCCTGGGTCTGTGGGCACACAAACTGGCTAGGTTTAGGAAGTGGCCCTCTCAAGGGTCAGGACAAAGCAGCAGCATGATGGTCAAGAACCCAGGCATCTCTGGTTCAAATCCTACTTCCAAGGAACACTTGTAGATATGTGTACAAGACACACAACCCTTGCTGAATCTTAAGATTCCTGTGGTTGGCTGGGCATGGGGGCTCACGCCTGTAATCCCAGCACTTTGGGAGGCCAAGGCAGGCAGATCACGAGGTCAGGAGATCGAGACCATCCTGGCTAACACGGTGAAACCCCGTCTCTATTAATAATGCAAAAAAAAAATTAGCCGGGCGTGGTGGCGGGTGCCTGTAGTCCCAGCTACTCGGGAGGCTGAGGCAGGAGAATGGCGTGAACCCGAGAGGTGGAGCTTGCAGTGAGCCGAGATCGCGCCACTGCACTCCAGCCTGGGCGACAGAGTGAGACTCCGTCTCAAAAAAATAAATAAATAAAAAATAAATTCCTGTGGTCTATTACATAGGTAATAAATCCCACTTTGCTTCCTGCTCTCAACCAGCCCTCCCCACGTAGAACTCACAGACATTTTCTCAAGGACTTTCTTGAAACTAGATTAAGTCATTTGGCTTTTCACCCAGTTAGACACTGTCTGTGCTAAGAAAAGTCCAGGAGGCCTGGACCACAATAAGATTCTAACAGTATTACTTCTAAACCATTGGGGGCAGGAGGGTCCTACTCAAACTTGTTAGTATTAAGTAGAGAGGCACTCCAAGCCAGCTGAATGTTTTGCAGCTTATGCATTTCTAAAACAGATCCGTTAGTTCCTTCAAGTTAAATAAATTCTAGGCCCTTAAACCTCCAGGCATAAATTTCAAAGGAAGACAGCTTTTTAAAAAAAGATTTGCTACTTGAAAAGTAGCTAGATCTCCAGCCTTCTTTTACTGCAAGTGCTATTTCTACATTATTCATAGCTACAGAAGGAGAAGAGGAGAGAACTGAGAAGCAGCTGGCAGGTGCGGATCCCACAGTCAAGAGTGTCCAGACTCCCTCCTCCCACACCACGTGGGCATCCATTGGTAACACTCAGATGGTGTGAATCATGGCTGCCTGTGTGGATGCTTACTTGGATACAGGTTTTATTTCCCCTGAAAGACTGGAAGTCCCTTTGAGGCTAGTGTTACACCTGACCACAAATCCTGACTTTCCCTAGCGCCTTCCAAAATGCCACATTTTCTCTTTCTGTGTTTTTTAAAACAGAGTTTGGATTTTGTTCTATGGCCCAGGCTGGAGTGCAGTGGCATGATCATAGCTTACTGCAGCCTTGAACTCCTGGGCTCAAGCAATCCTCCTGCCTCAGCCTCTCAAGTAGCTGGTACTACAGGCACATGTTACCACACCCAGCTAATTTTTTTAAATTAATTTTTTTGTAGAGATGGGGGGTCACTATGTTGCCCAGGCTGGTGTTGAACTCCTGGGCTCAAGCAATCCTCCTGCCTAAGCCTCCCAAAGTGCTGAGATTACAGGCGTGAGCCACTGTGCCTGGCCCTTCTCTCTTTTTTTTTTTCTTCACTTTTTCTGGAGAACGGGGTCTCGCTATATTGCCCAGGCAGGTCTTGAACTCCTGGGCTCAAGCTATCCTCCCGCCTCTTGCCTCCCTGAGAGCGGGGATTACAGGCATGAGCCACCGTGCCCAGCCTTTTTTTTTTTTTTTTGAAACGGAGTCTTGCTCTGTTGCCCAGGCTGGAGTGCAGTGGCGCCATCTCCCCTCACTGCAACCTCCACCTCCTGGGTTCAAGCGATTCTCCAGCCTCAGCCTCCCGAGTAGCTGGGATTACAGGTGCTTGCCACCATGCCAGGCTAATTTTTTGTATTTTTAGTAGAGACGGGGTTTCACCATGTTGGCCAGGGTGTTCTCAAACTCCTGACCTCGTGATCCACCCTCCTTGGCCTCCCAAAGTGCTGGGATTACAGGTGTGAGCCACCGTGCCTGGCCAGCCTGGCCCTTCTCTTTAACTTCAAATAGTATATAACAACCTGATTCCAACTCTTTCTTCTAATCCATCCTTTTTTCCTTCTTGCCCTGTCCTGGACCTGGGGAAAACAGTCGACTGACTCTCCACAGTGCCTCTTCGTGTCCATCTTGCCTGCCTCGTGAAACTCTGACCCTGAATCAATGCTGCAACTTGTCACTTCCATCCTCAACTCATGTTTCTGTGCAGGGCCAGAGAAAAGACTGAACTGTGAAAAGTGTGCCAGTGCGACAGTGCTTCTCAAACTTTCTGATCTCAGAAACTCTTTATACTCATAAAAACTACTGAGGGTCGATTTAAAAACCAGTTAATTCTGCTCATAGCTCAAATAGTTACATGTGTGCTTTTCCCTGAGAAAACCACTGCATTCGGTATGCAGCAGAAATGCTATATGTGTTTGTCACACAGGCATTGTGAAGAATGTATTAAGGATGGATTTAATATGGTGAGTATTTTTTACTGGCACTGGTTTTGAGCTGTGGGGGTGTGGCAGTGCAGAGCTCAGTAACCTCTCCAGTTCCACCGCCTTGACCTGGCTGTGGTGCTGGGGGCTCTGCTCACCATTGCTCCTGTACTACAAGTGCTGATGGCAACATAGAGAGGAGTGTGAGTAACTCCTTAAGAGGATTATTAAAACAGCTTTAACCTTGTGGACACCCTGAAAGGATCCCGGGGATCTCACATGTTTAAGGAGCACACTATCAGTAACTATTGTGCTACAAAAACTCAAGATTTTCAGTCTCATCAAGGCCCTCAACAGCTTCTGCAAAGCCTTGGTCAGTCACTTCCTCTACTCTCAGATTTCACCCAACTTGCACGGCTTGAATCATGACCTTCTCGCTGACCCTCATTACTCTCAGCATATCTTCTTGAGAGTGCTACAGAGAAAACTGAGGCACCCAAGAGTGATCTTCCCGGAATTCCCTCCTAGCCAGATTCACCCACATCCTTACTGACAATGCCAAGAAAGATATCCTCTCTCTACTCAAAGCCAATTCTCCCCAACTTGTGGCCTGGTCCACAACCCCTTCCCCTCATGTGGACCAGTTGTTTCTGTCTCCACTTTCCATTTCAGACTTCCCACTTCCACTCAGTGTTTCAACTCCTCTTGCATGGTCACCAACAAGCCCTCATTGGAAAATCAACCCACATTTTCCAATCTGTATCTTGCTAGACCTCTCTGCTGCATGGACACTGCTGTGCATGCCTACTTTCTCAAAACGCCATCTTCTGCTTCTGTGATATCACATGGCGCTAGTTTCTTTTCTTTGTCTCTATTCCATCTCTGGCTGAAGGTTTGTGTTCTCCGACTTCTCACAATCTCACTCTTCTTCTTCTTCTATTTTTTTTTTGAGACAGGGTCTCACTTTATTGCCCAGGATGGAATCCAGTGGCCTGATCTCGGATCACTGTAATCTCTGCCTCCCGGATTCAAGCGATCCTCCTACTTCAGCCTCCCGAGTAGCTGGGATTACAGGTGTGTATCACCACATCAGGCTTATTTTTGTATTTTTGGCAGAGATGGGGTTTCGCCATGTTGCTCAGGCTGGTGTCGAACTCCTGGGCTCAAGTGATCCACCCGCCTTGGCCTCCCAAAGTGCTGGGATTACAGGCGTGAGTGACTGCACCCAGCCACAATCTCATTTCTTCTATCTTTTCAATCTCTTGCATGATTTGAAAGACCACAGGTTAAATACCTCCCAAAGCTATCTTGAGCTGAGGGTGACCAAGCTGTAGATCAATAAATCCAAGTCTGTGTAGGTAATAAAATAATATATAGCCTATGATTCCATTTAAAATCAATGTATGTATCTATATGGGTAATAACAAAGTCTGCAAGCTTTTCATACATTAGGTTATCTGAGAAATGGAGACAGACTTCTTATAGAAATTGCATTTTTTAATTAAAAAAAAAAAAGTGGGGGCCAGAACGGTGGCTCACACCTGTAATCCCAGCACTTTGGGAGGCTGAGGTGGGTGGATCATGAGGTCAGTAGATCGAGACCATCCGGGCTAACACGGTGAAACCCTGTCTCTACTAAAAAATACAAAAAATTAGCTGGGCATAGTGGTGGGGCACCTGTAGTCCCAGCTACTCTGGAAGCTGGGGCAGGAGAACGGCGTGAACCCGGGAGGTGGAGCTTGCAGTGAGCCGAGATCTCGCCACTGCACTCCAGCCTGGGCGACAGAGCGAGATTCCATCTCAAAAAAAAAAAAGGGGGGGGGGGGGGGTCTGGGTGTGGTAGTGGCAGGAGGATCCCTTGAGCCCATTAGTTCAAGACAGGACTGGGAAACACAGCAAGACCCCATCTCTACAAAATTTATTTATTTCAATTAGCCAGGCATGGTGCTTGCCCAAGCTCAGGAGTTCAAGGCTGCAGTGAGCTGTGATTGTGCCACTGCACTCCAGCCTTCCAGCCTGGGCAACAGAGGGAGAACCCTGTCTCTTCAGGGAAAAAAAAGAGGGGGTGGGGGGAGAAAATAGAATTCCTTATCTTCCTTCACTCTCAGGATCACCTGCTGGTTGTGCCCACCAGCATCCACTGCCCCTCTAATCCATCCAATTGTGTTTGCTATAGGGGAGCGCTCAGGCTTGCCCATGCTCCTGGGCTGTGCTGTGGGAATGGTGACACTCACTGGGCCATATTCACCTGAGTCCCCTTGGCCACAGTGACTGCTCAGGGATAGGCATGGCATCCAAGCTGAGCACAAAGAGGTGATGAGAGTCAGCCTAAGTCTTGGCTGCAGTGATCAGGTCAAGTGTCTTACTGTCATCATGAAAAGAGAGGCTGACTGACAGACAACCCAGAGCAAGGCAAAGCTGGATGATAAAGAAGTCCAGATTCTAGACACAGTGTCTGTACCCATCAATCCACATGAACTTTTCAGTTATCAGAGCCAATAAAGCTCTTTCTCGGGCCAGTAAGTTCTTGTTATGTGTAACTGTGGAACTCAAAAGACCTCAGACGGCTGACCCACCAAATCCGGCCTTCTGGTCTGTGTGAATGACTCACCCACATTCCCTTGCTCCCCAAGCACCATCATTCAGTGGTAACCACTGCTTATCTTTTCACATATTTTGTTGAATTCTTTTCTATGCATTTTCTTTTAGAAGGCTGAAATCACATTATGTATGACAAATGCTGTTTTATCTTCCCTTAGTAAATATTGCTCATTAGCATTTTCTCCCACTATCAAAACTTTGTAAAAAAATCACTTTTAGCGGCCTTAAAATATTCCTTTAAGTAAGCATCTCATAATTTACTCAGCCATTTGATTAACATTTGGCACTTAGGTTGTTTCTAATGCTTAACAGGTGCTTAAATTAAACACAGACTAAACCAAATTCTCAACTGCTGTCACCCAAACTGCTCCTCCTATAGTTTTCCTCATCTCAGTATTTCCTGCAGACTGTGTGTTCTTGTCCTTTGCTCATTTATTTATACACTGTGGTCTTAGATTTGTCTCTGCTCTTTAGATACTAATAATATTAATAATGAATCTAAAGTTAACAATAATTCCTTAACTCTTTTAATTATCCTTTGAGGTGGGAACTACAAATTGTCTCAATTTTGGGTTGAGGAAATCATGAAACAGCTTAAATAACTTGTCCAAAGTCAAAAATCCAAGTAGCAGAACCTCGTTTGAACTCAGGAGGCTGACTCCAGAGCACCAGGTATAACCACTGTACTTTGCTGCCTTCTACAGAACAGTTAGGAGAAGGTCAAGTGTTACTCAATTTTGAACATTTTAGACCTATTGTCCACACCTAATCTAATTTTATTTAGCTTTTAAACTTTTGTATGTCTCTCTTTCCTTGATGTTTGTTTTAAAACATAGGAAGTCTTTCTCCATGCAGAGATCAGAAAAATAATACTCTAAATATTGTTAGTTTCTCATGATATAATTTTTAATTTTTAAATAAGTATCAATTCTTTTAGAATTCATTTTGATGTGTAATGATTTAAATTGGTTTTCCTCCAAACAGCTATTCAACTAGCCCAGTACCATCTGCTGAATAATAATTTCTTCCCCCTCACTGAAGTCATTTGAGAGAATCGTAAGCTAAGACTCCTTTAAAGAAAAATCGGCCGGGCGCGGTGGCTCACGAGGTCAGGAGATTGAGACCATCCTGGCTAACACAGTGAAACCCCGTCTCTACTAAAAATACAAAAAATTAGCTGGGTGTGGTGGTGGGCGCCTGTAGTCCCAGCTGCTCAGGAGGCTGAGGCAGGAGAATGGCATGAACCCGGGAGGTGGAGGTTGCAGTGAGCCGAGATCAGCCACTGCACTCTAGCCTGGGCGACAGAGCAAGACTCCGTCTCAAAAAAAAAAAAAAAAAAGAAAAATCTACAATACTGCTGGTTTAAGGGATACAGCAATAAAAAATTTCCAACAAACATGAAAAAATTTCAATCTCACTCTTAATTACAGAAAAACAAATTAAATGCCACTCCCCCATTTGGTTGGCAGACCTAAAAGTTCAATACCCAGAATTGCTGGAACAAAAGACATGTGACGGAATTGCCAGACTGTCCTCTACAGAGATTTAACCAATTTACACTCCACCAGCTCTCTCTGAAAACACCCTTTTCCCCACAGCCTTGACCACACAGTAGGGTGTCAAACTTTGATGTTTGCTACTGTGATGAGGAGGACGTTTAAAAAAAAAAAAAAAAAAAAGGAATTACTGACTTTTCAATGTTTGTATCTTGTATAATGAGTAAACACCAGTACCTTTTATATATTTAAGAGCTGTTTCAATTTCCTTTTCTGTGAACTCTCATTAAAAATTCTAGCTTGTAAGTTTTTTAATCTCTTGAGTTCCCTGAGGTCTTCCATTCATTTCCTGACAAATCTAGACTATCAGTTAGTTCTGTAAGAAAGCTCTCTTTTTTTTTAATGAGTCCTCAGACTTCCCATCTCCAAACAGGTTCTTAATCCCTCTTATTGCTGGTACTATGTATGTCCAGGGCCTTAGAAGCCTTGATGGCACAGAACAGATACTCAAATCTATTCATTAGATGAATGAATTTATATATGTTTTCTTAAAAATATAAAAACAACTGGCCAGATGTGGTGGCTCATGCCTGTAATCCCAGCACTTTGGGAGGCCAAGGCGGGTGGATCCTGAGGTCAGGGGATCAAGACCATCCTGGCCAACATGGCCAACATCCTGGCTAAAAATACAAAAAATTAGCCAGGTGTGGCAGTGCGCGCCTGTAGCCCCAGCTACTAGGGAGGCTGAGGCAGGAGAATTGCTTGAACCTGGGAGGTAGAGGCTGCAGTGAGCCGAGATTGCGCCACTGCACTCCAGCCTGGGCGACAGAGTGAGACTCCATCTCGAAAATAAATAAATACATACATACATAAAAATCAAAAATTAGCCAGGTGTGGTGGCATGCACCTGTAATCCCAGCTATTCAGGAGGCTGAGGTGGGAGAATCACTTGAACCTGGGAGGCAGAGGTTGCAGTGAGCCAAGATCGTGCCACTGCACTCCAGCCTGGGAGACAGAGCAAGACTCTGTCTCAAAAAAAAAAAAAAAAAAAAAAAAAAATTAGCCACGCGCGGTGGCATGTACTTGTGGTCTCAGCTACTCAAGAGACTGAGGCGGAGGATTGCTTGAGCCCAGGAGGCGGAGATTGCAGTGAGCTGAGACTGTGCCACCGCACTCCAGCCTGAGTGGCAGAGTGAGACCTTGTCTCAAAACAACAACAAAAAAACATGGTAGAACTGTTGAAGTGCTGTTCTGAGATTTGGTCCCAAGAGACCTTGCAGCATAGGCTCTTGCTCTTTTGGAATATTTCTGCCATCATGAGAAACCACTGAGTCTAGTCTACTTTAGGATAAAGAGGCAACCGCAGGACGTTAAGATGTTAAACCACCACAATTGAGGGATGGTGGAGGGAGCCAGCAGATGACTGCAGTGCATAGCTGAACCCAGGCGGGCTCAGCAGAACTACCCAGCTGTGCCAGCCCAATGGACTCATGAACAAATGCATGGCTGTTATTTCAAGCCTGAGTTTTGGAGTGTTTTTTTAATGCAGTAATAGGTAACTGATGTAAACTTTAATGTCCAATGTGATTCTGGCTGAAGGACACTTACGGGTCATCCCTACAAGGGAACACTGTGTAGTCACTCTTTAACAACTAGAGGCTGGGTGCAGTGGCTCACACCTGTCCTGTAATCCCAGCACTTTGGGAGGCCAAGGCGGGTAGATCAAATGAGGTCAGGAGTTCATGACCAGCCTGACCAACATAATGAAACCCCGTCTCTACTAAAAATAAAAAAAAAATTAGGGCGGGTGCAGTGGCTCACGCCTGTAATCCTAGCACTTTGGGAGGCCAAGGTGGGCAGATCACGAGGTCAGGAGATGGAGATCATCCTGGCTAACACGGTGAAATCCCATCTCTACTTTTAGATTGTGTTTTTGTTTGGTTTCGTTTTGAGATGGAGTCCTGCTCTGTCACCCAGGCTGGAATGCAGTGGCATGATCACAGCTCACTATAACCTCAAACTCCCGGGTTCAAGGAGTCCTCCCACTTCAGCCTCCTAAGTAGCTGGGACTATAGGCATGCACCCCCACATCTGGCTAATTTTTGTATTTTTTGTAGAGATGGGTTCTCACTATGGTGCCCAGGTTGGTCTTGAACTCCTAGGCTCAAGCAGTCCTCCTGCCTCGGCCTCCCAAAGTGCTCAGGTTATAGGCATGTGCCACTGCACCCAGCCAGTTTTCTTTTTTAGATGATTGTTGATAGTACCTGCATCACAGGATTGTGTGAATGTTCATACCACTGGCATTTGTAGGTCTAACATCTTTCCATATCTTGCTCTGTTGCTCAGGCTGGAGTGCAATGGTGCAATCTCAACTCACTGCAACCTCCACCTCCCGGGTTCAAGCGATTCTCCTGCTTCAGCCTCCTGCATAGCATAGCTGGGATTACAGGCACCCGCCACCACACCCAGCTAATTTTTAAAAAATTTTATTTATTTATTTATTTATTTATTTAGAGACAGAGTCTTGCTCTGTCGCCCAGGCTGGAGTGCAGTGGCACCATCTTGGCTCACTGCAAACTCTGTCTCCCGGGTTCACGCCATTCTCTTGCCTCAGCCTCCCGAGTAGCTGGGACCACAGGCGCCCGCCACCACACTCGTCTAATTATTTTGTATTTTTAGTAGAGATGGGGTTTCACCGTGTTAGCCAGGATGGTCTCGATCTCCTGACCTCATGATCTGCCCGCCTCGGCCTCCCAAAGTGCTGGGATTACAGGTGTGAGCCACCATGCCTGGCCTGTAATCCCAACACTTTGGGAGGCCAAGGAGGGTAGATTCCTTGAGCCCAGGAATTCAAGACCAGTCTGGCAACGTGACGCAATGCTGTCTCTATGAAAAATACAAAAAATTAGCTGGGCGTGGTGACATGCGCCTGTGGCCCCAGCTACTCAGGAAGCTGAGGTGGGCAGATCACTTGAGCCCAAGGAGGTCGAGGCTGAAGTGAGCCGTGATCACGCCATTGTACTCCAGCCTGAGCAACAGAGTAAGACCCCATCTCAAAGGAAAAAACGTAAGGCCAGGTGCGGTGGCTCACGCCTGTAATCCCAGCACTTTGGGAGGCTGAGGTGGCAGATTACCTGAGGTCAGGAGATTGATAACAGCCTGGCCAATGTGATGAAACCCCATTCCTACTAAAAATACAAAAAATTAGCCAGGCAGCTGGGTGTGGTGGCTCATGTCTGTAATCCCAGCACTTTGGGAGGCCGGGGCGGGTGGATCACGAGTTCAGGAGATTGAGACCACGGTGAAACCCTGTCTCTACTAAAAAAGACAAAAAATTAGCCGGGCGTGGTGGCGGGTGCCTGTAGTCCCAGCTACTCGGGAGGCTGAGGCAGGAGAATGGTGTGAACCCGGGAGGCGGAGCTTGCAGTGAGTCTAGATCGTGCCACTGCACTCCAGCCTGGGCGACAGAGTCAGACTCCATCTCAAAAAAAAAAAAAAAAAAAAAAAAAATTAGCCAGGCATGGTGTTATGTGCCCATAATCCCAGCTACTCGGGAGGTTGAGGCAAAAGAATCGCTTGAACCTGGGAGGTGGAGGTTGCAGTGGGACGAGATCGCACCATTGCACTCCAGCCTGGGCAACAAGAGTGAAATTCTGTCTCAAAAAAAAAATTAAAAAAAAAAAAAAAAGTAAAATAGAAAAAACAAAATGAAGGCCGGCCACTGATGCTCACACCTGTAATCCCAGCACTTTGAGAGGCTGAGGCAGGGGGCTCACCTGAAATCAGGAGTTTGAAACCAGCCTGACCAACATGGTAAAACCCCATCTCTATTAAAAATACAAAATTAGCTGGGCGTGGCGGCGCATGCCTGTAATCCCAGCTACTTGAGAGGCTGCGGCAGGAGAATCACTGGAACTCGGGAGGCAGAGGTTGCAGTGAGCCAAGATTGCGCCATTGCACTCCAGCCTGCTGGGCAACAGAAGTGACGGTGGCGCGGGGCGGGGCGGGGAAGGGCTGGGAAGGGCGGGGAAGGGCGGGGAAGGGCAGGGCAGGGCAGGGCAGGGCAGGGCAGGGCAAAAGAAAGGAGGAGAGGGGAGGGGAGAAAAAAGAAAATGAAAATAAGCAGCTGGGCACGGTGGCTCAGGCTGAGGCAGGTGGATCATGAGGTCAGGAGTTCAAGACCAGCCTGGCCAAGATGGTAAAACCCCACCTCTACTAAAAATACAAAAATTAGCCAGGCGTGGTGGCGGGCGCCTGTCATCCCAGGTACTCAGGAGGCTGAGGCAGAAAATTGCTTGAACCCGGGAGGCAGAGGTTGCAGTGAGCCAAGATCACACCACTGCACTCTAGCCTGGGCGCCAGAGTGAGACGCTGTCTCAGAAAAAAAAGAAAGAAAGAAAAAAAAAAAGAAAATGGAAATAAGCATAAAAAAAGAATCAGAAATAGTTTGATGCAAATCGTGATTAATTACAGATAAGAGTAAGGAAACAAACAGGAGAGGAATGTCTGGGAGTAGGCCTATTTATTATAGTTTTTTTTTAAGAGATAAGAGTGTCACCGCCAGCGTGGAGTGCAATGATGCAATCACGGCTAACAGCGGCTTTGACCTCCTTGGGCTCATGCAATCCTCCCTCCTCAGTTCCCCAGGTAGTTCAGACTACAGGCAGGTACTACTACACTCGGCTGAATTTTAAGTTTTTAATCTTGTAGAGATGGGGTCTTACTGTGTTGTCCAGGCAGGTCTCAAATTCGTGGCCTCAAGCCATCCTCCTGCGTTGACCTCCCAATGGGCTAGGATCACAGGCATGAGCCACATTACCAGGCCTAATAGTGCAGCTTTGTTGCTTACGCACCTCTTTAAAAAAGCGACTCAGGAAATAACATTTAGGTAACATGCTTAGGAGGTATAATATACAAGCCAATCTAATCAGTAATGTATTATGCATGTGACATTCTAGCTAAAAATATCCTACCATCAATACATTACAGGCCAGGTGTGCTTGCTCACACCTGTAATCCTAACTCTTCAGAAGCCCAGGGTGAGCAGATAGCTTGAGCTCAAGACTTTGGGACCATCGTGGGCAACACGGTAAAACCCTGTCTCTACAAAGAATACAAAAATTAGCTGGGCATGGTGGTGCGGGTAGTCCCAGCTACTCAGATGGCTGAGGTGGGAGGATGGCTTGAGCCTGGGAGGTGGAGGCCACAGTGAGCCGAGATTGTGCCACTGTGCTCCAGTCTGGGTGATAGTCTCCAAAAAAAAAAAAAAAAACCCAGCCCCCCAAAACAAGTTGGGCACGGTGGCTCACGCCTGTAATCCCAACACTTTGGGAGGCCGAGGTGGGCAGATCACAAGGTCAGGAGATCGAGACCATCCTGGCCAACACAGTGAAACCCCATCTCTACTAAAAATACAAAAAATTAGCCAGGGGTGGTGGGCGGGTGCCTGTAGTCCCAGCTACTTGGGAGGCTGAGGCAGGAGAATAGTGTGAACCCGGGAGGTGGAGCTTGCAGTGAGCCGAGATCATGCCACTGCACTCCAGCCTGGGCGACAGAGCGAGACTCTGTCTCAAAAAACAAACAAATAAACAAACAAAAAAACCCCAAAACACCCCAAAACCAAAATACATTATATAATTACAACCACACAGAAGCTTGCACACATTACTGCAAAAAAAGTGAAAGGTTACTGTGGGATCCTGGTGATCAGTATCTTACTCCCTTACCATTCCTCCCACACTTCTTAACTGTCTACGATGATGAAATTTTTCTACCTTTATATGAAAGATTAAAAGAAAATTTCTCCCATTTTCAAAAGAAATTCATTTCTAAACAACCAAGTATTTCTCAACCTTCACTCAGGTCAATACATAAAACTAATTCAACATTTAAGTAGACAGTTGTTAAATATACATATACACATATATTCATATGCATGTATAGATAACCACATACAGATAAAATAGGAAGTTAGAAATAGCTAAATTTCTAACAGAAGACTGGATAAAAATGCTATAAAATCATTAACGATAAGCTAGATCTATGCACTGACGTGGAAAAGATATTCAAGACACAATTCTATTAACAATGACATTTAGGGAGTAATTATAAAAGAATTTTACCTTCTTAAATATTTCTACAACTTCTGAATTTTTAAAAAAGTTAACTTTTATAATAATTATTTTTAAAAAAGTTAACTTTTATAATAATTATTTAAAAAAAATAAATTATAGAGAAAATATGCACATGTATGTAGATAAAGATATGGAAGGACAAGCACCCTATTCAGATTCCCTCCTCCACTTTTAAGGAACCCTGTTTTTATAAATGGGCCCACCTAGATAATCCACCTACCTAGATAGACAATCCAGGATAACCTTCCTGTCTTTAAAGTCAGCTGATGGGCCTATTCTGGGCATACCACACTGCCCGTGGATTAGCCCTGCTCTGTAAGGAGCAGTTTAAAAAAAAAAAAAAAGGTCAGCTGATAAACAATCTTGATTGTATCTGCAACCATAATTCCTGTTTGCCAGGTAACCTAACACAGTTATAGGCTCTAGAAATTAGAATATAGCCATGGGGGTGGGTGGGGGGTCATTATTCTGCCTATCATGGTTTTATAACAGCATGAAGTTTTAAAAACTAGCTGCCTACTATATTTAACAGGTACACGTTAAATGGGAATAAAGGATAATACAATTATTAAACGAAGCTAACCTAAAAAAAAAAAAGGATAAAAAATCAAATGTATCACTTTTTTCTTTTATGGGTACTCTAAAAAATCTTTGCCTAACATAAGGTCATGAAGATTCTCTCCTGTCTTCTTCTTGAAGGTTAATAACTTTAGGCCTTATATTTAGGTTTATGTTCCATTTTGAGTTTTGTAAATTTTGCATATGGGTGTCTAATTGTTCCAGCACCATTTGCTGAAGAGACTGACACAAGCAATGACACGGATTTTTATAAATCCCAAATGCATTATGCTGAATGGGAAAATCTATACATAAAAAGGCTACATACTCCATGATTCCATTAACGTGACATGCCGGAAAAGGCAAAACTATAGAGATAGAAATCAGATCAATGATTGCCAGAGACTGGGGGTGCAGAGGGATGACCGACTACAAATGCACAAGGCAACTTTTGGGGATGATGGGAATATTCCACATCTCAATTGTGGTGGTTGTTACATGACAGTTTATGTTTGTTAAAACTCAGAGGCCCACACAACTAAAAAGTGTGAATTTTATTCTGTGTAAATTATTCTTCAATAAACCTGATTTTAAAAATTATCAAGTGACAAGATGAAAAGGTGTAATTTGTTTGCAGGGTCCTAGACTTCCTGAGACCTAAAAATGTGACCTTAGGCTGAACGCTGTGGCTCACGCCTGTAATCCCAGTTTTGGGAGGCCGAGACGGGCAGATCAAAAGGTCAGGAGTGCGAGACCAGCCTGGCCAGCATGGTGAAACCCTGTCTCTACCAAAAATACAAAAATGAGCCAGGCGTGATGGTACGCGTCTGTAGTCTCAGTTACTTGAGAGGCTGAAGCAGGAGAATCGCTTGAACCGGGAGGAGGAGGTTGCAGTGAGCTGAGATCGGGCCACTACAGTCCAGCCTGGGCGACAGAGTGAGACTCTGTCTCAAACAAAAACAAAAAACAAAAACAAAACAAAAAAAAAGTGACCTTAATGCAAGTTAAAATTAGCAAAGAAACCAAAAGGTGGAGAACTAGACCGTCATTACCAGGCTCCCTTACTGCACTGCCACTGTTTCAAAAAAAAAAAAAAAAAGGGAAGACAACAATTCAGAGTGAGCACTAAAGAAAGCATTATCCAATAGCCATAGGCTCACTTTTCAGGCTAGTGACCTAACAATTTAACAAATAAATGCGAAGCTAAGCCTAAGAAAAAACTAATCAACAAAATAACATTTACCTTTGGAGTCAGCATTTGGGAACAGCCTGTTCCATGGCACCTTATTTTTGTGTGGAAGAGAAAGCAAATAGTTCCTAGCTTTTAAATTTATTATACAATTCAGGTCTTCTTGTGATGGGGATCCAAGAATACCTATCAGATAAAAAAATTAGCTATTAGTTATCAAGACCAAGGTAAATGACTACACACCATCAACTCTGAGTCAGAATGAACCCTGATAATTAACGGCTTATCACCACTCCTGATGTTTACCTTTATGTTTTTACACAAAAGTCCTGAACATTTTAAATTAGAGAAGGTTAAAAATTCACACCTACCACAGGTTAAAGAGTATATTAGAACTCTTCTTAATTTAATGAAGTGACTTTGATGTAAGCTGTAGGCAGGCAAACTTGAGTAAATCTAGCTCCTGAAGGGCTCAGGAACCTTACCCAGAATGTGGTTCAGCTGGTCAAGATAATGCTTCCCTGGAAAGATGGGCCTGTTAGAAAGCATTTCTGCCAGAATGCAGCCTACAGACCAAATATCAATGGACTTGGTGTAGCCCTGCAGGAGAAAGAGAGAAAAGACTGAAAATGGTATCTGGTGTTACAGGACACGATGAGATCTTCCTGTATGACAGGTGCATTGCTGATGGGACTCTGAATTTCTCCTTTGACTCTACAATTCGGAAATACAAGTAAACAGCATGGAAAAGCAAAAAACAATTTGGATTTCTTATGAGAGGCTGAACGACCAAGATGATGTGATTTTATTTTTCTCTTCATAGTTGATTAACTTGGGCTGGGCACAGTGGCTAATGCCTGTAATCCCAGCACTCCAGGAGGCCGAGGCGGGCGGATCACTTGAGGCCAGGAGTTTGAGACTAGCCTGGCCAACATGGTGAAACCCCATCTCTACTAAAAATACAAAAAAATTAGCTGGGCATGGCAGTGGGTCCCCGTAATCCCAGCTACATGGGAGGCTGAGACAGGAGAATTGCTTGAACCCAGGAGGCAGAGTTGCAGTGAGCCAAGATCGTGCCACTGCACTCCAGCCTGGGTGACAGAGCAAGACTCCGTCTCAAAACAACCACGAACCCACAAAGTTGATTAACTTATTAAATTAGAATTCCAAAGTATACATCAGTCCTTTTTTGAAACAATTTGAGAGACAGATTTAGAATTGTCATAAATTGGAGCTGGAAAAAGGTTTGGGGCAGTGTGTGCTAGCTCCATCATATTTTACCAATGTCTTCTAAAATATTCTCAGCTGGGCACGGTGGCTCACGTCTGTAATCCCAGCACTTTGGGAGGCCAAGACGGGCGAATCGCCTGATGTCAGGAGTTCAAGACCAGCCTGGCCAACATAGTGAAACCCCGTCTCTACTAAAACTACAAAAATTAGCCGGGCGTGGTGGTGGGCACCCATAGTTCCAGCTACTCGGGAGGCAGAGGCAGGAGAATTGCTTGAACCCAGGAGGCAGAAGTTGCAGTGAGCCGAGATTGCACCACTGCACTCTAGCCTGGGCAACACAGGGAGACTCCATCACCAAAAATAACATAACGTAACGTAACGTAACATAACATATAACATAACAAAAATAAAATAAAATAAATAATTCTCATCTTCTTTTCCTACTCATTTTTCAGGAATATGTTTTGTTTTGAAGGAATCCTGTTAGAAGTCATGGGAGGATACTTTGGGAGGCTAAGGTGGGAGCACTGCTTGAGGCCAGGAGTTTGAGGCTGCAGTGAGCTATGACTGCAGTTGCATTGTTACACTCCTAATAGCAGCATGTGAAAGAAAATGCGTTTCCTCATGTCCTCAACAACACTGGGTATTATCTTATTATTATTATTATTATTATTATTTTGCCACACATGGTGGCTCACACCTGCAGTCCAGCTACTCGGGCAGTTGAAGTGGGAGGATCACTTAAGCCCAGGGATTGGAGGCTGCAGTGAACTATGACTGAGCCAATGCATTCCAGCCTGGGTGACAGAGTGAGACCTTGTCTCTAAAAATTAAAAAAAAAAAAAAAAAAATCATGGAAGGATTCTGTCTGAATCATAACAATGGTGCAAAAAAGATGTTTCTCCAAGGAATATAAGCTGACTCTTTAAAAATTAAGAGATGATGTCATCACTCTGTCACTCAGGCTGAAGTGCAATGGTGTAATCATGCCTCATTGCAAACTTCCTTGTCTCAGGTGATCCTCTCACCTCAGCCTCCTGAGTAGCTGGGGCCACAGGCATACACCACCACACCCAGTTGATTTTTAAATTTTTTGTAGAGAAGGGGTCCCACTATTTGCCCAGGCTGGTTTCAAACTCCTGGGCTCAAATGATCCTCCTGCCTCAGCCTCCCAAAGAGCTAGGATTATGGCATGAGGCACCATACCTGGCTCCAGATGTGCCTTCTAATACAATGAAGTGCTTTTCTGGTATTCATGTTAAAAATGCATGACACAAAACTGAGGGGCATTCTACAAAAGAGCTCATCTGCACTCTTAAAGGAGACTAAGGAAACACAACAACTGTCTCTATGAAAAGTACAAAAATAAATAAGTAAATTAGCCAGGAGCAGTAGCACATGCCTGTAGTCTCAGATACTTGGGAGGCTGAGGTGGGAGGATGGCCTTGAGCCCAGGAGGTGGAGGTTGCAGTGAGCCGAGATGGTGCCACGGTACCCCAGCCTGGGTGACAGAATGAGAACCCATCCTTTTTTTTTTTTTTTTTTTTTTTTTGAGACGGAGTCTTGCTTTGTCACCCAGGCTGGAGTGCAATGGCACAATCTCAGCTCATGCAACCTCCGCCTCCTGGGTTCAAGCGATTCTCCTGCCTCAGCCTCCTGAGTAGCTGGGATCACAGGCGCCTGCCACCATGTCCAGCTAAATTTTTTGTATTTTTAGCAGAGACAGGGTTTCGCCATGTTGGCCAGGCTGATCTCAAACTCCTGACCTCATGTGATTCACCTGCCTCGGCCTCCCAAAGTGCTGGGATTACAGGTGTGAGCCACTGTGCCTGGCCTGAGAACCTGGTCTTAAAACAAACAAGCAAGCAAACAAACAAACAAAAACCATGACAGTACAATATGTGAGCCTGTGCCCAGGTTGGGGGGTGGTTTGAGTGGGGTATAGTTCAAAGGTTATTGGGATAATATCTAAAATATGAATATAAACTGTGCGTTAGATACTGAATCAGTATTAAGTTTCCTGATTTTGAAAACTGTACTGTGGTCATGTTAGAGAATACTCTTAAGGCAGGGTTTTTCAACCTCGGTATGACTAACATTTGGGGCTGAGGAAGTTTCTGTTGGGAGGGCTGTTCTGTACATCGTAGGATTTTTGGCAGCATCTCTGGCCTCTTGATGCAGGGAGCACCCCCTACCCCTCATTGCGACAACCTTGCCACATGTCCCCAGGGAACAAGAGGACCATGGTTTGAAGTAAAGACATACTGAAACAAGGTAAAGGGGCGTATCTACAATTTACTCTCAAATGACTCAGAGTGCGTGGGAGTGCCCACACACATGCACACAAAGAATGATAAAGCAAATGGGGCAAAAGATAAAAAATCGGTGAGCCTGAATCTGGGGTAAAGGGTATTTAGGAGTTCTATTTGGCGGTTCTACAAGAGTGTTCCACAGACTCCTATGGGTTCCCTCTAGAGGATCTGAGAGGTCACAGTACATTTATTATACTACTATGACATTTTCATCCTTTTCAGTCACAAGTGAAAAGGAGATTTTCCAGATGCAATATGATGACTGATGATTTGTACATGAAATGTGACACTTGGAATATCTGTGTAACTCAGTGAACCAGTATTTTCCAAATACGTTAAAAAATCATGCATGAGTATGAGTGCAAGGTAGACTAACGGATTTTAACAAAATAGTATTAAGAGTTCACTGATATGATTTCAGATTCCACACTGCAATTAAGTTTAAGAAACCACCACTTGTTCAAATTGGGGGTAGTATCAAATAGCCACAAGTGGCTGAAAAGACTACTAAAATTTCCCTCCTTTTTCCAGCTACATACCTGTGTGAAGAGTTTGCCTCATGAACTTAAACCAAAACAACATATTTGACAGACTGAATGCAGAACGAGATGAGAATCCAACTGTCTTCTATTAAGCCACACATTAAAGAGACTTGCAAAAATGAAAACAATGCCACTCTTTTCACTAAAAGGTTGTTTTTTGTTTTGCTTTTTTTAAAGACAGAGTCTCACCCTGTTGCCCAGGCTGGAGTGCAGTGGCGTGATCACGGTACACCGCAGCCTCAATTTCCTGGGCTCAAGAAATCCTCCCATCTCAGCCTCTTGAGTAGCTGGAACTATAGGTGCACACCACCACGCCCAGCTGATTTTAAAATTTTTTGTACAGATGGCAGGGTGGGGCGGCTCACGCCTGTAATCCCAGCACTTTGGAAGGCTGAGGCAGGTGGATCACAACGTCAGGAGATCAAGCCCATCCTAGCTAATATGGTTAAAACCCTGTCTCTACTAAAAACACACAAAAAATTAGTCGGGCGTGGTGGTGGGCGCCTGTAGTCCCAGCTACTTGGGAGGCTGAGGCAGGAGAATGGCGTGAACCCAGGAGGCGGACCTTGCAGTGAGCTGAGATCATACCACTGCACTCCAGCCTGGGTGATAGAGCAAGACGCCGTCTCAAAAAAAAAAAAAAAAAAAATTTCTTTTTTGTACAGTCTCACTATGTCACCAGGGCTGGTTCCAAACTCCTGGTGATCCTCCTGCATTGGCCTCCCAAAGCGTTGGGATTATAGGCGAGAGCCATCATGCCTGGCCTCACTAAAATGTTTTTACTGTAGAAAACGAATTTATTCTTATGAAAAACATATAACTTAACATGTAGTGGGTTTACTATTTAAAAATTAATTAAGACATTTTAAAGTTTCATATTGTAGGCTGGGCGTGGTGGCTCATGCCTGTAATCCCAGCACTCTGGGAAGCCAAGGCAGGTGGATCACCTGAGGTCAGAAGTTCAAGACCAGCCTGGCCAACATGGTGAAACCCCATCTCTACTAAAAAATACAAAAATCAGCCGGGCATGGTGGTACACGCTTGTAGTCCCAGCTACACGGGAGGCGAGGCCGGAGAATCATTTGAACCCGGGAGGCGGAGGTTGCAGTGAGCCAAGATTGAGTCATTGCACTCAAGCCTGGGGGACAAGAGCCAGACTTCTCTCCAAAAAAAAAAAAAAAAAAAAATTTCATATTGTAAATAACAATAGATATAACCTACATAAATAAAAAACTGTGTGTGGGTCCTTGACTGTTTTTTTTGAGACAGTGTCTCATTCTGTCACCCAGGCTGGAGTACTGTGGCACGATCTCGGCTCACTGCAACCTCCACCTCCCGGGATCAAGCGATTCTCCTACCTCAGCCTCCAAGTAGCTGGGATTACAGGCATGTGGCACCATGCCCAGTGCATTTTTTGTATTTTTAGTAGAGACAGGGTTTCTCCATGTTGGCCAGGCTGGTCTCGAACTCCTGGGCTCAACTGATCCACCTGTCTCGGCCTCCCAAAGTGCTAGGATTACAGGTGTGAGCCACCATGCCCAGCTGGTCCTTGATAATTTTTAACAAATGTAAAGGGATCTTGGCTGGGCGCAGTGGCTCATGCCTGCAATCCCAGCAATTTGGGAGGCCGAGGTGGGTGGATCAGTCGAGCCCAGGAGTTTGAGACCAGCCTGGCCAACATGGCAAAACCCTGTCCCTACAAAAACATACAAAAATTAGCCAGGCATGGTGGCACACGCTTGTAGTCCCAGCTACACGGGAGGCGAGGCTGGAGGATCACTTGAGGAGGGGGTGGCTGCCAGCCTGGGTGACAGAGAGAGAGAAACCCCGTCTAAAAAAAAAAAAAAAAAAAAAAAAAAAAAGCCAGGCGCGATGGTTCATGCCTATAATCCCAGCACTTTGGGAGGCTGAGGTGGGTGGATCATCTGAGGTCAGGAGTTTGAGACCAGCCAATGTGGTGAAACCCCGTCTCTATTAAAAATACAAAAATTAAGCAGGCGTGGTGGCGGGTGCCTGTAATCCCAGCTACTTGGGAGGCTGAGGCAGGGAGAACTGCTTGAATCTGGGAGGCCGAGATGGCACTGTTGCACTCCATCTGGGCGACAGAGCAAGACTGTCTCCAAAAAAAAAAAGAGGCTGGGCACAGTGGCTCACACCTGTAATCCCAGCACTTTGGGAGGCTGAGGGGGGTGGATCACTTGAGGTCAGGAGTTTGAGACCAGCCTGGCCAACATGGTGAAACCCCGTCTCTACTAAAAATACAAAAATAGCTAGGCTTGGTGGCATGCACCTGTAATCCCAGCTACTTGGGAGGCTGAGGCATGAGAATCGCTTGAACCTGGGAAGCGGAGGTTGCAATGAGCCGAGATCATACCACTGCACTCCAGCCTGGGCGACAGAGTGAGACTCGGTCTCAAAAAAAAAAAAAAACAGAACGAACGAATGAAAGAAAGAAATGTAAAGGTATCCTGAGACGAGAAGGTTTGAGAATGGCCACCTTATACTTTTCTTGCAACTTTTATGTTTTTAGACAGAGTCTCACTCTGCCACCCAGGCTGCAGTATAGTGGCGTGACCTTGCCTCACTGCAACCTCTGCACCCTGGGTTCAAACGATTCTCATGCCTCAGCATCCTGAGTAGCTGGGATTACAGGTGTCCGCCATCATGCCTGGCTAATTTTTTGTATTTTTAGTAGAGATGGGGTTTCACCAAGTTGGCTAGGCTGGTATCGAACTCCTAGTGAGTAATCCACCCACCGCGGCCTCCCAAAGTGCTGGGATTACAAGTGTGAGCCACCGCGCCCGGCAACTTTTCTTTTTAAAAATTTTTTTTCTTTCCTAAACAAGCTAAAACAGAGCAAGTTTTCTGAAAGCTGAAATTCTATAAAACGTTACAAATATGTACAGAGTGCTCTAGCTTCTCAAAACTGGGACAATATGAGTTAAAAAAAAAAAAAAAAAAAGAAAGAAAATTAAAATGGAGAACACATAAAAAAAATCCTGGGTCTGTAATAGTGTTTTAAAAACAAAGGTAGGATACAGAGGAAGAGAAAGGGTAAACGGGAAAAATCTTCATAGAAGAATGCTAGCTAATACAAGTAAAAGGAAGAATAAATTTAGAAAATTACCATTTTATAACCCCCAATATGATAACTGACAGAAGTAAGTGCTGAACCACTGGGGGAAGGCTGCTGGGAAACAAGGATGGCCATCCTGGCTAACATGGTAAAACCCTATCTCTACTAAAAATACAAAAAAATTAGCCGGGCGTGATGGCGGGCACCTGTAGTCCCAGCTACTTCTGCACCATCTTCAGGAATCTGTAGTGGTCATGTCAGAAACGTGCAAGCTACATCTCATCAGGAAGAACTCACTGGAAGAATCCACAATGCGAACCACTCTGTGAAACAACTGATCTGTACATTGCAAAGTACTGAATGTCTTGAAGAAGAGAGGAAGGGCAAGACTGTTCTAGACTAAGAATAATGCATGAAACAATTAAATCATGTGTTGAAAATAGAGTTACCTAGACTTTTTTGGGAGAATGAGATGTCATGGAATTAATGCTGAACATTTTATGAAAGGGTAAGGGTACTCTAGCTGTGGGAAGAACACCTTCCTTGTAAGGAGCATTAGTATGCCCCAAAGGGTCTAGGAGTGAAGTGTTATATGTTGGTGAAGTGTCGCATGGTCTGACAAAAGAGAAGAGACAGAAGAAGAAAGAGAAAGGAAAGAGTAAGAGAGGGAAGGAGGGATAAGAAATATGACAAGATGTTAATAGCTGGAGAACCAAGGACAGGGGCATATGGGTGTTCACTCTACTCTCAATTTTTCTATGGGTTTGATAATTTTCTACATTAATAAAAATAAAATGAAGACAACTGCTACAAGTAACATTCTCAGGCTACAGGTACTGCAAATAAGAAAAAAATGAACACTCAATTTTCACTTTGGTGACCCTGCAAGTAGAAGGAAAAGCTGGTCATCTTGACGAACACCCTCTCTGGCTACTTCTCCCTGGAGGGTAATCAAGAAATGGAGACAATGGGGGCATCTAAGTCAGAACGGAGACTGCAAGACCAAGAAGCCACACCAGGACAAAGGCACACCAACAGTTCCCTTTACAACTGGCACTGAACACTGGCATGCCAATGCTCCTTGTTTAGAACGGCTGTCACATGGCCAGTCAGAGAAAGAACCTGTTGTGTGGGATTATTTGTGATACAGAATTACAGAGAGTCAACATGGCATTTTCTTCTCTGAAACATCTGTTACACCAAATCCTTCTTTATAATGGAATTTATGTTAATGAGATTTTACTTTTATAACTAAACTGAACAAATGTAGGATATCAAGAAAAACTAAATGCTTTAAACAAATTCCATTTCCTTATGAAAAAATCTAATAGCTTATCTGTACTAGTAATAAAGGATGGAGGAAGAGAAAGAAGCCTATGAGCTAATTAGACCTGTTCTTTCATTTCCACTAAGCCTCTCAGGACTATTTCTGGTTCCTGGGCCCTAGATACAAGATCCAATGTCTATTTTTATCGCTTTTCTTCAAGTATCTTTACATGATAGCAGAGGGAACTGTGTTTAAGAATCTTATAATCCTGAGACACTAGATACAGGTAGTATGTCAGGCTTACTTAACTACTCAATTTTCACACCTTATTCATATATTATTTGCAAATAACAGTAAAAATACTGAATCTCAATCTCCATAGCAGCCCTCAATTTTTGCCTCCTGGCTCATAAATGCAACAAAAAATGTCAGACTTCACTTTTCTGGGCTTTTGTAAACTTATTCAACCATTTCTTATGACCAAGACACAGACCTTGCTAGCAGAGTATGGATGAGACCTGGATGCACTCTCTACAGCCACTCACAGATGCAGAGGAAACCACTTCATTTGGAAGCAGGAAATCATATAATTTCTAAAGAATCCACGGCAGTTCCTACTCTGTTCACATTTATGTTTTCTTCAAGTACAACAAATTACAATATAATTCTGCCAAAGAGACATTCTTCATTATCAGATAAATTTGACCTTTATAGAATAGCCCTGGCCCATGTTCACAGAAATACACATTACTGAATAACCTCTACAACAAACCCAGCCTGCACCTAACAGTGACAGCGATAGGCAGGACTTCAGGACAGCTGTCCAAGGAGTGAAACACAGACCACTTATGGTAACAGTGACTGCAGAGGCACACCCCCTCCTATTCTACAACCGTCAGCACTATACCAGCTGAGGTAGAGAGGCTGAGCCCTAAGTTCAATGCCGAACAAAATTTAGACAGCACCTTGGGGCCAGGTGGGGGCTGAGGTGGGCGGATCCCTTGAGCTCAGAAGTTCAAGACCAGCCTGGGCAACATGCAACATAGGAAGACACCCTACTTTTACAAAAAAAAATTTAAAAATTAGCCAGATGTGGCCGGGCACAGTGGCTCACACCCGTAATCCCAGCACTTTGGGAGGCTGAGGTGGGTGGATCACGAGGTCAGGAGATAGAGACCATCCTGGCTAACAGGGTGAAACCCCATCTCTACTAAAAAATACAAAAAATTAGCTGGGCGTGGTGGCGGGAGCCTGTAGTCCCATCTACTTGGGAGGCCGAGGCAGGAGAATGGCGTGAACCCAGGAGGCAGAGCTTGCAGTGAGCCGAGATTGTGCTACTGCACTCTGGCCTGGGCAACAGAGCGAGAGTCCATCTAAAAAAAAAAAAAAAAAAAAATTAGGCAGGTCTAGCGGTGCACTCTGTAGTCCCAGCAACTCTGGAGATTGAGGTGAAGAGTGTCACTTGAGCCCGGGAGGTTGAGACTGTGAGCCGTGATGGTGCCACTGCACTCCAGCCTGGGTGACAGAGTAAGACCCTGTATCAAAAAAGACAGCACCTTGGCTCTGGCCAGATATGCCAACTCTCAATGCAGAGGGAGACTTATGGCTTACTGCAATGCACTCAGAAAGTTCTCTTACTTACTGGATTTCTTTTTATGCAAACTTAGTCCTTACCTTGGAATTCAACATAATTTCTGGAGCCCTGTACCAACGTGTGGCCACATATTCTGTCAGGAACCCTGTGTGATCATGGTCTGGATCTGCAACACGGGCCAGGCCAAAGTCACAGATCTAAGAGAGAAAAAAAACAGGATAACTTCTTAGAAATTCTAACCTTTCATATCAAAACATCACAAAAATAAAAAAGGCAATAGCAATAATAATGCTACTAAGTGGCAGATACTTTCTGGGCATTCTAGAAATTCAGTATTTAATTTTCCCAACAATCTGAAAAGCAATCAACATGTAGAGACCAGGACGCAGGCTGAAGAAGTCTTTATAGAACACACTTTAAGAAGCATCTCTACCTTTCATTATCTGCTTAGCACAAAGCAATCTCAATTAGGTGAATTGACAAAAACTGTTCTGGGTAAAGTCAGCAAAACCAACCAGTACCCTTTTCTCAGCCTGTCCTGCTGGAGCTCTCAGGACTGCTGTGAAGATCTGCACTGGCCTTCTATTTCTCAGACTCTACTTTCTGTTAGTCTTCTACTTAGTCTATAAATATAAGTATTTCCAAAGATTCTTCCCACTTCCTTCTTCCAGGTAGTCAAACCTACTCCCAAAGCTTTTTGTTTTTAAAGTTTCATGTACTAAAGAATATTTTATTTTTTAAAAAATACATAGTTTCTCATTTTCTCCGGTCTCAAGCATCTACTGGCCTTTCATCATCTGGCCTTCCAATACCATGGTGTGGCTTATTTTCTATTTTTAGTAGAGATGGGGTTTCACCATGTTGGCCAGGCTGGTCTCGAACTCCTCACCTCAGGTGATTCAACTACCTCAGCCTCCCAAAGTGTTGGGATTACAGATGTGAGCCACCATGCCCGGCCATGATTTTTTTTTAAGGTCTGTCAACACTACAATATCAAAGACTAACCAAATTTACATGACACTAATCAATACAATGCCAAGGCTACAAAATAAAAAAGCAGTAGTACTCAGTATAATTCCATACAAAGGAAAATAAACAAGGATATGGTAGAAGAAAATATACCTTTTGGGCTGTGTAAATTCAATTTTCAAAAACAAAGGAAGCCCCAAAGACGTGTTTCATTTGTATCTATCAGAGTCTTTCATAGGCATAGCCAGAATTTTCACATGTTGTGATCCCAGCATCTTGTGACTCCTACTGGGATTTCTGTGGGATCAGTCTAGTAAACAAGGGCACAGACTAATATAGCTCACATTCTCTGGTAGTTACACTAGAAATGTGCTTGCAGAGCCTCCAAATAGGGTCTGTAACCCTGGTGAGTTCCCGTGGTCCTGAAAAATAAAGTCTACAAGAGAGGATCCTGGAAGGGTCCTAAGATGTCAATGTCTGCTGGGTCTTAAGCTTCAGAAAATAAGTGCAAAGCATGTTTACGGAAACCAAAAATCAAGCTTATTTCTGTCGGCCTTGACTGATACCAGAGCCAAAAGTTAAAGGTCTAAGACACTGATAATAGCTGATATCGATAAGGGTTCAAGATATTTTGGTAAGGGTTCAAGAGTAAAAAACACTTTGTAACATAGAAGCCATTGGATAAAGGGAAGAAATCCTCGGGCCGGGCACGGTGGCTCACGCCTGTAATCCCAGCACTTTGGGAGGCTGAGGCGGGCGGGTCATGAGGTCAGGAGATCGAGACCATCCTGGCTAACACAGTGAAATCCCGTCTCTGCTAAAGATACAAAAAATTAGCCAGGTGAGGTGGCAGGCGCCTGTAGTCCCAGCTACTCAGGAGGCTGAGGTAGGAGAATGGCGTGAACCCCGGGGGGCGGAGCCTGCAGTGAGCCGAGATCGCGCCACTGCACTCCAGCCTGGGCAACAGCAAGACTCCGTCTCAAAAAAAAAAAAAAAAAGAAATCCTCTTGAAAATTCGAAAGGACCTAAATAACAGGAGGTCAGTGAGGCTGCAAGTTACAAACTTCCTAGGCCAAGGGGCCTGTGGGAACGGGCACCATGGTCACCACAAGGCATTGAGGATGTGGTAAAAGTGCAGTGATCCCAGAGCTCCAGCAAACACAAGTCCTCTCCTCATGTGGTGTTCTCAACTGTCATATGCACACTCAACTGCCACTGCCTCTTGCCCTGCTTGGACATGCTCACTGTAACAAATCAGTGACATACCATACCCATCTTTGAATGAGATTCTCTCTTCTCGCATTTATACCCATGAGAATGATGCACACACACTGCTGTATACGTTTTTTTTTTTTCTGAGATGGAGTCTCACCCTGTTGCCCAGGCTGGAGTGCAGTGGCGCCATCTCAGCTCACTGCAACCTCTGCCTCCCAGTGATTCTCGTGCCTCAGGCTCCCAAGTAGCTGGGATTACAGGTGTGCGCCACCACATCCAGCTAATTTGTTTGTATTTTCAGTAGAGACAGGGTTTCACCAAGTTGGCCGGACTGGACTTGAACTCCTGACCTCAGGCGATCCGCCTGCCTCAGCCACTCAATGTGTTGGGATTATAGGCGTGAGCCATGGCACCTGACTGCTGTATACTTTTAAAATATTAGTAAAGGCCGGGTGCAGTGGCAAACGCCTGTAGAATCCCAGCACTTTGGGAGGTCAAGGTGGGCGGATCATGAGATCAGAAGTTCGAGACCAGCCTGGCCAATATGGTGAAACCCTGTATCTACTGAAAATACAAAAATTAGCCAGGCATGGTGGTGGGCACCTGTAATCCCAGCTACTCAGGAAGCTTCAGCAGGAGAATTGCTTGAACCCAGGAGGTGAAGGTTGCAGTGAGCGGAGATCACGCCACTGCACTCCAGCCTGGGCAACAAAGCAAGACTCTGTCTGGAAAAATAAAATTAAAATAAATAAAATTAAATTAAAATTAATAAAATAAAATAAAAATAAAATGTTAGTCAATTGTACCACTTTAAATATCCAAAACATACTGTTATGCTTCTGATTCTTTGTGTTAACTTGGGTTTTCAAGACGATGCCTAAATTATGCCACGGCCAACAACTCGTGTGTGTGAGTGTGAGCAGGTGAACAGAACGGCCTTAAAGACAAGTCCATAAACTGGGAATAGACAACAGAGAAAGTAGTCTGGTTCTATTTGTTTTATTCTTAAGGATGAACACTTTCAAGCAAAAATAAGAGCCAATTCTTTTTTTTTTTTTTTGAGACGGAATCTCACTCTGTCACCCAGGCTGGAGTGCAGTGGCGCAATCTCGGCTCACTGCAAGCTCCGTCTCCCAGGTTCACGCCATTCTCCTGCCTCAGCCTCTCCGAGTAGCTGGGACTACAGGCGCCCGCCACCACGCCCGGCTAATTTTTTTGTATTTTTAGTAGAGACGGGGTTTCACCGTGGTCTCGATCTCCTGACCTCGTGATCCGCCCGCCTCGGCCTCCCAAAGTGCTGGGATTACAAGCGTGAGCCACCGCGCCCGGCCAATAAGAGCCAATTCTTCCCAGAAATGTTATATGCTTAAAATATTGATTGAGAATGTCTCTCCAAAAACAAAAGCAATCTGCCATAACAGGGCTATGATGATAACCAAAAGAAAAAAAAAAAACACGAGGAGACATAAAAATATTCACTGCAAATTTTCAAGAAAATCATTAAGTGCCAAAGAAGTAGTAGAGCCATCCTAAACATAGCTTTATTCATTTTGTGCCCACCTGACTCTTAGTTGCACTGATCCAGGGAAAGGAGCTGGTTCCATCCCATGTGGAAAGGACATAAACCTGTATCAGAGGGATCCCAAGAGGTGACAGAGTCCAATCCACACAATATCTGATGAAGGAAGCTGTCTTCTACAACATCTCACTGGACATTGGCCACCGTATTCACCCACCGTGACAAAACCCACTGCTTTTTACACACAGTTCTAGAAGGTTCCCCATGATCTACTTGCAACCAACCTTTCTAGCTTAGTGTCGATGACGTCCTATTACTCATCCAATGCTGCAGCCACAGGAAGACTCAGTGTTTTCGGTAGTAGTCCCTCCCTTCTTATTTTATTTCTGTACTCTCTGCCTACGATACCCTATGTCCAATACAGCCGCTGGCCTGCCACAAGAAAAGCTACCCATCCTCGAGGGCCGGCACAGATACCACCTTCTTCTTGCTGCCTCCCAGCCCCAGCCAGAGCTAGCCCACCTCTGTCCTTTGCATTTGTACACCATCTTTTTCTCCATCTCAGTTATAGAACATCTCATTATAATCACCTACTGTCTACCAGATTTCTGATCTATCAGTTTTCAGATTTCAAGGGCAGACCCTCATCTCTCTTGTCTGGCGTATCTCACAGGGCTTCTCATAGGAGTGTCTGTTGAACTGAAATCCAATAAATGATTATTGCTATACATCTATACGTACTTAAGCAGCTTTATTAAGCTATAATTCACACACCATACAATTTGCTCATTTAAAGTGTATAACTCAATGGTTTTAGTATTATAATGGTGGACTTAACCATTACCACCATCCAATTTGAAAATATTTTTATAACCTCAAAAATAAATTCCAGTGAGTTGGTATTCCTTCCTTCATTATTCTCCCAACTCCTCTAGCCCTAGGCAATCAGTAATCCACTAATCTAATTTTTGTCTCTATGGATTTGCCTATTCTAGACATTTCATGTAAACAGAATCATACAATATGTGTCTTTTGTGGCTGCCTTCCTTCACAGACATGTTTGCAAGATTCATCCATGTTGTAGCATTATCAGTACTTCACCCCTTTCTCTTCTACTGTGTGGATCCACCACATTCTATTTATTCATCATCAGCTGGACATTTGGATTGTTTCTACTTACTGGCTACAGTGAACAATATCGCTATGAAGATTTGTGTTCAAGTTTTTGTGTAGATGCATGTTTTCATTTTCACTAAGGAGTGGAATCCTCACTAACACTTACTATCTGACTTTTTAATTACAGCCATCCTAGTTAGCATAAAGTTTTTCAATGTAATTTTGATTTGCATTTTTCTACTGACTAATGATGTCAAGCATCTACCATTCCATGTGCTTATTGCCATCTGTATGTCTTCTTTAGAGAAATGTCTATTCAGATCCTTTGTCCATTTTTTAAACTAGGCTATTTATCTTTTCATTATTGAGTTATAAGAGTTCTTCATATATTCTAGTTGTAAGTCCCTTATCAGATGTATGATTTGCAAATACCTTCTCTCATTCTGTGGCTTGCCTTTTCACTTTTTTGATGGTTTGCTTTGTAGCACAAGTTTCTAATCTTGATGGAATCCACTTACTTTTTTTCTTTTGTTGCTTGTGCTTTTGGTGTCATGTCTAAGAGGCTTTGCCTAACATAAGATTGCAAAGATTTACTTCTATGTTTTCTAAGAGTATTAAAGTTTTAGCTTTTAAATTGAGTTCTTCAATCCATTTTGAATTTTTTTTTCCTTTTGAGACAAGGTCTCACTCTGTCACCCCAGATGGAGTGCAGTGGCGCAATCTCTGCTCACTGCAATTTCCACCTCCCAGGCTCAAGCAGTCCTCCCACTCAGCCTCCTGAGAAGCTGGGACCACAGGCACATGCCACCACGCCCAGATTAATTTTTTTGTATTTTTGGTAGAGATGGGGTTTTGCCATGTTGCCCAGGCTGGTCTTGCTCTGGAGCTCAGGCAATCTGCAGGCCTTGGCCTCCCAAAGTGCTGGGATTACAGGCGCAAACCACTGCACCCAGCCATTTTGAGTTAATTTTTTCATCTTTTTGTATGTGGCTATTCAGTTGTCCCAGATTCATTTGCTGAAAGGACTATTCTTTCCCCAATGAATGGTCCTGGCATCCTTGCCAAAATCAGTTGACCAGAGATACATGGGTTTATTTACTGACTCTCACTTCAATTCCACTGACCTATATGTCTATTCTTATGCCAGTAGCACACTGTCTTGATTACTGTGTTTTGCAGTAAAAGTTTTGAAATCAGGAAGTGTATCAGTTCTCCATATGAATTTCCATAGGAATTTTAGGATCAGCCTGTCAATTTCTATAGAAAAAAACAACTGGGGCTTTGATAGGGATTGCACTAAATCTGCAGATCAATTTGGAGAAAACTGCCATCTTAACAGTATTAAGTCTTATGATCCACGGACATGGGATGTCTTCTCATTTATTTAGGTCTTCTTGAATTTCTGTGCATTTTTTTGGACTGAATCTACATCACTCCATCACATTTAAGATATCCATAAATTTCCCTCGTTTACCTGTGACACCCATTAAAATAGAAATATGTAAATGCTGCATATTTTCAGAACTCTGAGGACTGTAAAGAATTTGGGGTGTTCTTATTTAGTTGGAATGCCTTATTAGGTATTAAAGTCAGTGAGGTTAAGTTTTCTGCTGCTATCTTTTGAATAAAATTTATTGAAGAAAAATGTCACCAACATGTTTTGTTGATTTTAATGATTTTAAAACTAACACATAAGGCCAGGCACGGTGGCTCACACCTGTAATACCAGCACTTTGGGAGGCCAAGGTGGGCAGATCACGAGGTCAGGAGATCGAGACCATCCTGGCTAACATGTGAAACCCCATCTCTACTAAAAATACAAAAAAAAAATAAAAAAATAAAAAAATAAAAAAATTAGCCGGGCGTGGTGGCGGGTGCCTGTAGTCCCAGCTACTCGGGAGGCTGAGGCAGAAGAATGGTGGGAACCCGGGAGGCAGAGCTTGCAGTGAGCTGAGATAGCGCCACTGCACTCCAGCTTGGGCGACAGGGCGAGACTCCGTCTCAAAAAACAAACAAACGAACAAAAAAACTAACACATAATGTACATGATCCTGTTTATCTATATAAAGTATAAAAGTACACATTTATGTAAGAGCATAGAAAATACTTTGGGAGAAAATACACCAATTTGTTTTTTGGGGACAAAGTTTTGCTCTGTCACCCAGGCTGGCATGCAGTGGTGTGATCTCGGCTCACTGCAACCTCTGCCTCCCAGGTTCAAGCGGCTCTCCTACCTCAGCTCCCATGTAGCTGGGATTACAGGCGCGTGCCACCATGCCCGGCTGATTTTTGTATTTTTAGTAGAGATGGGGTTTTGCCATGTTGGCCAGGCTGGTCTTGAACTCCTGACCTCAGGTGATACGCCCACCTTGGCCTCCCAAGATGCTAGGATTACAGGTGTGAGCCACCGCAACTGGCCACCAATTTGTTATAGTAGTTAGTTATCTTGGCCTGGTGCTGTGGCCCACATATGTAATCCCAGCACTTTGGGAGGCCAAGAAAGGAGGACTGCTTGAGCCCAGGAGTTCCAGACCAGCCTGGGCAACATACGAAGACTCTGTCTTTAAGGAAAAAAAAAAAAAAAAAAGATCTCTGGGGAGAAAGGAGCAATGGGATAAGGAAGAAGAGGAAGACTACCACACTTTACTAGCATTTTTGCCATAAAAATGTTTTTGGGTATTTCTGGTGTAATTTAAAATATGAATAATGACAAATATAACTATGCTTCAGTGAAAGGGTTTTTCAATATATATCACCTTAATAGTAAATAACCTGGCTGACCTTGAGATCACAGGTGGTGTTGAGCAGCAGGTTGGAAGGCTTGAGGTCACGGTGCAGAACGTTAGCTGAATGGATATATTTTAACCCTCTGAGGATCTGGTAAAGAAAATAGCAGATATGGTCGTTGCTGAGGTGTTGTGTCTTCAAGAGCTTGTAAAGATCTGTTTCCATGAGGTCCTGTACTATATATCTGTTTGCACAGGTTAAGGTAAAACACCAATTAGCTGGTCACATTTAGCAAAGCATTGAAAACAAAAATGCATCCTCTCTTGACTCTTTTCCCAAACAGTCCATCATTACACCATGAGGCCCTTAAAGGAAAGAAGAAACTGAGGAAAACTTGGTTTCCTTCATGGAAGGAATCTGAAGTCGTTAACTCCTTTTAGGTCCTGTGAGATGGCAGGCATTACGGCATTACATCTGACTGATGCAGCTATGGGCCTAGACTGAGATCTGAAACAGGCTGTTAGGGAAATTCTGGTCAATCTTGAAGTCTCAACCTCTTTGCTCTCTAAATTGTCCACCACCAACGAACCCCCTTCAAGGTTTGCTGGAAACACTGATAGCCTGTAAGTAGCACATACTCCCTCCTCTGTTTGGTCCAGTAACCTGTAATGTCACTATTCTTTTTACTTCTTGTTGCCGCTCCCCTCCTCTCCCAAGCTCCTCAAAAGCCAAACATAAAACTTCCAGAAATACAGGTCTAGAAACTTACTAGTAAATCCAACCCTAAGTCTATTTTCTTGACTCTTCCATTACTGTTAAGATCTTAAATAAATAAGACTATGGGCAAGTCGTTCTAAGAAGGGGTTTGTGCTAGTTTTGCTCCTCATGCTTTCTTGCTTGGTCCCGTATTTAACTACCTAAAACTTTAGCTATGGCTACTTTCTTTCTTACAGAAATTAAATTATTGGCCGGGTGCGGTGGCTCATGCCTGTAATCCCAGCACTTTGGGAGGCCGAGGTGGGCGGATCACGAGGTCAGGAGATCGAGACCATCCTGGCTAACACGGTGAAACCCCGTCTCTACTAAAAATACAAAAAACAAATTAGCCGGGCGAGGTGGCGGGCGCCTGTAGTCCCAGCTACTTGGGAGGCTGAGGCAGGAGAATGGTGTGAACCCCCGGGGGGCGGAGCCTGCAGTGAGCCAAAATCGCGCCACTGCACTCCAGCCTGGGCAACAGCAAGACTCCATCTCAAAAAAAAAAAAAAAAGAAATTAAATTATTAAAGCATTTAGCCTTTAACTTCATCATAGTATTATTTCATTAGCAGTATTTCTGCATTTCTTTCACTCACTTCTGTGTAAACACTATTCTCTGTTTCTTACAGATTTATGCTACAGGAGGCGCAGCATGGGATTCAAAGGAAACATGATTTAAAAATCTGTCATCTGAGAGAGGCTTATTTTCACAGCAAAAAGTAAAGCAGGACCAACAGGTGGTAGTGGCAGGAGGCATTTCACTTCAAATATCACTACAACTTATTGACAGAGCTGTTTAAAAATGGAAAGGGCTGCCTAGAGACAGCAAGTTCCCGCACCCTGGAGGGGCGGAATATAAATTGGGTAAACTGGTAGGAGTGCTGTATAACCCTCTCCCTTCTGGCAGATCCTCTTCAGTATACTTAACCTCTCTATCTTTCAAATGGAGCCTTTACCCAGGCAGCATCCTCTAGATCTGTTCAGTCCAGATTTCTAAATGTTGGTCATAGTTAATCACATAATTTCAGAGCTTAGTTGACCTTAAAGATCATGATGACCAGTTCCTTCATTTTAAAGGTGGGGAAACTGAGACCTAAAGTGGTAACCTGACTAAGATCAGGACAGTCCTGATTTCACCAGGTAGATAGCCAGGGCACCCTCTTTCTTAGTCTACTACTGATCTTCCCTTTACCTTTTCTTCATCATCACGAACCATCCCTTGGACAGAAAAAACATGACTGCAAACAGAGTTAACCAAGATTTTCCATGACTAGACTTAGGGAGTAAATGGCAAACAGATTACGATTTTCCCTTTAGCATGTTTAATGCACTTTTCCTTTAAGTTCAGGGAATTTCAAGTTCTATTTACTCAACAAGGTTACCAAGCAGTGGAATTGGCCAGTTGCCTAAAAAGGATACACATCTTTCATTTGCTCGATGGTTGGTGCTCGAATAATGTCATTGATTCCAATGATGTTCTCATGTCTGAAGCGCAGTAAGATTTTTATCTCCCTCAGGGTTCTCTGGCAGTAGGTCTGGTGCTCAAAGGGGCTGATTTTCTTGATGGCTACTCGAACTTTGTTGACATTATCATACGCAGAGCTTAAAAAAGAGAGAGAGAGAGAGATGGCATTAAAAACAGCCCTCAGAATATTTGAAGAAGGCAAGTTGGTAAAGTATTATATTTTTAACACTCTGTGTAAATACCTGTTTCACCATGAAGGCAGCATGTATATTATCCACAAAAAGGCCTCAAGCTAGGGAGGATGGATGCAACTGACACGAGAGCACACAGTGACTCTCAAAACTAACCGAGAACCTAGCCCTGTTAACTGGGTGAATGTCTTGCCTTTATAAACCCAGAAATACACAAACAAGCATTCTCCCATTGTCTTAAACAGCAACTGCATTCTGGTGAGAGTAATCACTTCTGTCTCCAAAACACCTTCTTACTGTTGTATCAAATTCCTCTGACACAGAAGAAACATTCAAATAACCTACAACGGTACATCTTTATCCCTAACAAAAATGGACCCAAGAGAACACCTTGATTACTTCTATTAACTTTGTTTCTCTCACTTGCAAAACGACATTACCATTTCTTCCCCCAAGAAACTGATCAAGATGTTTGGGTAGTTTTATAACAAAACCTAGAAAGTATTCTTCGAAAAACACATTTGTGGCAATAACATGGGGCCCAGTTCTTTCCTAGTTGTCCTTAATGTCTGATAAACCAGAATTCTAAACAAAAGCAATAATAAAAATTATACCTTCAATCTTATGAATTTGAATCTTGAGTATTACTACTATCTTTATGATAAACATTCTATTACAATCTTGTGTATAAGAAATTTTCATATTAATAAATGTCAACATCTGGCCCACTGACCAAAGCAATCAAATAACATTGACAAGCAATAAGACAACATTTCTTGTTTCCTTGGGGTAAGTGCTAGAATAGAAAACAGTAAAATAACTTTATTTTAAAGTTTATGCTTCTAGGGCCAGGTGCAGTGGCTCACGCCTGCAATCCCAGCACTTTGGGAAACTGGGGCGGGTGGATCACTTGAGGACAGGAGTTTTGAGACCAGCCTGGACAACATGGTGAAACCCCGCCTCTACTAAAAATACAAAAAAATTAGCCAGGCATGGTGGCATATGCCTGCAATCCCAGCTACTTGGGAGGCTGAGGCACAAGAATCACTTGAACCTGGGAGATGGAGGTGGCAGTGAGCCAAGATTGTACCACTGCACTCCAGCTTGGGCGACAGAGTGAGACTCCGTCTCTAAATTAAATAAAGTTTATGCTTCTATAATATTTATCAGTCTACTAATCCTAAGAATTATTGATACATTTGTCTGATTCTATGACAAGATAATGCTCTGGAGGGGAACTCTGTCTTACTAGGATCCAATTATCCTACAACACCATTAACATACAGTACACAGGTGGCCCCAAATGCTTTGAAATGAAGTATATGTTCTTAAGTAAAATAACCACTACTCAAATCTTATTTTGCTTTGGTTTGGTACATGAGGCCCTAAGCCAGTGATTTTCAGTTAGGCAACAGCATATATAATAATAATAATTTAACATAGTATTAAAAAGCATATATAATAAGCAAGCTTATTCAATATTGGGAATATTTTTAGAAATAAAAATTCTATTTTGGTAATTCAAATCATAGAACAAGAGTTCAACAACAGCACAGATTAGTTACAAAATACTGGTTTAAACTCAACATTACAATTTTCTAGTGTTAATATTATAAATTTCTCGTGTTAACAGTCAAATGTGGCCATAATTTGTTCTGCAAAATTATAATCCAACAAAATTTTTGGAGAGAAGAGCTTATGGTCAGTGTGCCCCTCTACTGTATCAACACTCAGTGACGAAATAACTGCCCTCCCCCCCAGCCTTTTAAGAATTTATCTGGGGAAGGAGTCTTGCTCTGTCGCCCAGGCTGGAGTGCAGTTGTATGATCTTGGCTTACTGCAAGCTCCCCATCCTGGGTTCAGGCCATTCTCCTGCCTCAGCCTCCCGAGTAGCTGGGACTACAGGCCCCACCACGACGCCTGGCTAATTTTTTGTATTTTTAGAAGAGACGGGATTTCACCGTGTTAGCCAGGATGGTCTCGATCTCCTGACATCGTGATAGGCCCGCCTCGGCCTCCCAAAGTGCTGGGATTACACAGTGAGCCACCACACCCGGCCAACTGCCTCCTTTTAAGTAAGAAAACATGAGATCATCCTCACCTGGTCCCACTTGAAAAAAAGGAGTTTGGTCTGTTCTTGTCTGCTCCACTTAACCATTCTGCTGCCTTTTTGGTTTATGTAATCTATCTTTCATAGAACTGATGATAAAGAGGGTTACACTCTTCCATAACAACTCCATACTTGCTAGCTTCTCCTTGGGTTTCTTGGTTTTGTTTTATATATTTTATTGTTGATACTTGGCAAATAAGGCATACCATGAACTTTCAGGTGTCTATAAACAGTTTATGCTTTAAAATCACTTTGACATTACCAACTGTATCTTGTCTTGCTCAACCCCTTTTGTCCCTAACTACCACCACACTACGGGTTTGTGCTATAAATGTGTCTCTTATCACAAGAATCCAAAGATGGTTAATTAAAAAGGAACATTAAAAAAGAAGGCCAGGGGCGGTGGCTCATGTCTGTAATCCCAGCACTTTGGGAGGCCAAGGCAGGCAGATCATGAGGTCAGGAGATTGAGACCATCCTGGCCAAAATGGTGAAACTCCGTCTCTACTAAAAATACAAAAATTAGCTGGGTGGGGTGGTGCGTGCCCATAGTCCCAGCTACTCGGGAGGCTGAGGCAGAAGAATGGCTTGAACCCAGGAGGTGGAGGCTGCAGTGAGCCAAGATCGCACCACTGCACTCCAGCCTGGTGACAGAATGAGACTCGGTCTCAAAAAAAAAAATAGTGGCAGTCCTAATGGGTGTGTGGTGATAGCTCATTGTGGTTTTGATTTGCATTTCTCTAATGATTCATGATGATGACTATCTTTTCTTATGTCTTTTTCTGAAATGTTTATTCAACGTTATGCCTTTTTTTTTTTTTTTTTTTTTTTTTTTTTGAGACGGAGTCTCGCTATGTCGCCAGGCTGGGGTGCAGTGGCGCAATCTCGGCTTACTGCAACCTCTGCCTCCTGGGTTTATGCGATTCTCCTGCCTCAGCCTCCTGAGTAGCTGGGATTACAGGATCTCCTGACCTCATGACCCGCCTGCCTTGGCCTCTCAAAGTGCTGGAATTACAGGCATGAGCCACCCACCACGACCAGCCAGGACTGCCACTATTTAAAAACAAACATTTCTCTGATGGCCAGTGATGATGAGCATTTCTTCATGTGTTTTTCGGCTGCATAAATGTCTTCTTTTGAGAAGTGTCTGTTCATGTCCTCTGCCCACTTTTTGATGGGGTTGTTTGTTTTTTTCTTGTAAATTTGTTTGAGTTCATTGTAGATTCTGGATATTAGCCCTTTGTCAGATGAGTAGGTTACAAAAATTTTCTCCCATTCTGTAGGTTGCCTGTTCACTCTGATGATAGTTTCTTTTGCTGTGCAGAAGCTCTTTAGTTTAATGAGATCCCATTTGTCGATTTTGGCTTTTGTTGCCATTGCTTTTGGTGTTTTAGACATGAAGTCCTTGCCCACGCCTATGTCCTGAATGGTATTGCCTAGGTTTTCTTGTAGGATTTTAATGGTTTTAGGTCTAACATCTAAGTCTTTAATCCATCTTGAATTAATTTTTGTATAAGGTGTAAGGAAGGGATCCAGTTTCAGCTTTCTGCATATGGCTAGCCAGTTTTCCCAGCACCATTTATTAAATAGGGAATCCTTTCCCCATTTCTTGTTTTTGTCAGGTTTGTCAAAGATCAGATAGTTGTAGCTATGCGGCATCATTTCTGAGGGCTCTGTTCTGTTCCATTGATCTACGTCTCTGTTGTGGTACCAGTACCATGCTGTTTTGGTTACTGTAGCCTTGTAGTATAGTTTGAAGTCAGGTAGCGTGATGCCTCCAGCTTTGTTCTTTTGGCTTAGGATTGACTTGGCAATGCGGGCTCTTTTTTGGTTCCATATGAACTTTAAAGTAGTTTTTTCCAATTCTGTGAAGAAAGTCATTGGTAGCTTGATGGGGATGGCATTGAATCTATAAATTACCTTGGGCAGTATGGCCATTTTCACGATATTGATTCTTCCAACCCATGAGCATGGAATGTTCTTCCATTTGTTTGTATCCTCTTTTATTTCATTGAGCAGTGGTTTGTAGTTCTCCTTGAAGAGGTCCTTCACATCCCTTGTAAGTTGGATTCCTAGGTATTTTATTCTCTTTGAAGCAATTGTGAATGGGAGTTCGTTCATGATTTGGCTCTCTGTTTGTCTGTTATTGGTGTACAAGCAAAACCACAGTGAGATACCATCTTACACCAGTTAGAATGGCCATCATTAAAAAATCAGGAAACAACAGGTGCTGGAGAGGATGTGGAGAAATAGGAACACTTTTACACTGTTGGTGGGACTGTAAACTAGTTCAACCATTGTGGAAGTCAGTGTGGCGATTCCTCAGGGATCTCGAACTAGAAATACCATTTGACCCAGCCATCCCACTACTGGGTATATACCCAAAGGACTATAAATCATGCTGCTATAAAGACACATGCACACGTATGTTTATTGCGGCACTATTCACAATAGCAAAGAGTTGGAACCAACCCAAATGTCCAACAACGATAGACTGGATTAAGAAAATGTGGCACATATACACCATGGAATACTATGCAGCCATAAAAAATGATGAGTTCGTGTCCTTTGTAGGGACATGGATGAAAGTGGAAAACATCATTCTCAGTAAACTATCGCAAGGACAAAAAACCAAACACCGCATGTTCTCACTCATAGGTGGGAATTGAACAATGAGAACTCATGGACACAGGAAGGGGAACATCACACTCCGGGGACTGTTGTGGGGTGGGGGGAGGGGGGAGGGACAGCATTAGGAGATACACCTAATGCTAAAGGACGAGTTAATGGGTGCAGGAAATCAACATGGCACATGGATACATATGTAACAAACCTGCACATTGTCACATTGTGCACATGTACCCTAAAACCCTAAAGTATAATAAAAAAAAAAAAAAAAAAAAAAAAAGTAGATTAGGTTAAAAAAACTGCATTAGGATTTTTCCAGGTAAATATATCAATGTCATCTAAAAAAAAAAAACAAAAAAAAACAACAAAAAAAAACAAAAAACAAACAAACAAAACAAACAAACAAACAAACAAACAAACAGAAAACCGTAAGTCTGATGTGGATAAATTCAAACCTTCGTACTCTATTGTTGAGTGTGTAAAATGGTGTAACCACTTGGAAATTCCTCAAAAAATTAAAAACAGAATTCCCATATGGTCCAGCAGTCCCACTTCTGAGCATATATCCAAAACAATTCAAAGTAGAATCTCCAAGAGCTATTGGCAGGTTCAGGTTCACTGCAGCATTATGCACAATACCCAAGATGTGGAAGCAACCAAAATGTCCACTATGGATGAATGGATAAAGAAAATATAGCATATACAAAGAGTGGAATATTATTCAGTCTTAAAAAAAAAAGAAATTCAATTCAGCATCCAAAAACCATGCCTAATTGTTTTTATTTTTTATTTATTTGTTTTTTTTTTTTTTTGAGACAGAGTCTCGCTCTGTCGCCCAGGCTGGAGTGCAGTAGCACAGTAGCGCATCTTGGCTCACTGCAAGCTCCGCTTCCTGGGTTCTCGCCATTCTCCTGCCTCAGCCTCCCGAGTAGCTGGGACTACAGGCGCCCACCAACATGCCCGGCTAATTGCCTTTTTTTTTTTGTATTTTTGGTAGAGATGGGGTTTCACCGTGTTAGCCAGGATGGTCTCCATCTCCTGACCTCATGATCCGCCTGCCTTGGCCTCTCAAAGTGCTGGGATTACAGGCGTGAGCCACCGCACCCGGCCAGTTGTTTTTAATTTAAAAACTTTTTGGTAGAGATGGGGTCTCACTATGTTATCCAGGCTGGTCTTGAACTCCTGGTCGTAAGTGATCCTCCCACCTCAGCCTCCCAAAGTGCTGGGATAACAGGCATGAGCCATTGTGCCTGGCCTGAATTAATATTCTTAAAATGTCTACACTACTCAGTGTGGTCTGCAGAGTCAATGTAATCCCTATCAAAGTTCCAATGGCATTTTTCACAGAAACAGAAAATGTAATCTTTAAATTCATATATGGAACCACAAAAGACCCCATACAGCCAAAGCAATCTTGAGCAAGAACAAAGGTGGAGGCTTCACATCACCTGATTTCAAAATACACTACAAAGCTATAGTAACCAAAACAGCATGACACTGTGGGGATAGGGTGAAATGTGCAGATAATTTGTTAGAGTATAAAGTTTCAGTTAACCAGGATGAGTAAGTTCTAGAGCTCTATCCTACAGCATGGGGACTATAGTTAATAATAATGTATTATATACTTGCAAATTACTAAAAGATTAGATCTTAAACAGTCTCACCACAAAAAGTATGTGAGATAACAGATATGTTAATTACCTTGATTTAATCTTTTCACAATATACATATATATCGAAACATCATGTTGTACATCATGAATATATACTAATTTTTTTTCCAGCACTTCCACCTCAGTTTCATATACTAATTTGTATTTGTCAATTATACCTTAATAAAGCTGGGTGGGGGGCAGGGAATCAGCATGGTACTGGCATAAAAACAGACAAATAGACAAATGGAACAGAATAAAGAGTCCAAACATAAAGGATAGTCTCTTCAACAAATGGTGCTGGGAAAATTGGATATCTACTTGCAAAAGAATAAAATGGATACTTATTTCACGCCCTATAAAAAAAAATCAAATCAAGATAGATTAAAGACAAAAACTGTAAAACCTGAAATCATAAAACTACTAGAAGAGGCTGGGTGCGGTGGCTCACCCTGTAATCCCAGCACTTTGGGAGGCCAAGGCGGGTGGATCACGAGATCAGGAGATCAAGACCATCCTGGCTAACACGGTGAAACCCTGTCTCTACTAAAAATACAAAAAAAAAAAAAAAAAGAAAAAAGAAAAAAATTAGCCAAGTGTGGTGGCAGGCGCCTGTAGTCCTAGCTACTTGGGAGGCTGAGGCAGGAGAATGGCATGAACCTGGGAGGCAGAGCTTGCAGTGAGCTGAGATCATGCCACTGCACTCCAGCCTGGGTGACAGAGACAGACTCCATCTCAAAAAAACAAAACAAAACAAAACAAAACAAAAGCAAACAAACAAACAAAAAAAAACTACTAGAAGAAAATATAGGGGGAAAGCTTCTTGACATTGGTCTGGGCAATTATTTTTTGGTTGTGACCCCCAAAGCACAGGCAACAAAAGCAAAAATAGACAAATGGAATTACATCAAACTAAAAAGCTTCTGCACAGCACAAGCAGCAATCAACAGAGTGAAGAGACAACCTAACGAATGGGAGAAAATATTTACAAACCACATATCTGATAAGCGGCCAATATTTAAATATATAAGAAATTCGAACAATTCAACAGCAGGAAACAAACAAAATATTTAAAAATGGGCAAAGGCCAGGTGCAGTGGCACCTGCTTGTAGTCCTAGCTATTCAGGAGGCTGAGGTAGGAAGATTGCCTGAGACCAACAGTTCAAGACCAGCCTGGGCAACACAGAGAGACCCTGTCTCAAAAATGGAAAAAAAGCAGGTGCGGGTGGTAGGGAGTGGGGGCAAAGAACTCGAATAGACATTTCTCAAAATAAGACATACAAATGGGCAACAGGTATATGAAAAAAGGCTCAACATCACTAATCAGAAAAATGCCAATCAAAACCACAACGAGCTACCACCTCACAGCTATTAGAATGGCTATTATCAGCCGCGTGTGGTGACTCATGTCTGTAATCCCAGCACTTTGGGAGACCAAGACAGGCGGATCACCTGAGGTCAGGAGTTTGACACTGGCCTGGCCAACATGGTGAAACCCTGTCTCTACTAAAAATACCAAAGTTAGCCAGGCGTGGTGGCTGGTGCCTGTAATCCTGGCTACTTGGGAGGCTGAGTCAGGAGAATCACTTGAACCTAAGAGGCGGAGGCTGCAGTGAGCCAAGATGGCACCACTGCACTCCAGCCTGGGCAACAAGAGTGAAACTCTGTCTCCAAAGAAAAAAAAAAAAAAAAACTTAAATGTTCTTGCCCCCACCACACACAAACGTAACTATGTGAGGTGATGGGTATCTTAATTAGCTTTACTGTGGGGATCATTTCGCAAGGTATACATATATCAAAACATCACGTTTAACACAGTAAATATATACAACTTTTATTTGTCAATTATGCCCCAATAAAGGTGGGGGGAAAAACCAAAAAGGTCATTCTATCACATGCTATAACATGGATGAAGCTTGAGGACGTTATATCAACAGAAATAAACAAGTCACAAAAGACAAATACTGCATAATTTCACTTATATGTGATATCGAATATTAACAAACTCATAGAATCAGAAAGGTGAATGGTGGTTACAAATGGCTGAGGAGAGAGAGAAATGGGGAGATGTGTTCAAGAGTACAGGTTTTCAATTTTCCAAGATGAAAAAGTTCTAGATCTGTTGTGCAACAATGTGAATATACTTAACACTACTGAACTGTGTACTTAAAAATGATTAAGATGGTAAATTGTATTTTTTACCAAAACATGTAATTAACCAAAATAATTTTTCTTTGTAAAGAGATGAAGTCTCGGCTGGGCACAGTGGCTCATGCCTATAATCCCAGCACTTTGGGAAGCCGAGGCAGGTGGATCACGAGGTCAGGAGATTGAGACCAGCCTGGCTAACATGGTGAAACACTGTCTCTACTAAAAATACAAAAATTAGCAGGGCGTGGTGGCATGCGCCTGTAATCCCAGCTACTCAGAAGGCTGAGGCAGGAGAGTTGCTTGAATCCGGGAAGCAAAGGTTGAGTGAGCTGAGATCGTGCCACTGTACTCCAGCACTGGGCGACAGCACAAGACTCCGTCTCAGGGGGAAAATAAGCGAGAGAGAGAGAGAGAGACACACACACAGAAAGAGAGAGAGATGAAGTCTCACTATGCTGCCCAGGCTGGTCCTGAACTCCCGAGGTCACTTCCTCAGACTTCACAGTAGTTGGGACTACATGCACATGCCATGGCACCTAGCTTAAAAAAAATTTTTTTAGGCCGGGCGCGGTGGCTCATGCTTGTAATCCCAGCACTTTGGGAGGCCGAGGCGGGCGGATCACGAGGTCAGGAGATCGAGACCACGGTGAAACCCCGTCTCTACTAAAAATACAAAAAAAATTAGCCGGGCGTGGTGGCGGGCGCCTGTAGTCCCAGCTACTCGGAGAGGCTGAGGCAGGAGAATGGCGTGAACCTGGGAGGCGGAGCTTGCAGTGAGCCGAGATTGCGCCACTGCACTCCAGCCTGGGCGACAGAGCGAGACTCCGTCTCAAAAAAAAAAAAAAAAAATTTTTTTAAGGGGGAAAGAGACATGTTAAAGAGGGAAAAAAATTAAATATTATTTTTTGTTGTTTTTTAGATGGAGTCTCGCTTTGTTGCCCAGGCTGGAGTGCAGTGGTGCAATCTTGGCTCACTGCAACCTCTGCCTCCTGGGTTCAAGCGACTCTCCTGCCTCAGCCTCCTGAGTAGCTGGGACTACTGGCGACCATCACCACGCACAGCTAATTTTTTGTATTTTAGTAGAGATAGGGTTTCACCATGTTGGCCAGGATGGTCTCGATCTCCTGACCTCTTGTTCCTCGGCCTCGGCCTCCCAAAGTGCTGGGATTACAGGCGTGAGCCACTGCGCCTGGCCCTTTTCTTTGAGATGGGCTACTCTGTCACCCATGCTAGAGTGTACTGGCACAATTATGGCTGACTGCAGCCCCAACCTCCCGAGTAGCGTAGTGGGGACCACAGGTGAGCAACAACATGCCTGGCTAATTAAAAAAAGTTTTTTTGTAGAGACAGGGTTCTACAATGTTGCCCAGGCTGATCTCGAACTCCTGAACTCAAGTGATCCTCTTGCCTTGGCCTCCCAAAGTGCTAGGATTATAGACCTGAACCACCACACCTGGCCAATAAAGGCGGAAACTTTTATCCAGCATTGGGTTAGTACCTTCTATGTATCAAGAACTATTCTAACATTAGGATGCAAAAATTATAAATAATACTCTGGGCCGGGGGTGGTTTTCACATCTGTACTTCTAGCACTTTGGGAGGCCAAGGCAGGTGGATCATGAGGTCCGGAGTTTGAGACCAGCCTGGCCAACATGGTGAAACCCCGTCTCTACTAAAGATAAAAAAAAATTAGCCAGGCATGGTGGCATATATATGCCTGTAATCCCAGCTACTTGGGAGGCTGAGGCAGGAGAATCACCTGAACCTGGGAGGCGGAGGCTGCAGTGAGCTGAGACTGCACCACTGTTCTCCAGTGGGCGACAGAGCTAGACTCCATCTCAAAAAAAAAAAAAAAAAAAAAGAATAATAATAATACTACTCTTCCCTTGAGGAACCCAAGACATTGAGAGTGTCTAGTCATCTTAAATGAACACAACCTCAAGTCCCAGATGAATTCTATCCTAAGACCCATGGAGAATGGGAGGACATTAAGGTCTGAAGTGAGCACATCCATCTCAAGTCTCAAAACAGATAGATTCCTGCTATTTGATAATAAAAGGAAATGAGATTCCTATTTGATAATAACAGGAAATGAACTATTGATATATGCAACACAGATGAATCTCAAGTAATTATGGTGAGTGAAGCCAGACTAAAAGAAATGTATTTCCATTTATAGAAAATACAAAGTAATCCTGGGTTTACTTTGGATTTACCCCCAGGATTGCCTGGGAATGGGAAGAAGAAGATTGCAAATGGAAACGAGGTAACTTTTGGAGGCAATGAGTATGTTCCTTATCCTAATTGTGTTGATGGTTTCACAGGTGTATAATGTATTAAAACTTATCCAACTTTATACTTTAAATGTGTGCAATATTTTGTATATCAATTACTTCTTAGTAAAGCAGTTAAAAAAAAAAAGAAAAGAAAAGAACCAGGGTTCTTTGGCCACATGATCCATTCCAGTGCCGGGGCAAGTGGGAAACATTCTAGAAGTGTACTGATCAATAAACGCAGAAATCCATGAAATTCTGAAGTAGATTATTTAACAGATGTTTTGTGATCGCTTAGGGAAGAAAAGGGAACCAGCATGAGTCAATTATGAACAAGTCATGCTAAACTAGCTTTATTTCCTGTTTTGATAGGGTTACCACAACAACACGAAATGAAGACAGAGTTTTGGTGAATTCAAGCCACGCTTGTCAAGAACTTCCCATTTGTGAGGCTTCATGTTAGGACTGGTGGCAAAAACAATGATTCTGCTCTTAAGAAACTTGCAATTTTGTGAGAGAAGGAGACAGGAACAGAGAACATACTTTGCCTTTTATCACATTAAAGCACTTCTGAAACGCAAGGAGGAGCTGGGTTAATTTCAAATACTAAGGGAAGGATTAAAAGAAGATGAGGCCCACAAAAGCCATATCCTGAAGGATGAGTAGGCTTCTGACAGAAAAGCAAGACCTCAAAGAAAGAGGAAACAGGAGGCGAGGTAAGCGACAGAGACATCTGTGGTCACTGGCCACTAACCCTCACCCAGACATGCCCATGCCCATGAGAGAAGGTTTTTGGGGTCAGGGGAACATGCTCCTCAGGTGCCTGAGAATTCCCTGCATCTAGAAAAGTGTAGGTCCCGTACTCAGCAGGTGCACTTGAGGTGGTGGTCAAAGGAGCAGCTGCTCGCTGGTGTGTATTGTGCCTACACTGTGCAGGCAAGAGGCCACATACGTGCTCAAGCTCACAACACATGGACAGTGCTGTGGCTGGGAAGGGAAGAGCACTATGCTGAAGGTCTGCTCTGCCGGAACTACTGACACAGAACTCTAAGGAGCCTGAGTATTTTCTATTTGAACCCAACCTTCCAGGTCATTAAGAAGGTATATTACGCTTGGTGTGGGCATGGTGGCGCACGCTTGTAATCCCAGCACTTTGGGAGGGTGAGGAGGGCAGATCACTTGAATCCAGGTGTTTGAGATCAGTGTGGACAACATGATGAAACCCTGTCTGTACAAAAAACACAAAAATTAGCTGGGCATGGTGGCACTCGCCTGTACTCCCAGCTATTTGGTGGACTAGGCAGGAGGATCACTTGAGCCAGGGAGGTTGAGGCTGCAGTGAGCCATGATTGTGCCACTGCACTCCAGCCTAGGTGACAAAGTGAGACCCTATCTCAAAAAAAAAAAAAAAAAAAAAGAAAAAAAAAAGAAAAGAAGGCATATCTGTTATGGCAGGAGGAGACAGCAAAGTCTGCTTAATGTTTCTTAGGTCGATTTTTTTTTTTAATGGTATGTAGGACTCCATTTGTATTCTTGACCTAGGCCTTGTAAACGTGAGAGGTGGGCCTGGGTCTGGGAGGTACAAAAAGAAGGTGGAGGTGAGGGACAAAGATAGTTTTCAGCATCCTGATTTAAAAATCTAAGAATGTCTGTCGGTGATTCAGATGGAGGAGATGACGGTTCCATCCTTCCAGCAGCATCAAGAGAGAGATCAAGTTGGGAATTCTTAACAGAAGCCATTATTAGCACTCCTGCAGAGAGAGAATTTCAAGGAAAGAAGTCGGAAGACAGAACTCAGGAGCAGCATGAGGATGAGGAATCAGTTAAAGAAAGTGGAAAGAAGGCCGGGCGCGGTGGCTCACGCTTGTAATCCCAGCACTTTGGGAGGCCGAGGCGGGCGGATCACGAGGTCAGGAGATCAAGACCATGGTGAAACCCCATCTCTACTAAAAATACAAAAAATTAGCCGGCCGTGGTGGCGGACGCCTGTAGTCCCAGCTACTCGGAGAGGCTGAGGCAGGAGAATGGCATGAACCCGGGAGGCGGAGCTTGCAGTGAGCCGAGATTGCACCACTGCACTCCAGCCTGGGTGACAGAGTGAGACTCCGTCTCAAAAAAAAAAAAAAAAAGAAAGTGGAAAGAAATGATAATGGAGTAAGAACCTTTAGGCCAGGTGCCGTGGCTCATGCCTGTAATCCCAGCACTCTGGGAGGCCGAGGCGGGCAGATCATGAGGTCAGGAGATTGAGACCATCCTGGCTAACATGGTGAAACCCTGTCTCTACTAAAAATACAAAAAAAATTAGCCAGGCATGGTGGCGGGCACCTGTAGCCCCCGCTACTTGGGAGGCTGAGGCAGGAGAATGGGGTGAACCCGGGAGGCGGAGCTTGCAGTGAGCCGAAATTGTGCCACTGCAATCCAGCCTGGGTGAAAGAGCGAGACTCGTCTCAACCAACCCCAAAGACCACGTAGTTCTGCTTAACCATGTAGCAGAACCAGAAAAGGGTGGTGTTTCCCAAGACAAAGAAGGAAGGCGTTTCAAACAGGAGAGATTGAGAAGGGTAAGAACTGGAAAGCATTCACTGAATCTGCATGCAACCAGACGATGTGTGGTAACTTTGGTTCAAGTAAGGAAATGGAGAGGATGGGGAGAGGAGCAGAAAGAGTACAGCTGACTACTTTATTTAAAGAGTGATCATAAGGCAAGGATAAGGAAAAAAACTTAAATCCAGGTGAAAAACTGAGGGGCACAGGATGTTATGAAAGCCATGGTCGGGGGCAGGGGGAGGAGAGGCTGAAGGCTGCAGGACCGGGTAGGGTGAAAGAGAAGGCTCCAATGGCTAACCAGGGGGAAGAGAAAGGAGAGTAAATTCCAGGCAGAGGAGATGTGGGGCAGTGGTGCAGAGGCCTGTGGGAACCTGGGGCGACAGAGTGCCTGCAGAGAGGGGGACACACAGGGACATGACAGGGGAAGCTGGAGGGTGAGCAAGAGCCAGGCCATATTTATATTTTCGTAATTTTATCCTGGGAAGCCACCAAAGGATGCTAAGTACAGACTTTAAGCATGCCAACACTTATATTTTTATAACATTGCCTCAGGTAGCAGTTTGTTGAAAGAATGGAATGGGGAGGATGGTGCACTGGGTCACCTGGAGGCAAGGAGCCCTTTCAGCCAACTCAGAATGAGGGGGAGCCACAGCTCTGGATAAACGGGCAAATAGCAGGCTCACAAGAAATGGGTGCTTATGGCCGGGCGCGGTGGCTCACGCTTGTAATCCCAGCACTTTGGGAGGCCGAGGCGGGCGGATCACGAGGTCAGGAGATCGAGACCACGGTGAAACCCCGTCTCTACTAAAAGTACAAAAAATTAGCCGGGCGTGGTGGCGGGCGCCTGTAGTCCCAGCTACTCGGAGAGGCTGAGGCAGGAGAATGGCATGAACCCGGGAGGTGGAGCTTGCAGTGAGCCGAGACTGCGCCACTGCACTCCAGCCTGGGCGACAGAGCGAGACTCCATCTCAAAAAAAAAAAAAAAAAAAAAAAGAAATGGGTGCTTATTTCACAAACCTCACGTCCAAGCAGGGTCCTGTTCAGGCAGTCTCCATCCAATTAGATGAAATTCCTCAAGGACACAACTGTATGTTCTAAATAGCTCATGTCTTCTTTACTGCAGTTGTAACCAAATTTGCAGGGCAGGAAAAAAAAACAGTATCCTTGTCTGATGCCTCTCAACGAAGATATGCTAACAAAAATCCTACAGGTGGCCACAAATGCCATAAGGAACAAGCTGTTAGCCAGAAGTACTTTGGTCTTGACAACTCAGCTTCCACCTGTCCTAGCCCCAAAATACATGAAATACCAATGGGCCCCAGGCTCAAGTGACCCAAGGATATTTCAAATGTCTTTTTCTTTTCTTTTTTCTTTTAAAAGACAGAATCTTGCTCTGTCATCCAGGCTGGAGTGCACTGGCACGATCTTGGCTCACTGCAATCTCCCCCTCCCAGGTTCAAGTGATTCTCCTGCCTCAGCCTCCCAAGTAGCTGGGACAACCTACAGGCACAAGTCACCAAGCCCAGCTAATTTTTTTTTTTTTTTTTTAAAGTACAGACAGAGTTTCACCATGTTGGCCAGGCTGGTCTCAAACTCCAGACCTCAAGTGATCCACCCACCTCGGCCTCCCAAAGTGCTGGGATTACAGGCATGAGCCACTGTGCCCAGCCTATTCTTTATTCTTAATACTTTATTCATTTGAAAGCTTTCCTTTTGTAGTAAGGTACAGTTCCTTTCACTGATGTTTATTTGTTCTATCATTTCTCATACCCCCCCCCCCACCCCCACATCCTGAAGGTACTTGCTTTCTTGTAGAAATACTTAGGTCTGTCCATGGCCCTGACCCTGTAAATAGGGCACTCGGCATTACTATTGTTCTCCAATGCCCACAGAAGGTCAGAAAGCAATGAACCAACCTGATCCCCACAGCTATACCACTTCCAATACGGCTACCACATTTTTTTTTTTTTTTTTTTTTTGGAGACAGAGTCTCGCTCTCTCGCCCAGGCTGGAGTACAGTGGCGAGATCTTGGCTCACTGCAACCTCCGCCTCCCAGGTTCAAGCGATTCTCCTGCCTCAGCCTCCTGAGTAGCAGGCGCATGCCACCATGCCTGGCTAATTTTTGTATCTTTAGTACAGACGGGGTTTCACCATGTTGGGCAGGCTGGTCTCGAACTCCTGACCTTATGATCCGCCCGCCTCAGCCTCTCAAAGTGCTGGGATTACAGGCATGAGCCACGGCACCCGCCCGTCTCCTCCTTTCAACACCATATTTACTACTGTGTGAAAAGCAACAAATGTTAATATGGTTAATGCAATACACAGTACTTTAAAGTCTTGTTTCTTCCTATGTGAAGACTTCCGTTTTTGGTGTATTTTATATGAGGCAGACATATATTCAGCAATTTAAGTACATTAAAAGTATTAAAAAACATAGGATTCCTAGGAGCTTGAGGATTCTGTTTTACAAAAAAAGACTGACAGTACTCGAAATCAATCTTATTATATATTGGTGGGGTTTGTGATTAAGTATGAAGAATAAGAAATGTCATGTCTGCCCATGAAATCATTTTCTCACTATGCTCTGATTAACACTGATAAACACTCAAACTGAGATTAAAACTAAATTCTACGCATTAATCATTTACGCATTCACTTTACATTAAACTTGCTTACACTTACTGATGATACTGCTTTGTCTTAGTTTATAGATGTATATTACTCAAAATATTTACAGTTTATTTACTGGGAACCAGGTAATGATGCTATTGAAAAGAAGTTATGAACAATTCTCACTTAATACCTACAATTTATTGAGTGTTTATTATCTGTCAGGCTCTGCTCTATGTTAGTATCTGTGGACCTCTCTAAGAAGGTGGTATTTAATGGTGCCTTGAAAAGCAGGTAGGATTTTAATAGGCAGCACACGAAAAAGCACTTAAGGAAGAAGAAGCTACAGGAGCTGAAGCACGGAAGGCTGAGTACCAGGTGCTGGATAGTTCAATATGGCTGGAGTTTACACCTGTCCAGGGGAAGAACAAAAGGTGATGTTACTAGAAAGCTGAGAAATCTGTACTTTACTTCGATAATAGAAGATGAAGAGTTGGGATGTGGTGGCTCATGCCCATAAACCCAGCACTTTGGGAGGCTGAGGCGGGTGGACCACCTGAGGTCAGGAGTTCAAGACCAGCCTGGCCAACATGGTGAAACCCTGTATCTACTAAAAACACAAAAATTAGGCATGGTTGTCAGTGTCTGTAATCCCAGCTACTTGGGAGGCTGAGGCAGGGAGCATCACTTGAACCCAGGAGGTGGTGGTTGCAGTGAGCCAAGATCATGCCATTGCACTCCAGCCTGGGTGACAGAGTGAGACTCTGTCTTGGGGAAGGCAGGGGAGGGGAGGGGAATCAGAAACACAGGTATAGAACTGACTGAAGGCCAGGTGTGGTGGCTCATGCCTGTAATCCCAGCACTTTGGGAGGCCGAGGCGGGTGGATCACCTGGAGTCAGGAGTTTGAGACCAGCCTGACCAACATGGTGAAACCCTGTCTCTACCAAAAATACAAAAATTAGCCAGGCGTAGTGGCAGGCTCCTGTAATTCTAGTTACCTGGGAGGCTGAGGCAGGAGAATTGCCTGAACCCAGGAGGTGGAGGGTGCAGTCAACTGAGATCGCGCCACTGCACTCCAGCCTGGGCGACAGAGCAACTCTGTTTCAAAAAGAAAAAAAAAGAAGGCCGGGCATGGTGGCTCACGCTTGTAATCCCAGCACTTTGGGAGGCCGAGGCGGGCGAATCACGAGGTCAGGAGATCGAGACCACGGTGAAACCCCGTCTCTACTAAAAATACAAAAAATTAGCCGGGCATGGTGGCGGGTGCCTGTAGTCCCAGCTACTAAGAGAGGCTGAGGCAGGAGAATGGCGTGAACCCGGGAGGCGGAGCTTACAGTGAGCCGAGATTGCGCCACTGCACTCCAGCCTAGGCGACAGAGCGAGACTCCGTCTCAAAAAAAAGAAAAAAAAAAAGAAAAAAAAACTGACTAAAGAGACTAAAACTATACATAGGGAGACCAGTTATAATTCTTGAAATATCTATACCCATCAACACTTTGAAATTACAGTGCTTGTTAGACCTGCTGCCTGATCTTGCTATCTACAGCATTAGTAAAGAAACACATGTAAAGACTTCTTAGTATGTCAGCATAACTGATTCCATTTGTAACCTCACATTTTATTCTATTCATTTAAAATATTAATCTGAAAAGGAGCTACAACTTTCACCAACTGCCTAAAGGATTCATGGCATTAAAAAAAAGATGAGAACTCTTGTTATAAGGGCAATTTATAGATTCAGTGGAAATGGCAGAGACAGGAAACTAGTACAGAGGTTTGTATTCAAGAGAAAAAAAACATCAGTTTGGGATCTTAAAGGATGTGCACCAAATAACTTTAAAAACATTTGAATGTTAAAGTCAAATTTATTTATCAAATAAATAATCACCTACATTATGTTAAGCACTGTGGATAAAGCAGTAAAAATTTAAAGCTCTCTGCCCTCATAAACTATATGAGAGGAGATAAAGAGACATAGAGGCTGGGCGCGGTGGCTCATGCCTGTAATCCCAGCACTGCGGGAGGCTGCGGCGGGTGGATCACCGGAGATCAGGAGTTCGAGACCTGCCTGATCAATATGGTGAAACTCCGTCTCTACTGAAAATACAAAAATTAGCTGGGCGTGGTGCCGTGCATCTGTAGTCCCAGCTACTCGGGAGGCTGAGATAGGAGAATCGCTTGAACCCAGGAGGCGGAGGTTGCAGTGAGCTGAGATCGCACCACTGCACTCCAGCCTGGGTGACAGAGGGAGACTCCATCACAAAAAAAAATGAGAGAGACATAGGTATTAATAAACATATTTGTCATAAACATGAGTATATTATAAATTATGATAATTGCTAAGGAAAATGCAAGTTATATAATTAATGTTATTAAGGATAACTAGAAAACTTAGTTTAAATTAGAAGCTTATGGAAGGCTCTTCTCTAAGGAAATTAGGGAAGGCATTTAAATAGAGAACTGAAGGATGAGCCAGAATTAGCCAGGTTGCCGGGTGGCAAAGGCAGCAAGTATTCTACAAGCTGGGAGAGGGCAGAACAGAAGAAGTAGACCAGAAGTAGACCAGAAGCCCTAAGAAGGCCACTGTGGCTAGAGTGTACCAAACAGAGAGTGGCTCACGATGAGGCAGAAGAAATGGGCAGTGACCCAGCAGTTAGGTTAAGGATTTATCTTTTAAGTGTCCTTTCAAGCTGGGGAATAAAAGTATCCAACTTATATTTTGTAAATGATCTTTCCAAATAAGAGAAAAACTGAACTGTAAAAAGGAAAAAGTGGCTGGGGGCGGTGGCTCATGCCTGTAATCCCAGCGCTTTGGGAGGCCAAGGCAGGTGGACTGCTTGAACCCAGAAGTTCGAGATCAGGTTGGGCAACATAATGAGATCCCATCTTTATTTTAAAAAAAGAAAATAAAAATAAAAAAGGGAAAAAGTTAAAAAAAAAAAAAAAGGAAACCGTTCCAAGCACTGCCATAATACCAGCAAGAGGTGACTGACAGTGGCATGGACTAAGCAACAAGGATGTAATTGGCATGTTAAGCAGGTCAGTTCAGTGTTCAGTGTGAAATCATACCACCCACTGCAGGACATCTAGCAACCCAGACCCAAGGGCACTACCAAGCCAGTAGCACTCTCAAGTCAGCAAAATAATTATTAAAAACAAAAAAACAAAAAACAAAAAAAAACCCCACCACATCTCTGAAGGCAGTAGTAAAGTCCTTGGAATGCGTAAGAGCAGTGACAGTTAAAATGGAAAGAGACAGCCAAGACAGAAAGGGAAAGGCTGCTGAGTGGGATCCATGAACGGGATGGTGAGCAGAGCAGGCCAGATAAGATCATCAGGGTCAAAAATGAATTGTGCAGATAGGAGAAAAAATTTGCAATATGTAGGACTTGCATTTAGAATACATAAAGAACTCTTAAAACTTCAAAACAAGACTACAAACAACCCAATATTACAAATAGGCAAAAGAATAAACACTTCCTTTGTGACAACAAATATGAAAATGTGACTGACAAGTCATAAAGGAAATGTAAATTAAAACCAAATACCCATTAGAATAAAATAACTGACCAATACCAAGTGTTGGTGAGGATGCAGCAAAGATGAAACTCTCATATACAGATGTCTGTAGGAGCTTTATTCCTAACAGCCCCAAACTGGGTACAACCCAAATGTTAATTAACAAGGAAAGGGTAAACAAACTGTGGTACATCCATACAACAGGACGGTACTCAACAACAAAAGGAATCACTACTAATCCATGCAACAAGGACAAATCTGAAAAACACTATGCTAAATGAAAGAAGCCAAACACAAAGAGAACAAACTTTAAAATCCCATTTATATGAGATTCTAGAAAAGCTGAAGCTAATCTATAGTGGTAGGAAGCCGTGGCTGGGTGCAGTGGCTCACACCTGTAATCCTATGACTTTGGGAGGCTGAGGTGGGCGGATGACGAATTCCGGAGTTCGAGACCAGCTTGGCCAACATGGTGAAACCCCATCTCTACTAAAAATACAAAAATTAGCTGGGCGTGGTGGTGTGCACCTGTAATCCCAGCTAGTCAGGAGGCTGAGGCAGGAGAATTGGTTGAACCTGAGAGACAGGAGGTTGCGATGAGCTGAGATCGCGCCATTGCACTCCAGCCTGGGTGACAGAGCTGGACTCTGTCTCAAAAACAAAAGGAAAGAAAGCCATGCTTGCCTGAGGCACAAACTGACTGCAAAGGTGCCCAAGAAAGCTTTTTGAAGTGACGTAAATATTCTGCATCTTTATTGTGGTGGCAGTTACACAACTACATACATTTGTCAAGATTTCACTGAACAGTACACATAAAAAGATACATTTTATTGCATATATCTCAAAAGGTGATTTTTTAAAAATTTAGCTGTGCTACAAAATTAAGGGGTTGATTCTCTTTCATGGTTCATAAGCTCATATTCAAGGAAATTCCAAGGGAAATGCTCCAAACAGGTTTTTGAGTAATGACAGTATCATTAGAATAAATGCCCAGCCTTCCACAATCATTTCAAAGGCATTGACATAAAATTTCCAACATTTTTAGGTTTTCTTCCCATCCTCTCCATCCCCTGTCATTATAGTCATGTCTCATAGCAGAGGCTCAATATTTGTGGATAATATATCCACCTTATTTAGACAAATGTTATTATCACGCACAAGCACCATATACTGTAGCAACTAAAATGCTACCTATCAACTGTGAATGGGTTATTTTTAGGGAAAGCTATTAAGCTGTTCTCTAAGCCACCCATTTTGGTGAACTTTAATTATCTGAACACGAAACTACAGTACTTTGTTTCACAGATAAAAATTATCTTGTCTTCAGATGCTAAGTAAGTTAGACTGAGCCAAACTAATGTTCCAAAAATAAATAGGTAGATAATACTAATGATTGCTTTAAAAGAAAATGTATTCCTTACTTTAGCTTGGTTCTCTGACAATTCACTAATCAAGAAAAACAGTGCAAAGGTTTTTTTTTTTTTTTCAGATGCTGCAAACCATTAAGTGAACAATTAAAAGCTAGCCTAAGGTTATTTTAGCAATAAAACCAGTAATAGCAAATGCTTAGCATTTATTCATATTTTTTTATTATTTTAACAGCCAATGTTCCAATGTACTATAGGTACCATGGCTTAAAATCTAGTCAGTAACAAGTATGCAACTTCTCTAGAAAAGGTGCTCTGGAGAGCCCAGAGCTTGAACAAGTTTTTGTGGTTACATATGCATAAGTCAATTTCTTCAGTAATAAAACAGGCTAAAAGACCCAGAAAAGGTTTCAATTCTGGTCCTATCCCTCAATAGCTGACAGACACTGGCTGAATTACTTAATATCTCTGAGTAACCACTTGCTTGGCTAGAAAATGAGGAAAGCCCGGGGGTTGTGAAGATTATAGAAAAAGCAGATGCAGCCTAAAAGATAGCAGGCCTTCAAAAAAAAGTTGTACTGTCTTTTAAAAATTATTTTACTTGGCCAGGCGCAGTGGCTCACACCTGTAATCCCAGCACTTCAGGAGGCTGAGGCGGGTGGATCATGAGGTCAGGAGATCGAGACCATCCTGGCTGAAACGGTGAAACCCCGTCTCTACCAAAAATACAAAAAATTAGCCGGGCGTGGTGGCAGGTGCCTGTGGTCCCAGCTATTTGGGAGGCTGAGGCAGGAAAATGGCATGAACCCGGGAGGTGGAAGTTGCAGTGAGCTGAGATCACGCTACTGAACTCCAGCCTGGGTGACAGAGCGAGACTCTGTCTCAAAAAAAAAAAAAAAAAATTATTTTACTTATTATTAGTCATTACATTTATCATGTGATACCCTAAAAAGGAAGTAACATCAGAAAAGAACACTGGGCTTCAAATCAGGAGTTCTGAGTTTTAGTCCTAACTCAGCTATGCCCTACATATATGCTTTGATAATGTTGGCCAAGTTACAAAAAGAAGATTCCATTATTTCACGTTCAGGCTACATCCAAACATAAGCAGCATAAAACAAAAAATAAGGATAAAGAGACACAATCAGTTATACAGGTGTATGCGTAGACACTGACATAGATGAAGACTTGTAGTGACTTATATTCAGAAAATATTCCACAAATTTTTGGTGAACTGTAGTACCCAAATTATTAAAGTATGAAAAACATTTCTCTCTTCATGAATAGGAAAAATAAGTCTATTTTACTTGAGCTAAGATATACTACCAGGATTTAGTACTGCGACTATCCATCATCTTAAAAATCCATAACCAAGCAGCTTTGTTTTACTTAAAGCATGCTAGGGTAGCCAAAAGTGAGACTTGGTAACAGATACTCTCTAATGCAAAGCAGTTACTGCTTAGAAGTGTTCTGAACTTGCCATGAGAAAGAAAGGGAGATCCTGATGAAATAGATGGAGTACCCACTTCTTGATCATTTCCCTACATTTCCTTTCTCCTCAATTATTTCCTCCCACTTTCTCTGGAAAAGGACTTTACAATGGTCTGGGTGACGCTGGCTAGCAGTGAGTTATGACAACAGCTAGAAGTAGTATCAACACAAACCAAGAGCATTAAGTGACCCCTGAGGTAGAGTGAGAAAATGAAGAAGGACCACATTTAATCATAATGATCATAGTCACTAGCACAGTGCTAAGAACTTAAGAAAAATCCTTATATATTATCTTCACCACAACCCTACGAAACATAACCCCTACTTTATAGATGAAGAAACTGAGGCAGAGTGGAGGGTCAATTAACTCGTCCATGATTACATACCTAATAGTTAACAGAACTGAGATTCAAATCCAGGTGTGCTGACCCCCAAAACCCATGTTCTGAACCATGACACTTTATATAGGCCAATAGTCCTTGGCCACTGCCCTCTTGTGGTGATCAACCAAGTTCAGGTTCATCATTGAGCCAGATTCAGACAGGTCAATTGAAAAGAAACTGAAGAAGGCAGGCAGTAAGGACAAGAAAAATAATCATAATGATCATGATATAGAAAATGTACTGCTTCCCAAAGTAGCCTATCCATTTGGAAGGTTCTGGCTATTTAGATCTATTTCCTCAGGATAAGTCAAAACCTGTCTCTCCTGAAATAAGGTGAGTATGTGCTGTAAATGAGGTGTGGGAGTATGGGAGAACAGGTTGGAAGGCAGAAGATGTGAAAGCAAACCAGGCACAGGGAAGGTGAGAAAGGGACCCGAATGGGGACAAGTTAAAAGAAGACATTGAAGACTCAGCAGAAAGAATCCAGAGATGTTTAGTGCTGCCAATCATGACAATTAAGTGATTTTCTCCAGTATGTATCAGCAGTCTGAGCAAGATCAGACAAAATAAACAGTAGGGTTCCTATAGAGTGGGAGTGGAGAGATCAGGAGAACTGAGAATCTGGTCAGAGTGGGGAGGTCAGCAGACAGAATCCAGAGCGAGGCCAGAGAGGACCAGCACACCACGAAAACATAAAGGTGAGGGTCTCAAGCCAGGGGTCCTCAGGGAGAGAGGGCAGGATAGGGAGCCATGGTCTAGAAAAGAGGATGATCTACTTTGTCATGGTGACCCTGGCATGCTTTTTTTTTTTTTTTTTGAGACGGAGTCTCGCTCTGTCACCCAGGCTGGAGTGCAGTGGCGCGATCTCGGCTCACTGCAAGCTCCGCCTCCTGGGTTCACGCCATTCTCCTGCCTCAGCCTCTCCGAGTAGCTGGGACTACAGGCGCCCGCCACCACGCCCGGCTAATTTTTTGTATTTTTATTAGAGACGGGGTTTCACCGTGGTCTCGATCTCCTGACCTTGTGATCCGCCCGCCTCGGCCTCCCAAAGTGCTGGGATTACAAGCGTGGGCCACCGCGCCCAGCCGACCCTGGCATGCTTTTGTAAGCTGTACCCCAATGAGTCAAGTCAAAGGAAGAGAGGCTCAGATGACCACCTCCATCACTGAAATATAAGAGTGAAGAAATGCAAATATTTTCTGAACTGCCTCACTTTTGGAAATATTAAACACCTGTCTCAGAAATGTGGAAAATGACTCTCTAAGATGGGGAAAATGTTTAAACTTGCAGTATCCAGTATTATTATCTAAACTGAAAAGAACTGCCTGCACAACTAAGCAGGTGGTGAGATGTTACATAACAGATGCTAAACTAGGTAAAGTGGAAAAATGTAATACATAATTATAACTTTAAAATGCCAGTAAGAAAATCTTCAGTCAGCTCTGGAAAACTGATTTTACTTCTTTTCATGAAAAAGTTGCAGTTAGTTTCTTTTGCAACCTGTCATGATAGAAGAGGAATTGCAGAAGGAAAGGAAGACCCTAAACAAAACTGATAATCATTCATCTGTATGTGTTTTAAAATATATGCAGGTAGTTTTCATATATGGCTGGTGGGAATGCAAACTGTACAACTCTTCTGGAGGGGAATTGGGCAATACCTAACAAAATTATATATGTGTACATCTTTTTTTTTTTTTTTGAGACGGAGTCTTGCTCTGTCGCCCAGGCTGGAGTGCAGTGGCGCAATCTCGGCTCACTGCAAGCTCCGCCTCCCAGGTTCACGCCATTCTCCTGCCTCAGCCTCTCCGAGTAGCTGGGACTACAGGTGCCTGCCACCATGCCCGGCTAATTTTTTGTATTTTTTTAGTAGAGACGGGGTTTCACCGTGGTCTCGATCTCCTGACCTCATGATCCGCCCACCTCGGCCTCCCAAAGTGCTGGGATTACAAGCGTGAGCCACCGCGCCTGGCCATGTGTACATCTTTTAACCCAGCAATCCTACTTCTAAGAATCTACTCTGAAGGTACACCTCCAATGATATGAAAAAACATATGTACAAGGTTATCCACAGTAGCACTATTTGTAATCGCAAAATACTAGAAACAATCTAAATGCCCACACATTGGAGGAGACTGAAGACACTATGGTATATCCACATGGAGTACTATGCAGCAGTAAAAATGAATGAAAATCATTCTAAGATGTCTAAGAACTGACACAGAATGAATTCCAAGATATACTGTTAAGTGAAAAAAGCAAAGTAAAAGATTTAGACTATGCTATCCTTCATATAAGAAATGGGCAATAAGAACATATACATATATCTGCTTATTTATACAAAAGAAATATAGGAAGGATAAATCAGAAACTAAAAAGATCAGCTACCTACAGGGGATAGGTGGGAAAGGGATAAAAGGAAATGGGAATGGATGGTAGGGATAAGGAAGGAGTGATACTTCTCTGAGTATATCTTTGCATATAGATGACTCAAAACTAGAGTAATATAGTGCATACTAAAAAAAATTAAAGAACTCAGAATACAAACAGTAACAAGTGAATCTAACTGCATTACAAAGGAATAACATAACCACACTGAAGGACATGAGGAAGAAACTTTGAAAACCTATTTTGACTGGATATGGTAAAGCTAAAGCCATAAAGAACTGTAAAACAAACCCTGCTACCTAGTAAGTAAATTTGTTTCTCACAAAGATGTGGGTTAGCAATTCTGACACTAATTCATGTAGACAGTGGTACTGACTGAAAAAGTAAGTTTAAAAAAATGAAGGATGACAGCCAGGTTGGCAAAATAATTACAAATAAGGGGGAAGGCTAAAATAAACCACACAGTGTTGGATTAGAATGAGATATCAGTATGAACTCATAATTTCTAACATATACAGAGACATACACAGAAATAAACATAGATACATAAGCCTATTTTCCTAGTTCTGTCTGCTGAGAAGACTTAGAAGCAGTGATACCCAGTAGCAATGAGCACACTTAAAAGCATATTGACAGCTGGGCTGTAATCCCACTTTGGGAGGCCGAGGTGGGTGGATCATTTGAGGTCAGGAGTTTGAGACCAGCCTGGCCAACATGGTGAAACTCCTCTTTTACTAAATAAATTCCTTTACTAAATAAAAAAATTAGCCGGGCATGGTGGCGGGCACCTGTAATCCTAGCTACTCAGGAGGCTGAGGTAGGAGAATCGCTTGAACCCGGGAGGCGGAGGTTGCAGTGGGCCCAGATTGCGCCATTGCACTCCAGCCTGGGTAACGAGCGAAACTCCATTTAAAAAAAAAATACAAAAAGCGTATTGAAAGGGCCTAGAGGCCAACCTGAAAGAGCAAACTAAAGTTGAAATTGTAACAATCTGAGCAACAAAATAAATCACAGTATTAGACTAAATCCATAGAATAAAACATATATCCATGCATCCACACCTATATAAATAAGTGAATAAATGAGAGGGAGGATAGCTCTTCCTTACAGATGCACTCCAATTAATACAGAAGGAATGAAGGAAATTGGGGAAAAAAGTCAGAATTAGGGAAAAACCACAATAATAGTTTCAAACAAGACCCATGGATGGATGCTAAAATCAGTGAGTAAAATTGATCACAGTCTCAGAGTACATCCCCTAAGATGTCTACGATAATAGTCGTAAAATGATAAATAGGCAGATACCACCTTAACCAAGTGATTAACATCTAAGATACAGCAACATCATGAATTCTCAGATATGATGTGCTGAGAAGAGCACAGCACACTTAAAAATGCATAATCTCATTCTAATCATGAAAAAAATCAGACAAGGCCAGGCGCAGTGACTCACGCCTGTAATCCCAGCGCTTTGGGAGGCTGAGACAGATGGATCACCTGAGGTCAGGAGTTCGAGACCAGCCTGGCCAACGTGATGAAACCCTGTCTCTACTAAAAATACAAAAAACTAGCTGGGCACGATGGCGAGCGCCTGTAATCCCAGTTATTTGGGAGGCTGAGGCAGGAGAACCGCTCGAACCTGGGAGACAGAGGTTGCAGTGAGCCAAGATCGCGCCACTGCACTCCAGCCTGGGCAACAAGGGCAAAGCTCCATCTCAAGCAAACAAACAAACAAAAAATCAGATGAGCCAAATGCAGTGGCTCACACCTGTAATCCCAGCTATTTGGGAGGCTAAGGCAGGAGGACTGCTTTAGCTCAGGAGTTTGAGGAAGACCCTGTTTCGAAACAACAAAAAAACCCCTAAGAATAACTGTCCTAGACTGTGTGTATATGTGTGTATGAATTGGGATTTTATTTTTTAAAGGACCCCAGGTGATTCTAAAGTTCAACTAAGATGGAGAGTCACTGCACCAACCCTTTTCTTCTCAGCTCACTTTGTCCTGGGACCATATCTCATGGTTTTGGGTCTACTGTGGAAGTACCTTCTCTACAGAACAAAGACAAAGCAATAGAATCCAAATTCTTCCAATTCCCTTTGGGATCTATTCCCTTCTTCTCCTGCCTACCAGTATGAACTTCTATGGGATTATGCTGATGAGGAAAAATAAATTACATTTAAGTGACTGATACCAAAAACTGGAATTACTTCACAGATGAGAAACTTGGTCCCAGATACAGTGCACCTTCTGGACCTCAGTATCTTCAATTTTCAAATCATTGTTTTCAATCTGATTTCTAATTGTTAAGCTGAAGTGTTTCTTTAAATTTTTAAGTTGGTTAAAATGTGTGTGTGTGTGTGTGTGTGTGTAAGATCTTGCTCCCTCATCCTTGCCAGCCTCATCAATCTCCACCCATTATCATTTTTATTAGTTGCTTATCTTTCCATTATTTCCTCATGCAAACACAAATACATATTAATTTATTTACACATATTAGAGTAAAGTGATTTCTAAATCTGAGGAGACATCAGACTCATCCAGGGAGCTTTTTAAACACATGGACACTTAGTTTCTATTTTATACCTATTGACTGAACAAAACCCCTGGAGAGTGGAGCCTGGAACTTGACACAGTTTTCCCAGGCAGTTTTCTGTGACAGACACCTTTCAGGGTACTTACCCCAGCCCACATCACCTTTACCCAATAGGGATCTGTCCCCTTTTGTCTGTGCTGTTGAGAGTATTGCTCCTGGCCATAGCTGATGAGGTACTACCCAGCCCAGACAAGAATCCATTCTAAGGCAGAGCTGGGCCAATTAGCTCCTCTTCTCAGAGAGCCTGGAGCTGGAGCACAGAGACTCCAAGGGGCCAGGCTGGCTGGCAGAAGAGTATCCGGTTGCGTAACTGGGAATGCTGGGATGGGCCACATGCACCCAGATTTCATTCTGCAGAGAGAGAGGAGCCAAGTAGTAGACAGATCTGGACTGCAGAAACAAGGCCTGCTGCTCCACAGAGAATGACAGAGGCACTGGCTTGATTCTCAGTGACTTCCCAATTCTTCAATCTAGTCCTCCATTCCTCAGGTCTTCAGTAGGTTTTCTGGAGTGAGTGAAGGCAGCAGGAGTTTCAGCAGTCGTCCTGCAGATCATCTGTTACTCTGAATATGCACTGGGTTAGTGTTGTGGGCGTGGCTGTTATCTGGGGGCAGGTTGAAAAGCTGCAACATTGCCACTGACTCTGGCAGTTATTTCTCTGTCTAGGTCTTTGCTTGTGTTTGGAACAGATGTATTTACTGCTCAAGAGTGCAAATGAGGAGACAATATGGGAAGAAAAAGAAATTTCAGAAATAAGATTTCCACTGTAACTTGAGAAATAAAAAATTTGAGTAATTTCACAAGAACTCATAATTCTGCTTGACTAGTATTCCGTAGGATGACAGTGGCAGTGCGGCAGCTTTTCAACCTGCCCCCAGATAGCAGCCATGCCCACAACACTAACCCACGATACATTCAGAGTAACAGATGATCTCCAGGACGAATGTTCAAACTTGTGCTGTCGTCACTCACTCCCGAAAACCTACTTAAGTGATAGAGTATATTTGAAGAAATAACCTTAAAACTATTCAACTTTTATTTTGGGTCAAGATACAAAGCCTTGGTCTTGGAAGTCCTGAAACCTGAATTCAAGTTCTTGTATTGTATTGTATCACAGCTCTGTGCTTGTAACCTTGGGCAATTATCTTAACCTCGCAGAACCTCAGTATCTTCCTCTGTAAAATGTAAAGAATACTTATCTCACATATAAGGTTACTTGGATGAATAGGTATGTGAACTTGTTTCATAAATTCAATACAAACAGTGTCACTGCCATCTAGATCTTTATCACTTTTATCTCCAATCTCATTTTTTTCATTATTTTAATGTAATTTTAAATAATTACTTTTCTTTTTTTTTGAGATGGAGTCTCGCTCTGTCACCCAGGCTGGAATGCAGTGGCGCAACCTCGGGTCACTGCAACCTCCACCTCCCAGGTTCAGGCGATTCTCCTGTCTCAGCCTCCCAAGCAGCTGGGATTACAGGCACCCCGCAATTTTTTCGTATTTTTAGTAGAGACAGGGTTTCACCACGTTGGGCAGGCTGGTCTCGAACTCCTCGCCTCAAGTGATCTGCCTGCCTTGGCCACTCAAAGTGCTGGGATTACAGGTGTGAGCCACCGCACCTGGCCCTTTAAATTTAATAATCATTATCATTCTTATTATTTTTGTTGATAACTGTAAACTCTGCATTAGTTTTCCTTATATTTTCCTTTTTTTTTTTTTTTTTGAGACAGAATCTCGCCTTGGCTGGAGTGCAGTGGTGCAATCTTGGCTCACTGCAACCTCTGCATCCCGGGTTCAAGTGATTTTCCCACCTCAGCCTTCTGAGTAGCTGGGATTACAGGTGCCCACCACCACACTCAGCTAATTTTTATATTTTTCAGTAGAGACAGAGTTTCACCACGTTGGTCAGGCTGGTCTCGAACCCCTGTCCTCAGGTGATCCACCTGCTTTGGCCTCCCAAAGTGCTGGGATTACAGGCGTAAGCCACCAGGCCTGGCCAGTTTTCCTTATATTTCATTAGACATAAAAATTACGAAGCTGGGTGCGGTGGCTCACACCTGTAATCCCAGCACTTTGGGAGGCTGAGGCGGGTGGATCACCTGAGGTCAGGAGTTCGAGACCAGCCTGACCAACATGGTGAAACCCCACCTCTACTAAAAATACAAAATTAGCCAGGCATGGTGCCGCATGCCTTTAATCCCAGTTAGTTGGGAGGCTGAGGCAGGAGAATCACTTGAACCAGGGAGGCAGAGGCTGTAGTGGGCCAAGATCGCGCCACTGCACTCCAGCCTGGGTGACAGAGAGCGACTCCGTCTCAAAAAAAAAAAAAAAAACAAAAAAAAAAAAAAAAAAAAAAAAACAAAAAAAAACCAACAAAAAACACCATATATATATATATATATATATATGCATGCTAATTTTTAGAACATGATAACTACATAGGACTTTAAAATAGTTAGAAGTCCTACCATAGAGTCAAGGTGACTTAGCCAGTCACCCAAAAACAGAGCTAGGATTAACCCTTATTCATTCTTCTAAATTCTCTGTTCTTTCCATTATACAAGAATGTGCCCAAAAAATCCTACACAACAGAACTCTGGGAAGAGCTAAGCTGAGAAATGGTACAGAATACTGCCTTCAAAACCCAAGAAAATAAACACATTATAAACAAAGAACAAAGATAAGACTCAAACTGCAAGGAACACAGCAAGCAAATTTTAAAGGGCAGCCCAGGAAGGAGCTGAGAGTGTTAAGTACGAACCATCAAGGCTCAAGAGAAAAGGAGACAGCTTCACAGAATCAAAAATCCACAAGAAGTCAGGCATGATGGCACGCACCTGTAATCCCAGCATTTGGGGAAGCTGAGGCAGGAGGATGGCTTGCCCCTACGAGTTTCAGACCAGCCTGGGCAACACAGAAAGTAGTCTCCATCAACACGAAACATTTTAAAAATTAGCTGGGCGTGATGGCTCCTGCCTGTAGTCCCAGCTACTCGGGAGGCTGAACTGAGGGAGGAAGGGGCCCAGGAGTTGGAGGCTGCAGTGAGCTATGATCACTGCAGTCTAACCTGTGCAACAGAGACCCTGTCTCTAAAACTAACTAAAGAAATAAACAGGCTGGGCGCGGTGGCTCACGCCTGTAATCCCAGCACTTTGGGAGGCCGAGGCGGGTGGATCACGAGGTCAGGAGATGGAGACCATCCTGGCTAACACGGTGAAACCCCGTCTCTACTAAAAATACAAAAAATTAGCCAGGCGTGTTGGCGGGCGCCTGTAGTCCCAGCTACTCGGGAGGCTGAGGCAGGAGAATGGCGTGAACCCGGGAGGCGGAGCTTGCAGTGAGCCGAGATCGCGCCACTGCACTCCAGCCTGGGCGACAGAGCGAGACTCCGGCTCAAAAAAAAAAAAAAAAAAAACCAGCAGGAAGAAGTAAAAAGAAAGATCTAGAATGTAGGAAGAGAATAAGAAGACACATACCCGGACCCGGCCAAAAAAAAAAAAAAAAATCAACAACGATTACTCTCGAAATTGATGTAGAGTGCAAAAGAATACCTGCACACACAGAGTCAAGTAGGGCTGGTTCTACATTATTAAAGGAGACAGAGGCTGGCTGCTACATGCTGGGGGAGGGAAGAAATGGAGAGTGACTGCTAATGGGAATGGGGTTGCTTCTTGAGGTAATAAAATGTTCTAGGATTAGACAGTGGTGGTGGTTCCAAAACTTTTTGAATATATACTGAAAACAACTAAATTATATACTTTTTAAAGGTGAAGTTTTTCTTTTCCCTGGTAGGTAAATTATGTCCAAAAAAAAAAAAAAAAAAAAAAAAAAAAAAAAGCATGGTCCCTTCAAATAAAAATCCCTTTTCTCAGATCATTATTTCAGGAGCTAACACTTAAAATGAGAGATCCCTTCACTCTGGAAAGCTGACAGTAACCAAAACAGGGCATGAAAGCCTGGAGCAGGGAGACAGATCAGCTGTGGGAGTTGGGATGGGGAAGAGGAGAGAAATGGCATCTTGATGATACTTTTTATCCTGGCCAACCCACTTCACCAGTGAAAAGCTGATAAGCACTCAAGACAGAGGCCCTACACTAAAGAATTCAAAAGTGTACAGGCCGGGTGTGGCAATTTGCACCTGTAATCCCAGCACTTTGGGAGGCTGAGGCAGGCAGATCAATTGAGGTCAGGATTTCAAGACCAGCCTGGCAAACACAGAAAAACCCTCTCTCTACTAAAAATACAAAAATTAGCCAGGTGTAGTGGTACATGCCTGTAGTCCCAGCTACCTGGGAGGCTGAGGCAGGATAATCACTTGAACCCGGGAGGTGGAGGTTGCAGTGAGCCGAGATTGTGCTACTGCACTCCAGCCTGGGCGACAGAGTGAGACTCAAACAAACAAACAAAAACAAAAACAAAAACAGAATTTAAAAGTATACATCTGGGGGGAGAAAAAAAACTGTAGGGGTGGACATGGTGGCTCATGCCTGTAATCCCAGCACTTTGGGAAACTGAGGCTGTGAATCCCTTGAGCCTAGAAGTTTGTGATTAGCCCTGGGCAATATGGAGAAACCCAGCCTCTACAAAAAATACAAAAAAATTATCTGTAGCCGGGTGTGGTGGCACACGCCTGTAATCCCAGCTACTCAGGAGGCTGAGGCAGGAGAATCACTTGAACCCAGGAGGCAGAGGTTGCAGTGCACCAAGATTGCGCCACTGCACTCCTGCCTGGACAACAGAGCGAGACTCTGTCTCAAAAAAAAAAAAAATTATCTGGGGTGATGGTGTGCGCCTGTGGTCCCAGCTACTTGGGAGGCTGAGGTGGTAGAATCACCTGAGCCCAGGAGGTCGAGGCTGCAGTAAGCCATGATCATGCCACTGCACTCTAGCCTGGGCAACAAAGTGAGGCTGTCTCTAAAAAGTTAAAAATAAATTAAAACCAAAATGAGGGCCGGGTGTGGTAGTTCACGCCTGTAATCCCAGCACTCTGAGAGGCCAGGGTGGGAGGACCGCTTGAGTCCAGGAGTTCGAGACCAGCCTGGGCAACATAGTGAGACCCTGTCTCTTGAAAATAAAATTTAAAATTTAAAAATTTTTAAAAACTGAAAAAATGAAGCAATATAAATGCCCAACAAATGAGGGGAACAGTTATATAAAACAACCTGTTTTTAATAAAATTTAACGTTACGTTGATGTTACATGTTGGAGTCAGATACATAGAAAAAGGAAAAAATAGGACACAATAGTATGGGATAATCATTAAGTAGGTTTAAAAAACAAAACAATCCTTGCTGAGAACAGGTTCGGCAGAGCAAAGGGAGCTTTAGCCTGAAGTGGGAGGGAGAAAGTAAAACAGTGGGCAGAGCCCTGGAGGAAAGAAGGATGGTAGTGCTTCAAAGGGAAGCAGAAGTTTTGGCTTTGTTTTATTTTTAGGACAGAAGAGTGATCAGCCCCTAGGAATTTGGATGACATCATCCAGAGAGAGTGTATGGAACACAGAGGGCCCAAGAACTAAGAACAAAGAGTCAAAGACTTGGGAAAACCAGAGGTGTCTCAGCAAAGTAGTAGATGTAACTTTTTAAAAAGGAAATGGCTTGTAACAGCAAGTGCTCCAGAAAAAATAAAAATCTTTTGATTTTCCAGGGAGAATGGCAAAAAAAGGAGAAAAAGAATCTTTGGTGAGGAAGGCCTTCAGGAAAAAGCAACCAGTCCAGAAAGATCAAAATCAAGAAAGACTGTACACAGAGTGTGCACACCATCGGTTCAGAGTGCAAGAGTGGGGGTAGGGGGCTAAAGTCTGGCTGTCGTGGGCAGAAAAGGTGGGCACAGAAAGCAGAGCGAGCAGCATGAACCATTCCCGAGAGAGCCTGACTATGAAGGGGAGAGAACAAATGGCACTTGTCTTGCAGACTCTGGGGCAGTGCCCAGGAAATTAAATTTAGGACTATATATCAATTTAAAAGTACTGGATAGAGTAACAAAAAGTGATGTTTTCAGTAAGTGTTGTACAGCAGAAGGCTTGTTTTTGTTGATTTTAAAAATCTTTCATGGGAGATTGGAGAGATGCTGGTAAAAAAAATACAGCATTAAAATAAAATCTTTCACTATAAATTAACTAGCTAGTACGGCCGGGAGTGGTGGCTCACACCTGTAATCCCAGCACTTTGGGAGGCTGAGGCGGGTGGATCACCTGAGGTGAGGAGTTCGAGACCAGCCTGGCCAACATCGTGAAACCCCGTCTCTACTAAAAATACAAAAATTAGTCAGGCCGTGGTGGTGCATGCCTGTAATTCCAGATACTTGGGAGGCGGAGACATTATTGCTTGAACCTGGGAGGCGGAGGTTGCAGTGAGCTGAGATCGCATCACTGCACTCCAGCCTGGGTGACAGAGCAAGACTCGATCTCAAAAAACTAAAATAATTAATTTTTTAAAATGCTAGTATAACTTCAGGAAACTTAGAATATGATTTTAAATAAAAATAATGGCCAGGCGCGGTGGCTAACGCTTGTAATCCCAGCACTTTGGGAGGCCGAGGCGGGCGGATCACGAGGTCAGGAGATCGAGGCCATCCTGGCTAACATGGTGAAACCCCGTCTCTACTAAAAAATACAAAAAATTAGCCGGGCGTGGTGGCGGGTGCCTACAGTCCCAGCTACTCGGGTGGCTGAGGCAGGAGAATGGTGTGAACCTGGGAGGCGGAGCTTGCAGTGAGCCGAGACTGCGCCACTGCACTCCAGCCTGGGTGACAGAGCGAGACTCCGTCTCAAAAAAAAAATAAAAATAAAAATAAAAAATAAAATAAAAATAAAAATAATAACTAAACTAAAAAAGCAAATCCTGTATAAGCCCTTAGTTACTTGGGAAGTCATTTAAAAGTTAAGCCCATATCATCTCAAATTCCAAAACTTACTGCAAGGTAAATAATCAAAAGGGTGGTGTTGGCACAAAGAAAAAAGATATAGATTGATGGGACAGAAATGAAAATCTAGAAATAAACCCATCTATGGTCAACTGATTTTTGACAAGGGTGCCAACACCACTCAGTGGGGAAAGGATAAGACTATCCTTTCCCTTCAACAAATGATGCTGGTACAACTAGACAGCCATGTGCAAATGAATAAAACTGGATGCTTACACTTCACAATATACAATGGCTCAAACACTTAAATGTAAGAGCTAGAACAATAAAACTCTATGAAGAAACATAGGGATAAATCTTCAGGGTAAACCCTGAAAATCTGGCAATGGATTCTTATATATATGACATGAAAAGCATAAACAACAAAAGAAAAAAATAGATAAATTGGACTTGACCAAAATTTAACAACTTTGTGCTTCAAAGGACACTAGAAAGAAAATGAAAAGACAACTCACAGAATGGGAGAAAAATATCTGCATATCATGTATTTGATAAGGAATCTGTATCTAGAATGTATAAAGAACTTTTAAAACTCAATCATAGGAGCCGGGTGTGGTGGCTCACGCCTATAATCTCAGCACTTTGTAGGCCGAAGTGGGAGGATCACCTGAAGTCAGGAGTTTGAGACCAGCCTGGCCAACATGGGGAAACCCCATCTCTACTAAAAATACAAAAATTAGCTGGGCGTGGTGGTGGGTGCCTGTAATCACGGCTACTCGCGAGGCTGAGGCAGGATAATCGCTTGAACCCGGGAAGCAGAGGTTGCGGTGAGCTGAGATTGCACCACTGCACTCCAGCCTATGCAATAGAGTGAGACTGTGTCTCGAAAACAAAAACAAAACAAACAAAAAAACTCAATAATAGGCCAGGTAGGGTGGCTCATGCCTGTAATCCTAGCACTTCGAGAGGCCGAGGTGGGAGGACTGCTTGAGCCCAGGAGTTTGAGACCACTGTGGGCAACATGGCGAGTCCCTGTCTCTACAAAAAATTAAAAATTAGCATGATGGTGCATGCCTGTGATCCCAGCTACTTGGGAGGCTAACGCAGGAGGACTGCTTGAGCCCAGGAGTTCAAGGCTGCAACGAGCCGTGATCACACCACTGCACTGCAGCCTGGATGACAGAGTGAAACCCTGTCTCTAACAAAACATGATTAAAAGATCAATACTTCAATTTATGTTTAAATGGTTAAACACAGAATATGACCTGGCAAATGAAAACCATGACCACACAGAAACTTGTACACAAATGTTCGTAGCAGCATTATTCATAATAATCAAAAGGTGGAAACAAACCAAAGCTCCATCAACTGATAGACAAGCAAAAAGGTGGTGTATGCACACAATGCAATATTATTCAGCCATAAAAATGGAATGAAGTACTGATAAATGCTACAACATGGATGAACCTTGAAACATTATGCTAAGTGAAAAAAGCCACACATGCGATGCCACTTATACAAAATGTCCAGATAGGCAAATCTATACAGATAAAAATTAGACTGGTAGTTGCTTTACACTGAAAAAGAAGGGGAGAGAGTAAATAGCTAAAGGGTACAGGATTGGTTTCTTTCTTTCTTTTTTGACACAGGGTCTTGCTTTGTTGCCCAGGATAGAGTGCAGTCGCGTGGTCACAGGTTACTACAGCCTTGACCTAGGCTCAAGCAATTCTCCTGCCTCAGCCTCCCAAGTAGCTGGGACCTCAGGGCCATGCCACAATTCCTGGCTAACTTTTAAATTTTTTGTAGAAACAGGGTTTCACTATTTTACCCAGGCTGGTCTCAAACTCCTAGGCTCAAGTGATACTCCTGCCTATACCTACCAAAGTGCTGAAATTACAGGTGTGAGCCACTGTATCCAGTCAAGGGTTTCCTGTTGAGGTGATTATTCTAAAAATTGACTTTGATGGTTATTAAACATATCTGTGTATATATTTTAAAAAGGTACCTTGGGAGGCCGAGGTGGGCAGATCACGAGGTCGAGATTGAGACCATCCTGGCCAACATGGTGAGACCCTGTCTCTACTAAAAACACAAGAATTAGCCGGGTGTGGTGGCGGGTGCCTGTAATCCCAGCTACTCAGGAGGCTGAGACAGGAGAATCGCTTGAACCCGGGAGGCTGAGGTTGTGGTGAGCCGAGATCACGCCACTGCACTCCAGCCTGGCGACAGAGCGAGACTCCATCTCAAGAAAAAACAAAACAAAAAAACACGCTGAATTGTACACTTTAAATGGGTGAAATGTTTGTAAATTATATCTCAATAAAGCCTTGGTTCTTTTGAAGTTAAGTCCCTGGGGCAAGAAATGAACTTGGAACATATTGTAGTGCCAGGAAGTAAGGTGCTAAATTTTTTTTTTTTTTTTTTTTGTGTTTTTGGAGTTTCGGTCTTTGACCCAGGCTGGAGTGCGGTGGCGCGATCTCTGCTCACTGCAAGCTCCGCCTCCCGGGTTCACGCCATTCTCCTGCCTCAGCCTCTCCGAGTAGCTGGGACTACAGGCGCCCGCCACCACGCCCGGCTAATTTTTTGTATTTTTAGTAGAGACGGGGTTTCACCGTGGTCTCGATCTCCTGACCTCGTGATCCGCCCGCCTCGGCCTCCCAAAGTGCTGGGATTACAAGCGTGAGCCACCACGCCCGGCCAAAAATTTTTTAAATGTAAATAATTAAGGTATGTCAAAGGGACCCAGAAGCCAACTGAAAGAGCTCCCAATGCCCAAAGCTGGAAAAACATAAGCACCAAAATCGAAGTGCCATTGGGATTGTAACCCAAGACGTAAAATTAATATTCACAAGTCCATAGTGATATATACAAATGGGGAGAAGAGACAATCTCCCAAATAGAAGAATACCAAATAATTTATGTGGATACTACACCATCAAGGAGGTGGAAGATAACTCCCTACTCCTTCAGTGTGGGGTACACTTAATGACTTGCTTCCACTGAGTACATTACACAAAAAGGAGAAAACAGTGAGACACCTGGCAAACACCACTTTAGCCAGGTGATCAAGGTCAACAACAAGAGTGTTCTGTTGACAGTATATGCCCTTGATGTGATGTGATGAGAATGGCACTATCTTTGTGGTCTTCCTCCTCCGCAAACCCACAACCCCACTTTAATCATGAGAAGAACATTAAACAGAGCTGTGCATGGTGGATTGTGCCTGTAATCCCTGCTACTTGGGAGACTGAGGCAAGATCATCACTTGAGCATAGGAGCTTGAGGCTGCAGTGAGCTATGATTATGCCACCATACTCCAGCCTGGGTGACAGAGTAAGACCCTGTCTCTAAAACAAAATTTTTAAATAAAATAAAAAATTTATTTTAAAAAGTTAAGCCCTTTTTATTATTTAAATATATTGCTAACAAGTAAAAAAATGCATGAATAATAATATAGTTTTAATTTTTTTTTTTTTTTTGAGACAGAGCCTTGCTCTGTTGCCCAGGCTGGAGTGCAGTGGTGCGATCTCAGCTCACTGCAACCTCCGCCTGCCGAGTTCAAGCGATTCTCCTCCCTCAGCCTCCTGAGTAGCTGGGACTACAAGCATGTGCCGCCACACCCAGCTAATTTTTGTATTTTTAGTAGAGATGGGGTTTCACCATGCTGGCCAGGATAGTCTCAATCTCTTGACCTCGTGATCCACCCGCCTCAGCCTCGCAAAGTGCTAGAATTACAGGCGTGAGCCACCGCGCCCAGCTGGTTTTAAAATTTTGACTTGGCCAGGTGTGGTGGCTCATGCCTATAATCCCAGCACTTTGGGAGACCGAGGTGGGTGGATTGCTTGAGTCCAGGAGTATGAGAGCAGCCTGGGCAACATGGTGAAACCTCGTCTCTACAAAAATTACAAAAATTAGCTGGCTGCGGCACATGCCTGTAGTCCCAGCTACTAAGGAGGCTGAGGTGGGAGAATCGCTTGAACCTGTGAGGCAGAGGTTGCAGTGAGCCAAGATCGCGCCACTGTACTCCAGCCTGGGTGACAGAGTAAGACCCTGTCTCAAAAAAATAAAATAAAATTTTAACTGTTTTCAAAGACTGATTAGTGGTCTGGAAAATGCTTATACTACTGTGTTGGGTCAAAGATTCAGAATACCAAACGATATGATGTATATAAAATGTAATCCCAATATTACTATGAAAAAAATGTGCCAGGATGTTGACAGCAGATATCCCTGGATAGTAGCATTACAGGTGAATGCTTTTTGCATAAATGTGCCTTTCTGTATTTTCCAAATTTTCTCTAAAGAAAAAAACTGAGATTATTATCAAACTGTATTATTTGGGGATTACAAATTGTAGCAAGTTCAGGAGAAGCACAGATTCATTCGCCCTTGGAACAAAGCTGTTTCAGAATTCAGTATTTTTCAGATTTTAGAAAGGTAATACAGTGCATACATATGTGCATACATCCCTGGCGAGGTCTGGTGCATACCCAGGAATCCAGCACTGATATTTCTGCAGCAAACATATAAATAATCACACTAGATGGGAAAAATGCAGACTATGAATAGCCTCATGGCAGTCCAGGTCAGGTTTTGCCCCAAATGAGCTTACAAAAGATACCCAGAGAGGTCTGAAACCCTGAGCTGCAAATAAAGCACTGTGGACCAGTGGAAGGATCCTGAATGAGGAATGAGTTTCAACCGTTAGAACCAATTCCAGTGGTGACGAGCCCCTCCCTATAGTTTTGCTGAAGTAAGAACACTTTTATCTGTGGTGTGAGGGGTACAGACCATATTTGGAGATGAGAAGACATCAGAGGCAGAAGAAGAGGTCAAGAGAACTCACTTGTTCAGCGAACGGTTAAGGCTGAGCTCTCCTGTCAGAGAGGAGAGTGCACAGGTCACCAGACAGCACTCTGAGGATCACTATATCTCAACTAAGCCCATCAAGTTTGTACTTCTGATATGTCTGATAATTTACTTGAGTTATGTCATTTAACAGGTTGGCCGAGCCTTGGAGATCTAGTCAGAATGCCTGCATGTATATTTTTAAAATTTAGATGTATACATACTTATATTGGAGAGTAAAGATTCAAAACCCAAAGAATTACTAGGATATTTTTAAAGAACAGGTGAGATTTATTAGGAATAGACATTGTGATCAAATGGTTATAGAAGACAGGAACACTTAACATTAAGCTCCAGTGTACTTATCCCCTTTATAATATTGATACTTATGATACAGTATGTAAATAAAGTATTACCTACCCTTACATTGTAGCAATAGGCTTACCTCTTAACATGGCTTTGCTACAACCAACAAGGTGGTATCCACTCTAGGTAGTCCACATTCAGTTTCCAACCATCCCATTAAAATCCCTTCTGTCTTAGTCTGTTTTGTGTTGCTATAACAGAATACCATAGACTGGGTAATTTATAGGAAAAGAAATGTTTTTTTTTTTTTTTTTGAGAGGGAGTCTTGCTCTGTCGCCCAGGCTGGAGTGCAGTGGTGTGATCTCAGCTCACTGCAAGCTCTGTCTCCCGGGTTCATGCCATTCTCCTGCCTCAGCCTCCCGAGTAGCTGGGACTACAGGCGCCCGCCACCACGCCTGGCTAATTTTTTTTTTTGTATTTTTAGTAGAGACGGGGTTTCACCGTGTTAGCCAGGATGGTCTCGATCTCCTGACCTCGCGATCCACCTGCCTCGGCCTCCCAAAGTGCTGGGATTATAGGCGTGAGCCACCGCGCCCAGCCCAAGAAATGTGTTTCTTATAGTTCCATAAGCTGGGAAGTCCAAGGTCAAGGGGCCTGCATCTGGCAGAGGCCTTCTTGCTATATCATCCCATGGCAGAAGGGCAAGCAAAGGCAGGAGCGTAAGAGACAGAGAGCGCCCAACTCACTTTTATAAAAACCCACTGTGTGATAATGACCTAAATCCATTCATGAGGGCAGAACCCTCATGGCCAAATCAGGTCTTTTTTTTAAAATTTTTTTTTCTGAGATGGAGTCTCACTCAGTCACCCAGGCTGGAGTGCAGTGGCACGATCTCGGCTCACTGCAACCTCTGCCTCCTGGGCAGTGTGTTGGCAAGGTTGTGGAGAAACTGGAACCCTTTTGCCCTGTTGGTGGGAACGTGAAAAGCTGCAGCCACTTTGGAAACAGTATGGGAGTCTGAGGTGTGAGGATCACTTGAGCTCAGGAGTTTGTGGTTCCTCAAAATTAAACACAGAATTACCATATGATCCAGTAGTGCCCTTCTGGGTTCCTACCCAAAAGAATCGAAAGCAGGGTCCCAAAGAGATAGTTGTACACTTATATTCATAGCAGCCTTATTCACAAGAGGCAAAAGCAACCCAAGTGTTCATCAACAGATGAGTGGTGTGTATATTTACAATGGAGTATTGTTCCACCTTAAAAAGGAAATTGTGACACATGCTACAACATGGATGAGCCTTAAGGCCATTATAGTAAGTGAAATAAGCCAATTATAAAAAGACAAACACTGTATGATTCCACTTACATGAGGTACCTAGAGCAGTCAGATTTCATAGAGACAGAAAGTAGAATGGTGGCTGCCAGGGGCTTGGGAGAAGGGAAAACGGAGAGTTATTTAATTGCTATAGAGTTTCAGCTTTGCATGATGTAAAGAGCTCTGGAGGCCAGGGGCGGTGGCTCACGCCTGTAATCCCAGCACTTTGGGAGGCCAAGGCGGGTGGATCACAAGGTCAGCAGATGCAGACCATCCTGGCTAACAGGGTGAAATCCCGTCTCTACTAAAAACACAAAAAAATTAGCCAGGCGTGGTGGCGGGCGCCTGTAGTCCCTGCTACTCGGGAGGCTGAGGCAGTAGAATGGTGTGAACCTGGGAGGCCGAGATGGCACCACGGCACCCCATCCTGGGCGACAGAGCAAGACTCCATCTCAAAAAAAAAAAAAAAAAAAAAAAAGAGCTCTGGAAATTGGTTGCACAATGTGAATCTACTTAATGCTACTGAACAGTATAACTAAAAATAGTTAAGATGGTAATTTTTTTTTTTTTTTTTTTTTTTTTTTTGAGACAGAGTTTCGCTCTTGTTGCCCAGGCTGGAGTGCAATGGTGCGATCTCGGCTCACCGCAACCTCTGCCACCCAGGTTCAAGTGATTCTCCTGGCTCAGCCTCCTGAGTAGCTGGGATTACAGGCATGCACCACCACGCCCAGCTAATTTTGTATTTTCAGTAGAGACAGGGTTTCTCCCTGTTGGTCAGGCTGGTCTCGAACTCCCGACCTTAGGTGATCCGCCCGCCTCGGCCTCCCAAAGTGCTGGGATTACAGGCGTTAGCACCTGGCCAAGATGGTAAATTTTGTTATGTGTATATTACCATAATTTTTAAAAAGGCTCCATGAAGTTATCTATGTACATAGGAGTCTAGCCTATATCCCACAGTCATTCACTCCAATACTTTATTCTCTACCCCATCCTGGGATGCATACAGATTGCTCGTAGGATTACACAGTGATTTAGTTAATATAGTCATTTCAACATTCAAAAGACATGATACTTGTTTCACCAGAGTAAAATGAGACTCTGAGAAGTTACAGGACATGCTCTAAGTCACCCGGCCATTAGTGCCAGAGCTGAATTTTCAAATGCAGTTACTAATTTGATAAATGAGATATGTTACCTTGCTGTTCTTAAAAAGGCTCATAACTTCAGTGAGGAACTTATTCCTGTCTTCATTCACGTATTCAACTAATATAGAGAAATGAATGGAAAAGTGAAGAGAAGATGAAGACTATTACGGGGATGGCACAGGGTTAGCCAGCCTTATTTCTGTGTTATGCAGATAGGGAAACAGACCTAGGCAGGAATCTGTCTGATTCAACAAATATTTACTGAGTACCTACTATGCACAATGTGTATACTAGGTGCTGGGGATACAGCAGAGAACAAAGTCCCCACTCTCAATGAAAGGGGCCAGTCTTTTTATTCATCTTTAGTTAATTTTAAGCACACAACAGCTATCTCAAACTTTCTTCACACTTTCCAAGCCCCTGATCCCTCATGCACTCTTGGCAGATGCCCCACCTTATCTCTTACCAGAACCTAAGGCCACCTGGCATAAAATCCCTTGAGCACACTCAGATTGGCATGCTTTTACTGTGATATCTGTTCCTACAGCATCCTTACTTTCTTCTCTTGAGCTGAGGGTGAAGATCTCCTCTTTCTTTCCCAACTGTAATCTCACAATATGTACAACTACACCAACGACAATGGAGGCACAATACAGGCGAGAGGTCTGTTCCTCATTCCTTCTCCAGGGCCTTTCTCCAGTGAATATCTCTTCTAACATTGTCAATCATATCCAACAGAAAAAGAGATCTCTCCATTGGTACAAAAACCTACAGCTCCTAAGAAGATTTTGACTCTCACTGCTAAACTTCTCAAATAAAAATTCCTCCACTTTAGTTCTAATTATCACTCAAATGCTGTTAGACCTGTGGGCAGGTCACTATATCCCTGCCTAGGTCTGTTTCCCCATCTGCACAACAGAGAAATAATTGTGCTTTATCTATCCTACAGAAGTGTGAAGAGGTTTGATGTGACAGCAGGGAAAGCAATTTAAAAAGTACAAAGTGCTGTATAAAAGAAGTTTTCATAATTATTCTGTTTTCACATGCTATCTTTATTCCAATGATCTCAAAGTACCTACCCAAGCACAGTTCTAACTCTTGTATATGTAAGCAAACGTGCAAGTCTGTCACCTTCCACACAGAGTCCCCCCACCCCTGCCAAACACATCTCCATTTTCTTTTTCCTTATTTTCATGTTCGTCTGGAACTGGTAGACTTCAGGGTTACTGTGGCATCTGAGGCCCTTCTGAAACTAATCAAAGAAGCCACAGCAATGAAGGGGGGCCTGAAAGAGAAACCCAGGCTTTCGAGAAGCCCAGCAGAGCAGAAGAGCATCCAATTACAGCTCTAAATGTATGACGAACACAGAGTATCTACAGAGACCACTGCTGATCAGAGGCAGGGAGCTGATGTAAGAACTCTACAGACGAGGACCACATCTTACTAATTTTGCATTCCCCCACCCCATTAATACAATATCTGTTCTTCATGTTGTGATGGCCATTAAGCATTCACTGAATTAATCCCCATAAACGATTTCCTAGACATCTACTCATGCCTGGAAATCTGATTTTCTCTCACCTTTGGAAATTCCAAATCTAAAAGGAATAGCACTAGAGAAAATTCACCATCACCTGAAATGGGCAATTTGTGGATACAAATGACTCTGAGGGCATACAGGAAAAACACAAGTTATCTGTCCTACTTCTCTTCCAATGTTCTAGTTTCTACATTATCTCCATGTTTGAGAACCACTGGACTACATGAAGAAAGTCTGTAAGTCAGTCACAAAATTCTAGGTTACAGAGGATACAATCACTAAAATAATGTAAGTCTGGCCAGGAAGATAAGTGTAAGAATAATATAAAGAAAATGCTCTCGACTTGTTTCCAGTCATTTAGAAACCTAGAAGTTCAGAAAGACCCTGCCAGATTCAGCACACCTAAAAACTCTAGGCAAGGCTTTAAGCAAACAGCTACTGAAAAGACGAAGACAAATTTCTTGCAGTCTCACAGTGTTAAGGAGACAAAAATAGTAACTTAAGATCAATCAAGGGCTAGGCACGGTGGCTCATGCTTGTAATCCCAGCACTTTGGGAGGCCGAGGCGGGTGGATCACGAGGTCAGGAGATCGAGACCATGGTGAAACCCCGTCTCTACTAAAAATACAAAAAATTAGCCGGGGCATGGTGGCAGGCGCCTGTAGTCCCAGCTACTCGGGAGGCCGGGGCAGAAGAATGTCATGAACTTGGGAGGCAGAGCTTGCAGTGAGCCGAGATCACGCCACTGCACTCTAGACTGGGTGACAGAGCGAGACTCCGTCTCCAAAAAAAACAAACAAAAAAAACCCCCAAAAAACAAAACAAAAACAAAAACAAAAAGATCAATCAGGGGTTTAAGAGCCTTAGTAAACATAAACACCTCAGGTTCTCAGAATCCATGGACAGCTACACTTCTAGGAGTAAAGGGGAGCAAAAATCAGAGGTAGACAAAGCCATATAAAAACTGCAACCAACCCTCAAATCAGCTCATTCTCTGACTGAATTACGGTTATCTGTCGCCACTGTATCTGCCTATTAGTGAGTAGGGAGAGCTCTCTCTGGAGAAAAATGTCACCTAGAGCATCAACAATTTTCATACACAGTATCTGGCATTCACTTGAACGTTACCAAGCATACAAGGAAACAGAAACGAGAAAAAACAGACAACAAAAACATATCCACAGTGACCCAGTTACTAGTTACTGAAGATGGTCTTTAAAATAGCTGTAATTCAGCCGGACGCAGTGGCTCACGCCTGTTAATCCCAGCACTTTGGGAGGCCGAGGCTGAGGTCAGGAGTTCGAGACCAGCCTAGCCAACATGGTGAAATCCCGTCTCTAAAAATACAAAAATTAGATGGGCGTGCCTGTAATCCCAGCTACTTGGGAGGCTGAGGCAGGAGAATCGCTTGAACCTAGGAAGCAGAGGTTGCAGTGAGCCGAGATCGCACCATCGCACTCCAGCCTGGGCGACAAATTGCAACTGTCTCAAAAAAAAAAAAAAAAAAAAAGGTAACTCTCGGAATGGAGAAAATATCTGCAGCACATGAATCTAAAGACTCGTTAAAATCTACAAAGAACTCCTACAATTTAATGAAACAAAAATCTCCACAGAAAAATTTGCAAAATAACCCTTAAATACTTGACAAGATAGCCGAATGTCTCATAAACATACAAAAAAGAGTTAACCACCAAAAAAGAGCTAAAATATCAGAGAAATGCAAACAAAATCCACAATGCATACCACTTCATACCAACTAGAGAGGCTAAAAATGATACCAAGTGTTGTTGAGAATATACACTGGTCTGAACTCTAATACACTGCTAATGGAAATATTTTACCACTTTGGAAAACTGTTTGGCACATCTACTAAAGTGGAATCTATGCACAGACTGACACAGTTATTCTGCTACTAAGTATATACCCAGCAGGACAATGTGGCTCATGTCTATAATCAGCCCAGGCTGGTCTTGAACTCCTGAGCTCAAGTGATCCTCTCACCTTGGCCTCCTAAAGTGTTGGGATTACAGGCATGAGCCACCACATCTGGCCACTTTTCTTGATATATATTATACATCAATAAAAGTAAAGAATAAAAAGGGAGAAGAGTCTGAAAAGAACAATTATCACAAAATTAAGGAACGTACTCAACTCTTACAGGAGATTTGAGAAGGCGTTTCTAAGGTACTAGCAATGTTCCATTTTGCAATTTGCACAGTGATAACAAGTATTTGCCGGGCGCGGTGGCTCACGCTTGTAATCCCAGCACTTTGGGAGGCCGAGGCGGGCGGATCACGAGGTCAGGAGATAGAGACCACGATGAAACCCCGTCTCTACTGAAAATACAAAAAAATGTGCCGGGCGTAGTGGCGGGTGCCTGTAATCCCAGCTACTAGGAGAGGCTGAGGCAGGAGAATGGCGTGAACCCGAGAGGCGGAGCTTGCAGTGAGCCGAGACTGCGCCACTGCACTCCAGCCTGGGCGACAGAGCGAGACTCCATCTCAATTAATATTCTGTAAAATACCTTTTTTTTTTTTTTTTTTTTTTTGAAACAGATCTTGCTCTGTCCCCAGGGGACATGGCCGCTGCCTCCTGGGGTGACGTGATTCTCATGTCTCAGCCTCTGGAGTAGCTAGGATTACAGGCAGGCGCCACCACGCCCAGCTAATTTTTGTATTTTTAGTAGAGACAGGATTTTGTCATGTTGGCCAGGCTGGTCTTGAACTTCTAACCTCAAGTGATCTGCCCACCTTGGCCTTCCAAAGTGCTAGGATTACAGGCATGAGCCACCGTGCCCAGCCACAAACAGTAGTTATATCTTACGTATGTTTTAATGGATATTTCTTTTTTTTTTTGAGCCGGAGTCTCGCTCTGTCGCCCAGGCTGGAGTGCAGTGGCGCACTCTCGGCTCACTGCAAGCTCCGCCTCCTGGGTTCACGCCATTCTCCTGCCTCAGCCTCTCCGAGTAGCTGGGACTACAGGCGCCCGCCACCACGCCCGGCTAATTTTTTGTATTTTTAGTAGAGACGAGGTTTCACTGTGGTCTCGATCTCCTGACCTCGTGATCCGCCCGCCTCGGCCTCCTAAAGTGCTGGGATTACAAGCGTGAGCCACCGTGCCCGGCCATGGATATTTCAAAATAGATTAAAAGAGGTAAGAAAATACAATACTCTAGTAAATGTAGAAATAAGTGAAAAGAATAAACGCCAAGAAAAATATAATTACCAAGAAGAAATTCAAAGTAGGAACAGTTGTATAACCATTTTTTAAATAATTTTGAATCAGCTTAACATGTTTTCAACAAAAAATCAAACACATACCAAAACCAAAAAACCACCCAGGTCCAGACTTGTACAGGCAAGTTCTACCAAACTTTGAAGGAATCATTCTAATTTTACAGAAATAAAAACAGAAGAATAGGAAAAGAAACACTTCCTAATTCATTTTGTAAGGGTAGTCTAATTTTCATACCAAACCACATGAGAAAAACCCTATTATTTATTAGCAAGCCAAAGCCAGCAATATATAAGAATAATACATCATGACCAAGTTGGGTTTAATCCCAGGAATGCAAAATTGGTTCAATATTAGAAAATTTATTAGGGTAACATGAAACTTAAAAAAAAAAAAAAAAAAAATTTCTATACATGCAATTAAAAAGCATCTGTAGAAATTGAATCATTCAGGATTCTTTTTTTCTTTAAGTTTAAAAAAACTTGACAAAGAAAGCTTTATGAAGCCAGGTGCTGTGGCACGTGCCTGTAATCCCAGCTATTCAGGAGGCTGAGGTGGGATGATCATTTGAGCCCAGGAGTTTGAGACCAGTCTGAGCAACACAGCAAGACCCTGTTTCCAGGGACGGGGTGGGCGGGAAGTAAGCCTTATGAAAAACCAGCAGCCCCTATCATTCAATAAAAGCTTTCCTTTTAACATCAGAACAAGTCAGAGACGCCCCCTGTATCACCACTGCTCTTCAACTTTGTAATGGAGAGTCTGGCCAGCACAGTTAAGACAAGATAAAATATATCTAAGTCATGAAAAGAAACAAAATATCATGATTTTCAGATGACACGTTTGTCCTAAAAAAATTTAAAGAGGGATTACTGGAATAAGAGTTTGTTGGACAATCTTTTTATTCCAGTAATTCATCAGTTTACAAAAGTCAAATGCATTTCTATAAACCATCTACAGATATCACTTAGAATATAGCCGGGCATGGTGGTGGGCGCCTGTAATCCCAGCTACTAGGGAGGCTGAGGCAGGAGAATGGCGTGAACCCGGGAGGCGGAGCTTGCAGTGAGCTGAGATCGCCACTGCACTCCAGCCTGGGCCACAGAGCAAGACTCTGTCTCAAAAAAAAAAAAAAAAGATATCACTTAGAATAGCAACAACAAACATAAAGTATCAAGGAATCAATTAAACACATGATGTGCAAGAATAATAACACAAAACTTTACTGGGAAAACAACTGGAAAACAATGTGGAATACCCAGTGAATGTACATATGCCCTATCATCCAGCAATTCCACTACTGGGGATCTGTCTGTAGACCTGTGAAACTCTTGTGTATGAGGAGAAATGTACAAGGTTACTTGCAGGAACACTGTAATAACAACAACCCTAATGTCCATTAATACTAGAATGGATAAATTGCGGTATATTTATACAATGGTATATAAAGCAGTGAAAACAAGTAACTACACTATACTCAAAAACATAATGATGAATGAAAAAAGCTAGTTGAAGAATACACACAGTACGATTTCACTTATATGAAATTCAAAACCAGGAAATACTAAGTACTGTATTGTTTAATAGAAAGATAATAGTCCAGCCTGGGTGCAGTGGCTCAAGCCTGTACTCCCAGCACTTTGGGAGGCTGAGGTGGGTGGATCACCTGAGGTCGGGAGTTCAAGACCAGCCTGACCAACGGGGAGAAACCCCATCTCTACTAAAAATACAAAACTAGCTGGGCGTAGTAGCACATGCCTGTAATTCCAGCTACTTGGGAGGCTGAGGCAGGAGAATCGCTTGAATCCGGGAGGTGGAGGTTGCAGTGAGTCAAGATCACACCATTGCACTCCAGCCTGGGCAAC